>NC_073306.1:58857041-59157041 GCF_027595985.1 Sorex araneus | reverse complement strand
ACACTCAGCGATGCACAGGGGTTGCTCCTGGCTCTGCATTAAGGAATTACCCCTGGCGGTGCTTAGGGGACCATATGGGATACTGGGATTCGAACCCGGGTCAGTCGCGTGCAAGGCAAACACCCTGTTTTAGCTGTTAGTACCTTTAAGATTTCTAGGATGACATAGTTGCTAGTACTGCATCATCACAGGAGTATAGAGTCAGTATTTAATGAATCGATTCCCTTGAAAGTCTAGAATAGGGAAATATTTAAAGACATAAAGATTAGTGCTTGCTTAGTTTAAAGTGAGACAGGTATATTGGAGTGACAACATAAGTGTTTACATTGCTTTTTGTTTTTGTTTTTGTTTTTGGGTCACACCCGGCGATGCACAGGGGTTACTCCTGGCTCTTCACTCAGGAATTACCCCTGGCGGTGCTCAGGGGACCATATGGGATGCTGGGATTAGAACCCGGGTCGGCCGCGTGCAAGGCAAATGCCCTACCCGCTGTGCTATCGTTCCAGCCCTACATTGCTTTTGAGATTCTTAAAATGTTCTCTGTATAATCATATACATTTGTGCATATATTAAAATCCACTGAATTATGAGTCATATGGCAGGTCTGTTATATGTCAAGAGAGCTATTTAGGTTTTTTTTAATCACCGTGAGATAGTTATTTTTCTGATAATTTATTCATCATCATCATCATCATCCATTGATCTTCAAATTTCTCGAGCGGTCTCAGTAACATTTCCATTCGTCCTAGCCCTGAGATTTTAGAAGCCTCTCTTTACTTGCCCTTTCCACTGGTGCTGCATTGGAGGCTCTTTCAGGGTCAGGGGAGTGAGACCCATCATTGTTACTGGCTTTGGCATATGAATATGCCATGGGGAATTTGCAAGGCTCTTCCATGCAGGCAGGAAAACTCTCGGTAGCTTCCAGGAGCTTGGTTTTGTAGTCTCTGGATGTTGGCTGTTGGTGGGATTACACGGTGCCAGGGGTAGTCCCTGGGTGTGACCGCCTAGCTACTGGAAATGGGGAACTGGGTGGAAGAGGCCTAGTCCCGATCCAAGCACGCTTGGAGGTCTCAGCCCCGGGACCCACACACCTGGGTTCCTCTGCCGGTTCCTTCATGCGTGAGGCTTGTCCAAACATGTGGAGAGGGGCCTTGAGCATGGCTGTGGCTGGGCTCTGGAGGTCTTTGGCTTTGGGGGATCTGCTCGGGGTGGGGAGGGAAACTGAAGCCTACCCCCTCTAAGGAGCCCTGGGGAAGACAGCCAGGCACAGGCTCAAGAGACTCTCTTATTTATTAATGGCTCTATAATTTCATGGCATGAAATCACTAACAAGTACTTGAATTTCCTCTAAGTCCAGGGAGGTTTTCTCACCTGGAAGACAGGACATATTAATATCTGTTAAATGAGAATGTCCATAGAGCTCATGACTCTACTCATGGCATTAGCAGCTTCTACTTAGCGATCTTTCGCTATGAGACAAGAAGCAAATAAGACAGGGTGCTCTAAGCTCAGACCCATGTTTTCTGAAAACATGGGTTTTCCATATTTGTCCTTCATAGTGCCTTTACCTTTTGATAATATGGGCTGTGGTGCTCTGCACCACAGTAGTAAAGTCTGGTAGGTTGAACCCAATAGAATAGCTCAGAAGATTAGTTCTTAATTTCTGTGGGAGTGAGAGTCTGAATCAAATCAGAGAGCCTATGGGACTGGTCAATGTAATATCTATACATACTAAGGAATATCATAACAGTATTCATGTGACTATTTATTGGCAGTGGGGAAAATGTGTATCTTTCCTAATATAAAGATCCCTATGTGGACTTTAAAAATATAAAACACAGAAAATATAAAAAAACCTACTCTGGCCCAAATGAACTTTTTGTGCCAAAATTTCTTCCTCCAACCCAATATTTTTCTTCTAAGGATGTGAATCTAATCTAATATTTTTTCTTAAGTTCTGCTTGAGTATTTCCTTTCTATAAGGTTTCTCTGATGGCTATACTGCTCTACTGTATTGGAATGACAAGATCGTGGTTCATAAATAGAAATGTGGACTGTTTTCCTACTGGTTTGGTTAATCATTTTTTGTGTTTATCATTTATATACAGATATGTGGGATTTCTTGCAGTCTCTTCATTTCTCACCTTTACCATTTTCCGTGACCCACTTCTAATTCTATTTTTGGTGTAAGCATTCTATTATAGTGTAAGCATAAATATTTATCTAATGATTTTTATTAGTGCAGATCTAGCAAGAGTCCAATAAGTTGTGTAATATCATCTTCAGTGCAGTTTTCCTTTGATCTTTATCTTGGAGGTGTTCTTGATATCTGAAGGTATCCATAAAGAATAGACATGTACTGGGGCTGGAGCGATAGCATAGCGGGTAGGGCGTTTGTCTTGCACGCGGCCAACCCAGGTTCAAATCCCAGCATCCCATATGGTCCCCTGAGCACCGCCAGGAGTAATTCCTGAGTGCAAAACCAGGAGTAACCCCTGTGCATTGCTGGGTGTGACACAAAAAGAAAAAAAAATAGACTTGTACTATAATTGCAGATTAAGTCTGGTGTATTAGGAGCACATTTTAAAAGGGGTATCTTTTACTCTAGCTAATTGCAAGCATGAGACATACTGGGTTATATTCCTTAAATATGACTTGTCTTAAAAATTTTAGATTCAGACTTCATATTGTTGGCTACTAACTTTAAGATATTAATATTGTCAGTATAGGATGGATGAACCAATAGAATAGGAGAGAGGTCAGAATATACTCATGCATCTGAAAACTGAATAATAATAATAGTGAGGTCATAGTGAGGAACATATTTCTTAGTAAAACCTTTGCACAGCATTCTTAAAAAACAAAACAAAACAAGGGACTGGGGACTGGAGCGATAGCACAGCAGGTAGAGCATTTGCCTTGCACACAGCCAACCCAGGTTTAATTCCCAGCATCCCATATGGTCCCCCGAGGACTGCCAGGAGTAATTCCTGAATGCAGAGCCAGGAGTAATTCCTGAGCATCTCTGGTATGGCCCCCTAACCAATCAACCAACCAAACTAAACCAGACCAAATTGGGATTCCTACAGGCATTAGAGGAGGCCACTCTCAATGACAGTTAAACCTGGGTTGGCTGTGTGCAAGGCAAATAGGGTTTGATGGTTCAAAAGTGCTTGGGCCCAGCAGCGCTGGGGGCCACTAGGGCCACATTCAGTAGTGCTAGGGGACCATTAATGTTGGGAATTGAAGTTAGGGATTAGTGAAAGCAAGGTACCTCCTCTGGCCCTTTGAGTTATCTCTGTAACCCCAGTCACAATCTTGACAAAAATAAAAGTTGGCTCCACCTTATATTGAACATAGGTAGAGTTTTCAGATAGGCCATGAATCTAAGGGCTGAAGGGAAAATTATTCAGAAAGGCTAATTTTGTAGTTAAGGCAAAAGGAATGACATTTTAACAAGATCCTTTAACAGAATCTATGGAAAAAGAATAATGGGTATGATCCATTAAGAGGAAATATTTCCAGTCAGGAAAAGACACCAGGGGCAGTTACCAGTCAGATGATTCATTGAGGGAAGATACTGAGAAGGAACAAATAAATAAACAAATAAATAAGAAAAGTCAAGGAACTTGTGTAAATCAGCAAGAGTATCAGAAAATAGGGGGCTAGGTAGATAATACAGTGGGCAAGGCACTTGCCTTGCAAGCAGCTGACCTCTACAGTTCAATTCTCAGAGCCACTTATGGTCACCTGAGTCCTGCAAGGTGTGATCCCTGAGTCAGAACCAGAGGGAAGCCCTGAGCATTTTTGGGTGTGCCCCCAAACCAAAACAAAAGAACAACAAAAACAAACAACTCCCCCCAAAAGTAAAAACTGACAAGAATGTCAGAAAATAGAAAAATGACTGGGAATTGGGCAAAGGCCATGGACACATATCCTGTGTCTTCAGATAGAATCAAAAGTCATGGACAAATACTCTGCAAATGACACCTTAATGGTTATTAGCTTCTCAAGTACTATTCCACATACCAGTAATTAAGGACAAGCAAATCAAAAAACCAGGAACTAACATACTTGTTAAATCATCCAGTTTCCTAAGTTTAATCAACCACAGATTTTCTCAAGTGTAGGAGAGCATGTACCAGGACCTGTCCTGGCATGAGTAGGGGCCAGTCCAGTTGTTTTTTTCTTTTGATTGAGTAGTACACTCAAAACATTTGATAACTGGGGGGAAAGGCAGCTCAGATAGAGAAGGAACCACCAAGTAAAAGATGCTTGGAAGGCCTGCTCCAAGGATGGGAGATGCATGCTGAAAGTAGACTATAGACCCAACATGATGGTCACTTAATACTTGCATTGCAAACCACAACACCCTAAAGGAGAGACAGAGATTAAAAGGAAATGTGCCTGCCACAGAGGCGGGGAGGGGGGAAGGGGGAGGGGGTTTAGAGGAGCATGGGGTTGGGAGGGATACTGTACTGGGAACATTGGTGGTGGAGAATGGGCCCTGGTGAAGGGATGGGTACTTGATCGTTGTATGATTGAAACGTGAGTGCGAAAGTTTGTAAGTCTGTAACTATACCTCAGCGTGATTCATTAAAAAATAAATAAATAAATGACTCGCTATTAAAAAAAACGAAACAAACATTTGATGAAATCAAATTTGCATGAATCTCTGTGTCATTTTACACTTTAGGAAAGGAGCTAGGGAAATTTTTGCACAGATCCCTCCCTTTATGTGTAAGCCACTCATCGTGGTATCATTTCTATTTGTTTATTTTCCAATGTTCTAACTTGGATGGCATATTGGTGACTAACCATTAGGTGGCATCATCACTGTGTTGTTTGTAGTAACAGGGTGTAGGAAGCAGTTCAGGTGTTTGGTGCTGAGGAACACCAGACAGTGAAAGATGGCAGATTTAGTATCTGAAATACCAACTAGCAGTGGACAGCAACGGCCTGGTTGTCCAGAGCAAAAGGAAAACACGTTCCTCCCACCTCCTAAGTGGTATTCAGGAGGTCCTGGGGCCCCACTGCTGTTTCTCTGAAAACTGGACGGGTGGCTTAGTGCAAGGGTCTGAGGATGCAGTGTTGTTTGGGCCCTCAGGGGTCAGGGATCACTGGGGCCACCCTGGCAGTGCTAGGAGTGGGGACCAATCTCTAGGATCACACTCAACAATGCTCAGGGACTTTCAGGGCTTTACCCAGAGATGATTGTGGGGCCATGTGATACCAGGAATCAAAGTGGTATCAGACATATGTAAAAACATACACCATACATAAACTTTGTATTATGTTCCTCGCACCCCCAAATAACCTATTATGTTATTTTGTTTTGTACATCTTTATTTTGGAATAGAATAAGAATTTAATTACATTAGGAAATTTTGTACACTATGAAAAAGAAGTTACCTAGTTTTGGCTTACAATGTGCTCTAAGTACCATCGAATTAAGCACTTTAAAATAGACTAATTTCTGTACTTAACAGTTGTTTATTTCATCCTGGGAAAACCACTCAAATGCTTCCATCACTGAAATTCCTTATTGTATAATGAGAATAAAAATAGTAACCTCATTCCATTTGGAGGACCATTGAGTGAGGTAATACATAGAAAACATTTAGAATAGTGCTAGATACAGCAAAGAACAATGTGTTCCTATTTAATATTCTTAAAAGAGCTACGTAGATTCTCCAAATTAGTGTCTAAACATTCTCACTGACAATGAAATAGTGTTTTGAGATATCTAGAGGTGACCATAAAATGCAATTGTTAGAGTGATTATGGACCATGCAAAGTCAGAGAGTAACTGAGTGTAATATATATACATATATATGCATATATGTATATGTATATACATGTGTGTGTTCAATTTTTCCTTTACTATGTTACTATGTTTTTTGGTTTTCTAAATCTCACATATGGGCAATATCTCTCCACCCTCCTTTATAAAAGTTAAAAACCTACACACACTTAGATGAATAGAGCTAAATCTCGTGGAATTCCACAGAATTCTAAATCAATGATAAATTCATAAAGTAAATTTTTTTCAAACACTCTCTCTCCAAAATGACGTTTTAAAAGAGTAGAATTTAATGGCACATTTACCTCATTACATGGGGTGTCAGTCATTGAGAATGAGACAAACAGACTTATAAGGAGACAAACACACGTGGACTGTCTAGCTTTGGGGTCACCCTGGCAGCCATCAGTGAGCTCACAAGCTTGCTGGCCTTTTAGTCAATACAACATTGTTTAGCCATCCTGGCTCTATTGTTTAAGTTGACAGAGACATTGAAGACAGTTAGTAAGCACATCAACATTTAGTGCCCAGGGAACTATCCTGACCTTGGGGCTGGGTTTTTTGTTAGGGGGGCAATTTCCTACAGAGCAGTTTTTGATTCACAGTAAAAAGGTACATGTTTTTTACATTCCCCTGACACAAGCACAGCCTGCCCCCATAATCATTCCTGCCAGGGTGGTGCATTTCTTATAGAAAACTAATCTACATGGTTACATCATTGCCACCCAAAGTCCTTAGTTTTAGTATTCATGCTAGGAGTCATACAATCCTTGGGTTTAATGAATAATGTCATGTATTCATCACTGCCCTAAAAAAATCTCTACAACTCACCTTGGTTATTTTTAGTCTCCACGCCCCCCATCCCCCCCCCCCACACACTTGTGGTTTTCTCAGGGCTTTCTCCTGGCTCTGTACTCAGGAATCACTCCTAGTGGACTCAGGGAGACATGCAAGCACCCTCCCTGCTGTGCTATTGCTCCGGCCCCAAAACTTAGATATTTTTAGAGCTTCTTTCAGTTCTTTGCTAGGGTGTTATCGAAGCTATTTATTTGGTGATCCATCCTGTTCTATATGGTGGGGGGGTGAGGGTGGGGATTCCTTATAAAGAGAACTAGTCTTCTTCTGACCCTAGTTGTCACTTAGCCCTCAGTTGTCAGAATGATTTTTTGAAGACCTACAATTTCATGACTTGGAGAAGAACATCTTCCATGCAAAAAAAAAAAAAAAAAAAAAGGAGGCTCCGTTATTCAAACTCTCAAACTCTCAAGGCTAAGTAGTGATGTCAATTAACTCTTGCAAGTACTTCAAGGCTTTGTCTGGCTTCCTTTCTTAATTCATCCACGGTGACCTTCCAGACATTGGGTTCTATGCCTTTGCTGGCAAAGAGTTATAACAGAAAATTCTTTTCTGGCATTTGAGAGCTTTTCTGGCCCACAGATCAGTTGGAACCTTCAATAGACAAATGGCTTTTCAGTCAAGGTCCTTCTGGAGAAACAGATATGAGTGCTTTGGTGGTTGCTGCTGGTTATGCTGTTCTCTCTCTCCTGGTAGATGATGTATTGCCTTTTAAGGGGTGATTGCCAGCATTCTTTCACTGTTGTGGTGGAATCCCCAAAGAAAGTACCCCAAATTCTGTCTCTACAACATCTGTGTCTAAAGTTGGTGCCTTTGTGATCAGCAGATGGGATAGCAGAAGAAAGATCCAGCACCCCCGGGGAACAGCTGTTGCAATCATGTAATGGCATTTCTCCCTACTCTCTCTCCTTTGTAGAAAAAAACAAACAAACAAACAACCAAACCAACAAACTGCCCCCTTCCTTGTTGGAACAGGAAAACTGCTGGTTCCCCACACAGAACAGATGAGGCTTGATCAAGATGCAACCCTCAGCTGATCTCTGTCACAGGATTCTCCAGGGGGAGGGGTATATGGCATATTTCCTCCACCTCTCTTCTTCATCTTTGGATTTTATTGTTGGCATTCTCCTCTCTCATGCCTGGCACATCCTGGGCTGTGGGCATGAAGAGGTTACAGCAGCGGGGAGCCTGCCAGGCTGAGATAGCACTTCCCTCTGCATTCAGACTACCTCCAAGTAACAACCCTTTTGCATCACCTTCAAGGGGGTGGCAGCAGAGGGGGGCTGTGAGACCTGCAGCAGGAGTTGAGAGCAGGGGCTCTTTAACCTGGTCCCATGCCCCTCCCCCACGGCCCCGAGAGGAGGGGGACTCGGGAAGAAGGGGAAGACGTCCAGAGTGAAGGATGATCCAGGGACACCTCGCTCCAGAGCTGCCGAGTCCCAGCGCCGCACCTACCCGCCTCTCCCGCGGTCCCCCTCCTCTGCATCTGTCCACCCTGGGGCGTGCACACCGCAGCGCTCAGACACCGGGAGGACGGAGACCAGGGCCAGAGCCGAGGGCCTGGGAGGCCAGCTCCCCCGGGAGCCCGGGGCAGCCTCCTTCCTCGCTGTCCTCTCTGGAAGGAGAGACCCAGCGCTTTTCCTGCAGCTGGTGCTGGGACCGGGCTGGGATTCCGCTCTCTCCTGCCGGCCGCGGGGCTGAGCGGCTCTGTGGATCCTGCTTCCTCCCGGTGGCCCCAGAGAAGGCAAAGTGGGGTTCAGAGTCTGTCACCCCTCCCGGATGAGAACAAATAACTCCTATTGGGTAAAACTTAGATTTTCCCCTTTGCATTGAACTCCTGTCGCTGTGTGCGATCTGCCCAATACTATAGGGTAGCATTTTTTTCCCTCTTGATTGGAGAGCGGGAAATTAAACTTTGGGGGGTGGGGGGGCAGGGAAAGCTTCTAAAGAGTTGCTGGGGCGGGGAAATCTTCAAAGAAGAGACTGGGGGCCCCAGACTGAAGGTTGGTCGGTCCTGGCCCCAGCGATGACTTCCTGCTCTCGGATACACTGAGGGGCCAGTGCCCTGCCTGATGACCAACACCCCAGACCCGGAAGGAGTCATGGAGTCCACAGTGGCCACTTCCACTACGGCCACAGGCCGCGTCACCTTCTCCCACGTCTTCGGCCAGCAGTGCCAACTTATGGAAGCAGGTAGGAAGCCAGTGGGCGGGAAGCAGAGTGTCCTCTGTGTCCCTTGATGTCCTTTGCCATGTAGATTCAGTGAGCGAAAAATGTAAAGTTTTAGGACATGCCATCAAGGTGGATGTGCCACTGGCCCAGACAGTGAGTACCACCTCTATGCCTCCAATTTGGTTATATCCTGGTCTTCTCTATGACTCCCAAGAGGCCGAGGGCGAGTGTGTCCGAGGGGGTGATCCAATGGCAGGAAGACTATGATCGTTATGTGTATGTGGGGGGAGGAGGGCTGGGGAGCAGGAGCCAATTTTACACCTGTTGTTATTCTCCCAGCTTGCTTCGTTCTGCAGCTATGGGTGGGCTTAAAATTGTGATTCTCCGGCCACTGTCAGTGTCACCTAGGGGCTTGTGACTGTGTCTGTCCTGAGCAGCTCTGCCAAGCCCTTGGCTCTGTTCCGGTGATTCCTCACTAGTCTTTGCTCAGGACTTTGTTTTCCACGAGGCTCACATTTTCCCACAGAGGGAAATTTGGTTGGGTTGCAGCCGGACCTCAAACCAGCCATCTTGCTAGGATGTGCACTGAGATGAATAGCTTGGTGCAGATGGTCCCTGTGGTGGAGCTGACACATGTGGGGCTTGATCCTTGCTGTGATTATGTGACAGTCTCACAATAAGTTAATGTCTGGTTCCCTGCCTTCTCACAGGGCATTTGCATCACTGGCGAATGGACTATGTGTTTAGCCAATGTTTCTGGCGGTATGAAAATATTCATTGTGCAATTTGGTGGGAGTCTCTGGAAGGTGGTGAGAAGGGTACTGTGTTAGGAGTGTGCCTGCCAGAGTTGGTGTTGACATTTTCATTCGAAGGTTGCATGACTTTGGAAACGTATCCTACCCCTTTCCCCAGGCTTTTCATGCAAAGCAAGAGAACTGGACTCAGGGCTGCCTGTTCTATTTAGACCTCACACTCTGCGTCTGTAGGTTTAACAATACAGAGGAGACAAATTGACTGCTTGCTAAAGGTACAATGTATCTGCATAGGACCATGGCTTGTGGAGAAACTAAGTGAGATCTCTGTCAACTGCCTTTATCTGAGCTCCCCCATCCACTGCTACCAGCTGTGTTGCCTTTCACAATGTACTTAGCTTCTCTGTGCTTTGGGTTTTCACATAAGTGGGAATAAACACATTACTTCCTAGGGCCATTGCAAAGATCAAATACTACATGGAAAGCTTTACAATAGTGCCTGGCACCAAGTCAACAATGGTGTAGTGTCAAGCATTTATTAGTACTTATTAATACTTTTAAGCAATTCCTAAATGTATTGGGGATGGGGAGGGGCTGAGCATGGGTCACTCTGCTTGCTGCCTTCAGTTCTAGAAAATTGAAGCATCAAACCTCTCCAGTTGAAATTTGATTCCGATTTGTTTAGAAGGCAGAGATCTCCTTTGCCTGGATGCTCCAATTTGCAATGGCTTAGCTGTCTCCACTTCCATGCAAAAAGAGGACTTGGAGGCTTTCCTGGACCAGGTCTCCCACCTCTTTCTGAATCTATTGTGGAAAAACAGATCGATTTCTGAAGTGTCTCTGCACTGTCCCCTGTGGCTTTATTCTCAAAGCTTTTGAGGCACTGAGGATGAAATCAGGCCATGAGATCCTCTGTCTCCTTAAAAACATCCTTTATTTCAAGAGAGCAAAGCAACATGGAATACTAATGACCAACTGTCTCAAGGGAAAGCACTCTCCCTGAGGGGATGGGAAGAGGAATAACTAACCTTGAAGTCAAAAGACCCATTCAATTAGGAGAGAAGCACCAAGAGCAAATGCCAGTGGTTTTCAGCCCACTTTCTAGTTCATGGTTTCACAAAAGAAACATTCAATGTCTGAGTTTTACGCCAGAGATCCCAGAACTTATAACTGTGGTCATCATGTCTGTTCCATGTCTGTTCATGATAGTTAACAATCAGCCACATGAGTTTCTAAGCACCTTCTGCTTGCTTTCTCTGCATGTGCCAGGAGCCATAGAATCTGGGAGATAAAGGCACAGTCTTTGCGCAAAGGAGATGAGGCTGTAGGAAGTGGTAAATGTAAAGTATATGGTGAAAAATAGAATTATTCAGAAAGTTGGCTATTTAATGTTCTGTTTTTTAATTTTGTATTTTTATTGATTCAGTTTAATGCTTTTTAATTATACCAGTAGTTTATATGGTCTTGATGCTATTGGAAATGAAAATATTTTCTTTATGTTTTTTTATTGCCCCCCCCAATTTTATCTTATTAGAGCACTGTGAGTTACAAAGTTATTCATAGTTGGGCTTTTGACATACAATGGTCTATCACTGATCCCACCACCAATGTTAACTTCCTTCTACCAATGTTCCCAGGTCCCCTCTCTTTACACCCCCTCTCCCACCCTGGCCCAGCCCCATCTTTTATGTTTGATTATTAAAGTTTGGGTCTCATGATTTTAGTTGTTGACTCTGTGGTTTGGATATTTAGTTTTAGCATTCTTTAACACCAGAGTGTAGTGATAGCACAGTGGTAGCTTGTCTTTAACGCAGCCAAACCGGGTTCGATTCCTCTGTCCCTCTCAGAGAGCCTGGAAAGCCACAGAGTATCTCGCCCACACATCAGAGCCTGGCAAGCTACCCGTGGCATATTTTATATGCTCAAAACAGTAACAACAAGTCTCACAATGGAGACATTACTGGTGCCCGTTTGAGCACATTAATGAACAATAGGACAACAGTGCAACAGTGCAACTCTTTAACACCATCCATGTACCTGATTCTTCTTGTCCCCTGCCCCTGTTGCTTCTCATCTATTTCTTCTCCCCTTCCCCATCACTCTATTTCTTTCCTTATCCTTTTATACTCGAGGCTTAAGAGTGATCTAGGCATCCCCCTTTAAATCATTGCATTTCCTCATCCACTTACTCTACCTACCATATGCAAGTGCTATCATCCTGTGTTTGCCCTTCTTTTGGCTTACTTCATGTAATACGGTAACTCCCAGTTCTATTCATGCTCCAGCAAATTGAATGATTCCATCATTCCTTACAACTGCATAGTATTTCATGATTCAGTTTTCTGAATGAATCTACCTATATGTTTTATATAAACAGTATTTAAGTTTTGAAGGACTTAACCAAATTCCACAAGCAGAGAAAATGCTTGGAAGTTGCTTGTGTGCGGGAGCAGGGAAACAGTGAAAAAAGATGGAAAACCCTCGTGACAGGTGCAAGTCTATTTCTTTAATATCTGAGTCTGTGGTGCCTGGTGCTGGATGAAGTTAATATGTTGTAAGGGTAAATGTGTCATGTGCCAGAAGGTGATTCCTGAGAGATGGAGCAGTCTAGGATGGTTGATGGGTACAGAAGACCTGAACATAACAGGTCATATTAAATTTGGCTGTCATATAAGATAATAAGGGTAAGTTTTATAAGAGAATAATTACACATGGGTGGGAATAATAAGAACTCTAACCCAATTGGTATTAGTGGAATTGTGACATTGCATGAAACCATAGAAATGTCTGAAGTTTTATTTCTCATTCCATTGTAGTTTAGCTATTTGGTGACTGACTTGACCACAATTAACATACCAAGGCTCTGGGGTTTAACTGGCCCACTGCTTGTTTCTGTAAATGCAGTTTTATTGGTACATTGCTATGTATTCCTAATCATGTAAATTTTTTTAATGGAGAATCATATGGGGTGCCAAGTATTGAACCCAGGTTGACCACATGCAAATAAAGTGCCTCACTTGCAGAGATTTTGCACTATCTCTCCAACCTTAGGACTTTGTCTCTTGAACCAGCTGTCTTCTTAAGCTGTCCTCTGATGATACTGATTTCCAACAGATCGCATTTGGGCAGAAAGCATAGCCCAGGGTTACTTTGCTTGACCGGAATGACCAAAGACAAAATCCTGAATATTCTGCTGATGCTGCATGAATGTAGGCCCAACTCAATAGAAGGAATAAAAGCTAGCAGAAGAAAGAAAGGGGACATGACTTTAGCTCCTGATCTGCTGCTCTGCATGATCTGGGGCTTTTAGTGTAAAAGCCACTCACAAAGCCCTTCACATGCACCATAAATTAACCATTTAATTCTACCATGAAGGAGGAGTTCAAATATATGCCAGCCTTGCCTGTCTCTGAATTTCAGAATGACTGAAATCTGCCACCACAAATTATTGAGGATAGCTTCCACCCTCTTGCTGTTTGTAGTTTAAAGAGAGAATGACATCTGTGTGTTGTCTGTGTGTTGCACAATGCTATTCACAATGCGTTGTGTTGTGATTCCTGTTTGTTGACATCTTCCTCTCTTGACATTGATCTTCCTGGCGACAGGACCTGTTGTCTTGGTCATCTTTTAGTCCACTAAACTCATTTTATATTGTCACCATCACAGTGTCCTAAGTAAGATGTACTGTGTCTATTTTAAACTAAATCAGTAATCCTTTTACAGATGGCTATCATTCTCACGAGAATCTTTTAGCACAATAAAATGGGGTTTGTGAAGTCTGGCAAAGCAAAATTTTCCATAAAATTCACCTTTTTCCTCAAGATAAAACTCTTTGTTTTTAAAGCCACACCCAGTGATGCTCAGTGGTTATTTCAGCTCTGCACTCAGAAATTACTCCTAGTATTGCTTGGGGAATCATATGGAATACTGGGGGCGGGGGTTGAACCTAGGTAAGCTACATGCAGGGCAAAGGCCCTACCAGCTGTACTATTTCTCTAGTTCCCAAGATGAATTCTTTTTTTTTTTTAAATAAAAATTTTATTTTATTAGATCACCATGTGGAAGATTACAATGCTTTCAGGCTTAGGTCTCAGTTATACAATGCTGAAACAAATATCCCTTCACCAGCACCCATATACCACCACCACCAAAAAAAAAAAAACCACACAGTACACCTCCCATCCCGCCCCCCCCCCCCACCCCCTGCCTTGTAACCGATAAGTTTCATTTTACTTTCTGTTTACTTTGGTTAAATTCAATATTTCAACACAACATCACTATTGTTGTTAGGAGTACCCCACTAGATTCAGACCTACTGTGAAGACAAATGAGGTTTTGAATTTCCGTACTTTAACAACTAAGTCCAGGGAGATTTCTTCCAGATATTGGATCATTGCAGGCTTGAAAATCCAATCTGTGGTCGTCATAATATGGCGGACACCGCGCCCTTCATCCCCAGAGAGAGAGAGAGAGAGAGAGAGAGAGAGAGAGAGAGAGAGAGAGAGAGAGAGAGAGAAACCTTTCCCCTCCTGGGCGGGCACGGGGCCGAGGCTTAGTTCTCAGGCTGGAGACATTCTGCGAGGAGTTGCTCATGCCGAAAGAGGTTTTGCTGGGTCTGGATTCACACTCGTGCAGCTGCGGAGAGGCCGCACATGTGTGCGCCCCCCGGGATCACATCTCGGCGGTGGGAGAGGCTGGTGCCTCCCCCCAAGATGAATTCTTTATAATGTGAAGGTTAGCTTATGGAATCAAAGGTGGTGAGTAAAACTATTTGTTCTAATGGTGCCTTGGACTCTAATCAAATTGGGTATTCTTAATTCAAGAATCTTAAAGAAAAGGGCCTCTACTTGTTGAAGATAATGGACAACATGGTGGCAATCAGATGTTTATTTAATCTTCCAGCGTTCTTTCCCGCTCACATCTCCAATATACAACATTTCTAGGTTCCTGGTAGCCTCCCTGGCATGCAGTACTATTAGAAACATCTGTGAGTCATACCTTAACCTCAAGCACTTCCAAGATATAGTGTGTGTGTGTGTGTGTTTGTGTGTTTGTGTTTTCTTCAGGATAAGCAACAGTAACAGGTTGGGGCTGACAACATTGATACAGACAGTGTGTTCTAGGGTTCCAGCTTGTGAGCAGCACAGTCTTCCCTGGGGTCACTACAGGGGAAGTAGCAATGAGTGTCTCATGGTCTTAGATTCTCAGAGACCCGCTCATTAGAGATTGAGGCCTGTGGTTATTACCATAGACTTGGTGGCTCCAGTGTGTGACTTAAAATCCTTGTTTTGCTGTTCGTTGCTCTGTAGTCTTAGGTATGTACCTCAATCTTTCTGTGTCAAAGCATGCCTAATCTGCCAAACGAATAGACAGTTACCTCCTTGATAGGGTTGGCTGACTAAATTCATACATGCAAAGTATTTATTTTTAAAAAAATTTTGGGCATCATGGTTTACAAACTGTTAGTAGTAGGTTTCACCTGTGAAATAGTCCAGCACCATTCTCTCCTTCCACCACATTGTCCCAGTGCCCCTTCCCCCCGACCCCATGGAAAGCTTCCTAACTGAAGACAAGTTCTTGGATTTTGTCGCCTTGAGCATTTATCATTGCTCTATTTGTTCCTTTATATCCCACATATGAAAGAGATCATTCTTGTCTGTCCTCTACCTTCTGACCATCTTCACTCAACGTGATATTCTCTAGCTCCATCCATTTGACAACAAATTTTATAATTTCATTTTTTCTTAAATCAAAGTAGTATTCCACTGTGTACACATACTATAGTTTCTTTATTCGGTCATATGATCTTAGATACTTGGGGGGTTGTTTTCGGATTTTGTCTATTGTGAGCTTGCAAAGTTTTAATCAGTGTCCCCACACAGAATGTATAAACACTTGTCATCTGTTTTTAAATATCATAGTCTGTGCAACTTAAACAAATAAACCACATAAATTTCTCAGTTTAGGGGCTAGAAAGTCTGAGAATTGGGTGCCAGTAGATGTGGTATCTGGAGAAAGCCCTCTTCTGGCTTGAAGATACTGTCTGCTCCTTGTTATGTGCTCAAATGGTGGGAGACAGAGAGCAGTAAACTGCCCTGGCTCTACTTTTAAGGGCACTAATCTCAGATATGGGAGTTCCACTTCATGACTCAATCACCTTGTCAAGACATCATCTCCTTGGGCATTTGTATTCCAGAATAGATATTTGAACAGAACACATTTTATTCGTACTCTATCATTATTCCTAATTCTCACTAGTATATCTGCTCTATCTTGTTTAGTGAGGAAATTTCAGTCACATCAGGAATCAAAGCATTCTTGTAGAGATATCTTTCTGACTAGTAAAATTTGGTATTTTGCCCTACCTTGGCTAGTTATTGTAGTTGAACAAAGTATTTTGATTTTCTGGTTCTTTCCCTTCCTATGCACACACATGCACACACACACACAAACACAAACACATATATAAAGGCATACAAAGAAGGGAACTTATTGGTCCCCATTTGCCTAAAACAAGACTGGATTGTCACAGATCTCTTCTGGGTTTAATTATTAAAAGCACTTGCATTCATTATCAAGCACATCTTCATTTGTCCCTAATAAGGGACAGCTGGAAAAATAAAATTAAAACACTGTTTAAACAAAGGTGGAACATTTAATCTTGTTGGAATAATTTAAGGCTAAAAGACACACTCACAATATTAAATTAAATGTGCATCAAAAAAGAAAGAAAGAAAGAAAGAAAAGTGAAAGAAAGAAAGAAAGAAAGGATGAAAGAAAGAAGGAAAGAAAGAAAGAGAGAGAAAGAAAGAAAGAGAGAAAAAGAGAAAGAAAGAGAGAGAGAAAGAAAGAAGGAAAGAAAGAAAGAGAGAGAAAGAAAGAGAAAGAGAGAAAAAGAGAAAGAAAGAGAGAAAGAAAGATAGAAAGAAAGAAATGAAGGAAGGAAAAGAAGGCATGTTTCTATGGGTGTGTTGTCAAGGGTGAATGAACTGGCCTTGTCTAGACAATATGCTTGTTTATTCCCAATACAACTTACTGTGGTCTTGCCAACTTACAAACCAATCTCTGGAATTTCAGAACTTGTTTGGTGATATTGTCTACTATTTGAACAATGCTAAATGCACTCTACTTGTACTATTGGTGATTTCTACCTTGTCTTACTCATAGGAACCTGGAAAAGGCTTGGCAGCAGATAAGGAACAGAACGAAACAGAAGGGACAAAATCCTGAGACTTCAAGGCATTCTAGCTTTTGACTTGAGGTTATAGACAGGGGGTTGCTACCAGAAAATGGAAAGCCTAAGAAGTCACACCATAAGGGCTGTCAAGAACCCAGGCTTACTGCATTTTAGAACTTCTTTGAAACCTGAAATCTTCTCTTTGATCTTCCAGAAGTCATCATCAGTTACTGGAAGTGAGGATGAGTTGAGGAAATTTGAAGAGAGGTACTGCTCTGAAGATGTCTCTGGATCCTGGGATTCATAGGGGTGACGTGGCAGTGGAGGAGAGCCAATTCTTAGGAGGGATTTTAGAAAAGACCATAAACTGGTCTGAGATAAGTGTTTCGTGGTACGTAAAAGGGTCAGAGTCTTGAATTTGATTTCAAGGTGAGAGATAAATTAAAAAGGAGTTTGTGTTGTGGGTCCCCTAAATTTCTGGGGTCACTGTAGATCCAATCAGGAAAATCAGGCAACAGGAAGAGGTCAGAGCTCCTGGTCTTTGGTCAAAATAAAAGCCTAGGGGGCACCCCTCAGGATTTTGAAGACACATAAATCCTTCATGGGAAATAGAACATTTGGGGATCAAAGGAAGGATACCACCTACTTAGTGCTCAGATGAAGCAAGGTCTAGTAACAGAGGATGGGGAGGGTGAAGACAGAGCTGTGAGGTGCTCTAGGATGCTATAGAGTAACACTGTAGCACTGTACTCCTGTGCTCATTGATTTGCTTGAGCGGGCACCAGTAATGTCTCCATTGTGAGACTTGTTGTTACTGTGTTTGGTATATCGAATACGCCATGGGTAGCTTGCCAGACTCTGCCATGTAGGTGGGATACTCTTGATAGCTCGCCAGGCACTCCTAGAGCGGGTGGGGGGGGGGAGGAATTGAATCCAGGTTGGCTGCGTGCAAGGCAAACACTACCCGCTGTGTAATCGCTCCAGTCCTATAGCATATCAGAAACCTAAACACTGGGGCAAGGGGAATATTGCCTAGAATAAGCCCTGTCTACCTCCTCCCTGGCTTCATCAGGCAATACCTCCACTGCCAGTTAGGCAAGAGCTATTGGTGGAAGAACTCAAAAGTCTTCAAAGTTTGGAGAAGAATCTGATTCTAGAGACATGTCAGTAATAGATGAGATGAACATATTTGGAACCAGTCTACAGTGGAGAACAAAACACACCACAGTGGGGAGGGAGAAACGCCATAGAAAAATCTCAAAATGTTATTTTTCTTTGGTCACTGATACTAAATGTGATCAGCTAGGTAATTGATTTTGAGGTTAAATATGTTTCTTTTATCATTATGGATTTGATGTTTCTATTTTCTGGTCTCAGTTTGTCTTGGAGTCATTTCTTCAGAGGCCTTCTCTATGAATTTAAAATTTTTGGCTTGATGATGTGGTTCAGCAATGGAGTACCTGCCTTGTGTTAAGTGAGGTTCTGGATTTAATTCCTGGCACTGAAAAGCAATAAAACAAACCATAATTTTTGTCCTGGAGGCTCTGCCTAGGAGAGAATCTAAGTTAATTTATTTTATTTGGGATTGACATTTCTCAGATATGAGAATTATTGTGTCAGTTCTGGGAAATACTCGGCCACTTATTTACCTGATACTTTCCCATTCACTCTGTCCCATGATTTTGTAGCTCCTTTTCTTTTCTCTGTATGACCTCTTTTGTTTTTTTCTTCCATGGGACATGTGAATGGCATTCTGGGCCCACCTGGATAATCCAGATTAATCTCTAATATTAAGCTTTATAACACAGCGGTAGGGCGTTTGCCTTGCACGAGGCTGACCAGAGTTTGATTCCTCCAGCCCTCGGCCCTCTTGGAGAGCCCAGCAAGTACCGAGAGTATCTCGCCCACACGGCAGAGCCTGGCAAGCTACCTGTGGTGTATTCGATATGGCAAAAACAGTAACAACAAGTCTCATAATGGAGACGTTACTGGTGCCCGCTCGAGCAAATTGATGAGCAATGGGACAACAGTGACAGTGACAGTGACCTTCATGACACATGCAGAGACTCTTTTATAGATAACATAACATGTATGAGTTTTAGAAAGTCTTTGGGGGAACCATTTCTGACTTAGCATGGTAGATACAACTTACTTTTTGAAAGCTCAATTTTGTGTTGATGGACCCATTATATTTCCAAATGTTTTATAGATTTTATTTTAGCCCACAATATTCTCTGAAAAAGAAATATACTCTCCAAATTTCAAAGCTGGAGAAAAAAAAGTGTAACACAGTGTGTTGGGTTGTTTGTCAGAGGGATGGAGGCTGAACATGCCAATGCTAGTTCATGGAAGAAGCTAATTTGAGGGAATGACAATTCTAAAACCCTCTGGGGCTGGATTTAGCTCTTGCATCAGTGTCTCTGATGTGATTGGACTGGCTCAAGTTCTGTTGGCCCACTTTTCAATTTCATTACATCTTGGCCTTGTTCCTCACTGTGTATCTTGGATTTTGACTAATTCGGAGTCCTGCTCCCACTTAACATTTAGCCCTTTCATTCAGATGATTAGAAATAGACCTCAAGTCCATTTCTTATGATCCCATTTGCTGCAGGAACTAGACCAGACGTTCACTTTGAAGTCTCCTGGGAAGTGCCTTATGCAGCTGGGCGTTGCTAAAGCTAGACAGGACAGGATCTGACTGGGCGAGAACCTGCCTTCTCTGTGGCCATCGGTGTCTCAGCATCAGGAGAGAGCTGAGTTCCTCCTCTAAAATTCTCTCCTATTACAAATCACTCCTAGGGATGGTTGGGAAAACTAACCAGGAATATGTGTTGTGTTTCTTGTGACACTTTGGAAACATATCTCACCAGCTGGATGTGAAGGCTGCTATGAAATGGAACCGCTCTCCTAGGTGATATGTGGAGTATTGAGAATGAGCTTCCTTGCTCTATTCATTCAGAGGAGGATGTGCACAGTATTCCCTGCCCCACCCCCCACCCCCCTACCCCACCCCGGTGGCCCCAGCCTCTCTTTAAGTTGTGTTCCTATCCATGGCAGATGAAATCTTGGAAAGTTTTTTTTTTTTGGTGGCTGGAATTTCCCCTGGGAGTTATCTCCACCATGCCATGGGACCTATGTGGTGGCCCTCCCATCTGGAGCTCTTAGGTGGCTGATGTGCTTTGTACTCCTCTGCTAATGTTGGGGATCAAGCGACTGTCCCTCCACAATGAGGTCATGGGAAGCCTCCTTTGAGCTGTGCCAGGAGTTTGGCAGGGTGGGCCCTGGGGCCTAATTTTAGTATTAAGTGAATGGGGACTGGCAGAGAGGATCCCTATCCAGAGCTTGGACCCAGGCAGGACTTAGGGAAGTCCCTATAGGGAGGTATGTGTGTACGCGTCTGTGTGTGTGTGTGTGTGTGTGTGGTGGGTGAGGGGGGGCATACTAAATGATCTAGACTGATATCACAGTGTACTTGGCTATCCTAATATCAAGCCCCCATCTCTGGGGGAAGCTTCTGAAATGTGCTAGTCCTCAAGTCCCCGGTTCTGCCTCTCCATCCAGCAGCTCTTTAGAGACCGAACAAATGCCTGCTGTCCTCGCCAGTGTCTAGCTGCTCCCTGGAAAAGTGAGGTGAAATTAGTTTGGCCACCTTTAGGCTTGATCTGGGTGAACATGAGTCTCCTGGAGAGAAGTTTCTACAAGGGACTGGGGATAACAATCCTTAATGCAGCATGTAAGTTTTGAGTGGAGATGGTAGTTCCAGTGCTCAAGCTGTGTGAGATAAGACTGTATAGTTTGTAGAGAACAACAGAATGTGACCATTCTCCACTGGAGCTGAGTCTCTAAGAGAATCACTGTGGTCTAAAGCAGACTTAATAAACTTTTTTTATCTCATGATCCTTCCTTCCCCAACCCCTGTTTAAACTGTTATAACTGGGTATATTATAGCTCTATAAAACAGACATACAAATCAAACATCTATGGATGTTTATTTATTTATTTATTTATTTATTTTTGGTTTTGGGGTCACACCCGGCGATGCACAGGTGTTATTCCTGGTTGTGCACTCAGGAATTACCCCTGGTGGTGCTCAGAGGACCATATGGGATGCTGGGAATCGAACCCTGGTAGGCGGCCTGCAAGGCAAATGCCATACCCACTGTGCTATCACTCCAGCTCTTGTGGATATTTGTTTATGATTAAACATCATAAGGCAATTTATTTGAAAACAACTGTTGGGACCTCCACGTTCAGTGACACAACCCCATGACCCATTGTTTAACAAGCTAAGCTGGGGTCTCAAGAAGGCAATGCTACCCATCCAGAAATTCCCAACATGGGTTAGCAGCAGTGAAGTAGAATCGAAGAACAGGCAAAGAGGCTTTGCTCTCAGCAGGACTGCAGAAAGTGAATTATTTAGATGAAGAAGGCTCCAGTCACATTTTAGCAACTCATCAATTTTTCTGCTTGAAACAGAATTCCTGGACTTTATTTTTATGTGAAGACTGTGTTTATTTTTAGGTCCATCAGCTTGCGCCATGGCAGTTCAGAGGCCTGGTCTGAAGTTCTCACCACACCCATTGCCTAAGTTGTCCTGTGGCCCAGAAAGACCTGGGTCTGCTCTAGCACAAGGGACTCGCCTGTCACCCTGAAGATAATGAAGAAGGTCATGAGAAAGTTGGAGGGTTTTAAAGAAGGACATACTTGCTTGCACCAAGTCTGTTGTTGGAGGCTCAAGTTTTCCTCTTTGGTTTTGACAGCTCTGGCTAAGAAGGCTCCAGCTAAAATAGCTCTTTCCCCTGAGTCCTGAGTGTTCATTAAAAATCCAATTTACCAGGTGGTACCACCCTGATTGTCCTCAATTTTTAACAAAAGTTGCTTTGTGGTCACTGGCACTTGGGAATAGAAACTTGGAGCTGTATTGAGGCCAGAAGGTAGTGAGTGGAGACGTCACAGCTTTGCCTGATTACTGATAAATGAGCCGAGCCCTGCAAACAAGCACCCTATGCTATTACCTGGTCTCTTAGACTAAGAGACTGCATTTCACTCTTACTGATCACGGACATATCCACAAGTGAAATAGGCCTTTGCTAGATCCTTTGTGGAAAAATGATTAACTTGGCAGGATCTGCAATTTTGAGTCCTATACGGTCCTACAGAACATAAAGATAGAGATGCCAAAGACTTTTGTGAACCTGGGGAAACATAAAATAAATATGCGTTTTTGGTGTTTTTTTTGCGTGTTTGCAGTGCTGGGGATTGAACTGAAGGCCTCACGCACACAAAGCATGTGGTCTACCAGCAAGCCACATCCCCAGCCCTAAACACTGTTTCTTGAGACCACAGAGAGAAAGTACAAAGTTACTCCTTCAGTGATTTTTCTTCTTTCTTTCTTTCTTTCTTTCTTTCTTTCTTTCTTTCTTTCTTTCTTTCTTTCTTTCTTTCTTTCTTTCTTTCTTTCTTTCTTTCTTTCTTTCTTTCTTTCTTTCTTTCTTTCTTTCTTTCTTTCTTCCTTCCTTCCTTCCTTCCTTCCTTCCTTCCTTCCTTCCTTCCTTCCTTCCTTCCTTCCTTCCTTCCTTCCTTTCTTTCTTTCTTTCTTTCTTTCTTTCTTTCTTTCTTTCTTTCTTTCTTTCTTTCTTTCTTTCTTTCTTTCTTTCTTTCTTTCTTTCTGTAGAACTTGTGAGTATCTCTTTTGAATTTTGGGACCTGTAGGGAGATAAACACTACAAATTCAGTTTAAGTTGATAAAGCCTGGCAGATCATTTTACAGAATTCAAGATGAAGATGTAATTATAAATGTGAGATAATCAAAGACAGAGTAGCCAAGCATCCTCGAACCCTGCTTGGAGCTGTGGCCACACCAGTTCACTGTACTGTTTCTTCAACCAGCACCGAAAATTTGGTGTGTGCTAAAAGGTTGGTTACAGTCCAGTTGGCAGCGGTCATTTCCTTTAATGACTTTTGGTGCCTCTGTCCCTGTGGGATGCCTGGTAATAAATATACCTGTAAATTTGAAGCAGAGGATGTGGCTAAAGATGGAAAAGCACATTCTTACCAGGTATGAGACCTTGAGTTTCACCAAGCAGCTCCAAGCCCTCAACCAGCACCACTGGGTGTAACCTTCAGCACAGCAACAAAAACATCTGTGACACAGACTAAGCTCACAAGGCAGTGTGCACATCCAGGGACAGGAGCGTCAGGCGGGAGGACGAGAGCTCCGCTCCCCAAGTGGCAAGGAGGTGATTCTAGTCTAGAGTAGGAGGGTGAAAGGTGTGAGGGGAATTTTCCACAATCTGCTCCATTTTTAGGCTTTTTTTTTCACATTCCCTTCCCACCCACTACCCATGGGATCTTTGCACCCCTCTTCATTGCCCACCCCATCCTGCCCCCTGCACTTTCTTCAGAGAATAGCAAATCAATATGCAGCACTTGTACTTATTGAGGATGAAAAGTCTTTCTTGGCTTTTTGTGATGAAAGCCTGGTTTGAAAATGTAGTGGGACTAATTAAACATTTATGAGAGGAAGGGGAACATTTCTGTCAGCCTTACTGAAAGATTCAGTCTGAGAACTCCCGTTGAGAATAAGTGGGGCTTGACTCTCAGTGGAAATTTTTGGGGGCAGGAAAGAAATGAAGATGGGAAGACTAGAGGCATATTTATTTATTTATTTTTGTTTATTTATTATTGAATCACCATGAGATACACAGTAACAAAGTTGTTATGTTTGGGTTTCAGTCATATAATATTCCAACACCCACCCCTTTACCGGTGTACATTTCCCAACACAAATGTCCCTGGTTTCCTTCCCACCTTCCCTCTCTGCCTGCCTCTATGACAGGTACCCTTCTTCTCTCTTCTCTCTCTCTCTCTCTCTCTCTCTCTCTCTCTCTCTCTCTCTCTCTCTCCTCTGTCTCTCCTCTATCTCTCACTCTCTCTCTCTTCTTTTGGCATTCTGGTTTGCAATACAGATACTGAAAGCTTATCATGTATATCTCTTTACCTACTTTCAACATTCAGTTCTTGTCCAGAGTGAACATTTTTAATCCTTACTGTCATACTGGTCCCTTCTCTATCCCAAATGCCCTTCCCCCCTTCCTCCTGCCTCCCCCGCCACTTATGGCAAGCTTCCAACCATTGATCAGTCCTCCTGGCTCCTGTTTTACCTGGTCTTGAATATTAGTCTCATACTATTTTTTTCTGTATCTCACAAATGAGTGCAGCCATTCTATATCTGTCCCTCTCCTTCTTACTTGTTTAATTCAGCATGACACTTTCCATGTTCATCCACTTATAAACAAATTTTGTAACTTCATTTTTCCTAATAGTTGCATAGTATTCCAGTGTGTAGATGTACCGTAGTTTCTTTATCAAATGATCGATTCTTGGGCACTCAGGTTGTTTCCAGATTTGGGTATTGTGAATAGAGTTGCAATGAACATAGAAGTGCAGATGGTTTTTCTGGGTTTTAGGGTATATTCCAAGAAGTGGTATTGCTGAGTCATATGGAAATTCAGTTTCTAGTTTTTTTAGAAATGCCCATATTGTTTTCCAAAAAAGGCTGGACCAATCAGCATTCCCACCAACAATAAATGAGATTTCCCTTTCTCCCCACATCTGCGCCAGCACTGGTCATTCTTGTTCTTTTGGATGTATGCCAATCTCTATGGTTTGAGATGATATCTCATTTGCATCTTCCTGATGATTAGTGATGTGGAGCATTTTTTCATGTACCTTTTGACCATTGTATTTCTTCTTTGAAGAAGTTTATATTAATTTCTTCTCCCCATTTTTGGATGAAGTTGCATGTTTTTTCTTGTAAAGTTCTGCCAGTGTAGAGGCATCTTTAATAAAAATTAAATCACTGTGAATTACAAAGTTATTCATGATTCTCTCCTTTCTTTTATCATTTAATTTCTACAATCTAGAGCCAAGTATTTGCCCACATTTTATTCTTGGCGCTCCCTTGTCATACTGTCCTATATCCCACAAATAAATGTGATCATCTGGTATTTATCTTTCTTCTTCCGACTGACTTCACTTAACATGCTATCCTCCTGATCCACGTAAGTTGCACCTAATTGCATAATTTCATTCTTCTTTGCAGCTGCATAGTATTCTGTGTAAAAATAAAAATAAAAGAAAGGGCGCGCAGGCGGCGAGGCAGGCGAAGGAAGGAAGAAGGCCAAACTGGTTGCTCGATCGGTTTATTTCATGTCCATCTCCATTCTCCTCTGATTCTCCTCCTGCTTCTTTCTCCCCCATCCTACTTCATTCTCTCTCTCTCTCTCTCTGCCGGCTCTCGGTCTCTCTCTCTCGATCAGTGGATCTGGCCCCCGTGGATCTGGCCCCCATGAATCTGGCTCCGTGGATCTGGCCCCTGTGGATCTGGATCTGGCCCCCAACCCACTCTTACAGCCTAGTTAAATCTCCCCAGCATGAGGGGGTTGGGGCATACACATAGGTGTGGTCAGCAATAGGGTTAGGTTCTTTTTCCTCAGGGGATGCTTCTCCTAGGACTTAATTCTCTTTCAGCAGGAGGATCCACCCAAGGGCAGAGTCCCATGAATGTGTTTCTCTTCTCCTCAGCCAGCAAACATATAAGAATTCATAATATTAATTATTTTGTACGGACACAATAAGAGATGCATTAAAGCTTATAGAATTGCTCTCCTAGGGCCATCTCAATCTCAGACTACAGTGCTCAGGCCAGATCAGTCTTTCCTAGCCCTGGCAGGGTCCCAGTCTCATAATTACTATTGGATCATGACAGTATTTGTCTATGATCAAGCTCTTAACTTATAGTTAAGAATTAGGCACTTTGGCCAGGCCCATCTCGATGCCAGGGTAGCACATAACTCACCGCTTGCCCTGGATCCTTCCCGTCCCACGTCGGGGACCCTACTTTGGGGTGCTAGGAACTGAGGGCAACTGAGGCTTAAGTGGAGAAAGCAGATGCCCAGGAGGGAATATCGAGGCCAATTAAGTCTTAAGTTATAAAAACATAATATTGTCTTCTTGTGTCTATACAAAAAAGACATAGCTTTAAAGTAAATTATTCAAAAGGCATAAAGAGGAGAGAAAGGCAATGTTATAATAGTCAGTGTCCTAGGAAGTTCTGACCTTACCAATTAACAGAGTTTGATTAAGGGAAGAGCAGATAAACTGGTAGAATTGGTTACAGATAAACAAAAGAATGGGAGTGACTCGGGAGCACTTTGATGGGTGTGACTGATAAACCTAAGCTCCTTGTGGCAAGGGGGAAAGGACAAACCAATGATATCCAACATCTCCCCCTTTTCTGTTTACAAAATTACAAAAATTTGAAATAGAAAGAGGAACAATTCCAAACACAATACAGTTTTATAAATTGTAGTAAAATTTCAGTCCGACCCTTGGCCAGAGCAGTGCTTGTAGTAGTAAAGCGTCCAATTGTCCTGCACTGTCCAAGGGTGAGGCAAGTCACCAATGATGAGAGTCAGTTAGTCCCATTCTGAAGAAATGAAGTGTCTGGATCAAAATTGAAGAGTTGTTTCTGCAGCAGCAGCAGTAGTGGTCACAGCAATGAGTCCTAGAGGAGCAGCTATAGGAGTCTGATGAATTTCATGAAGTACTGGATCAGGCAGGGAGCACTGGAACAGGAGCATCACAACTTCTGTCAGGAGTCCTTCAGCAGAGGGATGCAGCCATTCTCTGGTCAGGTTCACTGGCAGTCATATCTGTGCAACCTAGCTTATGTTTGGAAAAAATACTTTT
Organism: Sorex araneus; assembly: GCF_027595985.1. Classification (NCBI taxonomy): domain Eukaryota; kingdom Metazoa; phylum Chordata; class Mammalia; order Eulipotyphla; family Soricidae; genus Sorex; species Sorex araneus. Next base: position 59,130,529 of record NC_073306.1, on the reverse strand, counting down.
TAAAGTTATTAGAGGCTTCGACCATTGGGGTTTGGTACATCTCCATGCCTGTGGATAAAGAGACAGAGGAAAGCTCCAATACAAATGGATATCCTAGAGAGAAATGAGAAGGTGTTCCTGTTAAAAGTCATTCCTTCCTCCTTTGGAAACTGAGGCACCTGTGAATTCCAAGGAAAGTGTAAAAGTAAAGAATTATTAATCCAAAATATGGGGTCCTGGCGTTTTCCATTCTACAACCTGTAAAAGAAGGATACAAGGAATGCTCTTAATGTGGCCTTGTGATAGAGGAGCTAGAGGCCTTTGCTGCAGGCCCTCTGATGCAAACTCCTCCTCTGGTTTCCTTGTGACTTCCAGCTGAAGTCAGCTTGGTGATGGCTTGTGGCTGGAATTTGGAGGGTTGTAAAACTGCAGAGTTCTGAAAATTAAAGCAGGCAGATGAATTCGGCTCCTGATGGAATGCAAAACGGGACCCAAAGTTTCTTGGTGGGGTTGTCTGTTGAAAAAAAAAAAAAAAACATAGCCTTTTCCTCGAGTGAGGAGTCTCCCTGCTACTTAATTTGTCAATTTTAATCCAAATAGGAAAATTAACAATTTTCTGACTTTGTGCATTTTCCTGAAAATGCCTTTCAGCTGCTGTATATGGCTCTCCTTAAGGTAAATTTAAAAAGTTTAAAGTGAACAGTGTCAAGGACAAGGAGTCAAACGGGGCATACCTCCTTTTTTTTTTTTTTTTTTTTTTTTTTAAACTGTGCTCAAGTCATAGATCCAGTCAGACCAGAATGAGATCAGATAAGAGTAATAAAGGAAAAGGAAAAAAATTCAGAGCCTTTTGTAAAACAGCTTGTAGCTGCTGAAGCAATTTTTGAACTATAGTGTTTGATGCATTTAAAGACAGTCATAATACCAGGGAAGAAACCAACAACATAAACTGAGTTTGAGATTATATTAGCCAGCCCTGGCACATGGGCAATGAAGAAACCAATGTGGCAAGTTACAGCCTTCATTGGAAGCTCTTTCCTGATATCAGAAATAACCTGCTTCATAACCATGCACACACACAAGCAGAAGTATCCTAGTGACAATGCCTTCTGTCCCTCACCAGACTCAGCATAGTGGCTGAGTGGGTGAGCACCCAGGAATGAGGCGTCTCTGTGCCTCCTGGGTCAATAAGCAATTGCCGAGTGGGAGAATAACCACGTACCCACTGGCCCTGAAGCCGTTTTTCCAGAGGTGGCATCTCATGAACTAGAAGTGGGAGTTCACTTCCCCAAAAATAAAACTGTACCAGCCTGAATCTTTGAATAACCTTCCTTGGAACTGGCACATCACCACAGGTTCTGATAAAAAACCTGAGATTTGGTTGTCCAGACTGAGTTCCTGGCAGATGATCTTGGGAATTGAGACTAGAAACTAGACAAGGCTTTCTCCACCTCTGGCCTGACTGAGGCCTCTCAGGGTAGCTGAGCCCTTTTACACAGAGTTCTGCTCGGTTAGCCAGTGCAAATTCACCAACAGACATAACTCTTTGATTCCAAAGTTCCTTGCTTTTATCCTGGCTCAAAACCTGTTGCCCATTAGGTATAGAACTCAGCTCCGCATGTCCCATACACGGGATAGCTTCCTGTTCCCTGAACTCAGCCGCTTGTCCTTGAGATTCTAGATGCACTCCATGAGTGGCGTCAGAGATTGGCGACGCCTTTACCTTCACTGTCAGGAAATCCTCCAGACAACCATGAAAACCTGATGTGCTGCTTGCAAGGTTCACTTGAGCAAGCTCCCTTTCTACCTGGGGGCTCAAATCTTGTCCCTTTACTTCAGAATTTAATGTGTCGGGACTCTGGGTGAGGCAGATGGTAACTGTATCAGGACAGGGAATATCCAACACATTGCTCCCTGCCGTAGCTGGTTGTAGTGAATCTATTGACTGGAGCTCTGAAGCTCCATACTGGGGAGAAGGGCTGCAGCTGGGAACATCCCCTGATTTTGCGGGGCCTGGGGCTGGCCCCACTGCAAGTTTCCCGAATTGGGGTCAGCAGCCACGCCAAGATTGGAGGGACAATCTCTGGCCCAATGGTTTCCCTTACGGCATCGTGGACAAGGTCCAGGTGGCGCTCTCACAGTGGCACAGTTTGGAGGTGCCCTGCAGTCCTTACGGAAATGGCCTGATCTCCCACAATTAAAACATTTACCCTTATCTTGCCTCTGTATGGCATAGGCCTCAACAGCATTAATACGTGCTTGATGTTTGATAGAACCAACATTCCTACATGCCTTCAAGTACCCCATAATATCCTCCTTCTCCTTAATGGGGAGCAAAATGGCCTGGCAATCCTCATTAGCATTTTCAAAGGCCAATTGTTTGGACAAAAGCTCCTGAGTTTCCTTACCCTTCACCTGCTTTTCTATGGCTTCCATCAGTCTCCCTATGAAGTCTGCATAAGGTTCTGAGACTCCCTGAATAATCTTTGTATAGCTTCCCTTGAATTCAGCATCTGCATCAATCCTCTCCCAGGCCCACAAGGCGACATCACGGACGTGAGAAAACACAGCACGAGGCAAGGTGACTTGCTTTTTAGGGTCCTGCCATTTCCCTTCACCTATTAACATCTCATAAGTCAATTTAATCCCTGAAAATTTTCGTCCAGCGTGGCCTAGGCTCTGTAGTTTCGCCTTGGCCTCATCACTGAACCACATCCTCCACTGCATATACTGAGAAGGGCTTAAGCACGTCTTAGCAACCACGTGAAAATCTTGAGGTACCCAATGAGCCTTTTTGCTCCAGCCTGTAAGATACTCCTTGCAGTATGGAGATGTAGGTCCGTACAAGGCACAGGCCTTTTTAAAATTACTGAGTGAGTCCATTCCTAACCCTTCATAAGATGGAGACTGATTTTCCTCTAGCTGGATGGGAAAAAAGAGACGGAGCTCATGGGGTCTGGGTGGAATTGACCATTTACGGTCGAGAGGTCTCAGCTGTAAGCTTCTGTCGGGAGCGTGTCCCGAGCGACCTGGAGGCCGCCTGGTTGAACAGCGGCGGCTCCTGTGAGAAGCCTCCTCTATCAAGCCGCTCTCAGACTCAGAATCTGAGGAAGTGGTAGCTGGCTCATCATACCCATCACTTTCCTCTGATTCACTAGAAGTGGAGTCATACAAGGGAGGTGGTGGTCTCTCTGGTCTAACGTCAGTAGAGAATGTTAATTCATCAGTGGGAGAGCGATTTTTGCTCTGAGAACGTGTCTGCACTGGAAACGCCTTGAGCTGCTTTCGGGGTTTGGGTACGGGAGCAGCCAAGCATTGAGCATCAGGCTTCTTTCTAGGCTTGGGTATGGGAGGAGCTGAGGGTAAGGCTCTCTCCATAGTAGAAACTTTCTTTACTTCATCCTCAAATTTAAAATCCTCTCTGTTTAACTCCTGAGGAAAGCCTCCCATAGCATATCTGACTTCCTCCTCCTCGGAGGTATCTTCCAAAGCTTTGAGAATGGAATTAATGATTTCCCAAGTTACCCAGAATTGTTTGGGGATTTTAGCCCCTCCTTTAAATTCCCTAAAGACATTATCCTTAATTTTTTCCCAAACCTTAGGCTCTAAAGTACCCTTATCTGAAAACCAGGGATGAAACTTATAGACAATTTTTAGGCAGGACCGGAGTTGGTCCCGAGAAACACGATGCCCAGTTCTCTTTGCAAAATGCTTAATTAATTCAATAAAAAACTTGCCACGTTCAGTTTGGCGCGAAAAATTTTGAGCGGACTTCTCGCGGCACTGTTTTTGTCCCATCTTACTGGGGCAGTAAGTCTAGTATTTTAATTCACTGCACCACAAAATTCTGTTCTCCCACCAAACTTTTCTAGAGTGGAATTCTACCGAACGCTATTCTTACCTTTAGTTGCACACCGGTTGGAGGTTCGTGCACGCACAGGGACGCCAGTTGTGTAAAAATAAAAATAAAAGAAAGGGCGCGCAGGCGGCGAGGCAGGCGAAGGAAGGAAGAAGGCCAAACTGGTTGCTCGATCGGTTTATTTCATGTCCATCTCCATTCTCCTCTGATTCTCCTCCTGCTTCTTTCTCCCCCATCCTACTTCATTCTCTCTCTCTCTCTCTCTGCCGGCTCTCGGTCTCTCTCTCTCGATCAGTGGATCTGGCCCCCGTGGATCTGGCCCCCATGAATCTGGCTCCGTGGATCTGGCCCCTGTGGATCTGGATCTGGCCCCCAACCCACTCTTACAGCCTAGTTAAATCTCCCCAGCATGAGGGGGTTGGGGCATACACATAGGTGTGGTCAGCAATAGGGTTAGGTTCTTTTTCCTCAGGGGATGCTTCTCCTAGGACTTAATTCTCTTTCAGCAGGAGGATCCACCCAAGGGCAGAGTCCCATGAATGTGTTTCTCTTCTCCTCAGCCAGCAAACATATAAGAATTCATAATATTAATTATTTTGTACGGACACAATAAGAGATGCATTAAAGCTTATAGAATTGCTCTCCTAGGGCCATCTCAATCTCAGACTACAGTGCTCAGGCCAGATCAGTCTTTCCTAGCCCTGGCAGGGTCCCAGTCTCATAATTACTATTGGATCATGACAGTATTTGTCTATGATCAAGCTCTTAACTTATAGTTAAGAATTAGGCACTTTGGCCAGGCCCATCTCGATGCCAGGGTAGCACATAACTCACCGCTTGCCCTGGATCCTTCCCGTCCCACGTCGGGGACCCTACTTTGGGGTGCTAGGAACTGAGGGCAACTGAGGCTTAAGTGGAGAAAGCAGATGCCCAGGAGGGAATATCGAGGCCAATTAAGTCTTAAGTTATAAAAACATAATATTGTCTTCTTGTGTCTATACAAAAAAGACATAGCTTTAAAGTAAATTATTCAAAAGGCATAAAGAGGAGAGAAAGGCAATGTTATAATAGTCAGTGTCCTAGGAAGTTCTGACCTTACCAATTAACAGAGTTTGATTAAGGGAAGAGCAGATAAACTGGTAGAATTGGTTACAGATAAACAAAAGAATGGGAGTGACTCGGGAGCACTTTGATGGGTGTGACTGATAAACCTAAGCTCCTTGTGGCAAGGGGGAAAGGACAAACCAATGATATCCAACAGTATTCGTAATTTATTTTTCAAATTCAAGCACCTTTGGCCGAGCAAGAGAACATGGATGTCACAATCTGTTGGGGAGTGGATTTATGACTTTAATATTTCATAATTACTTGGGAAGACTTAAATGCAAACTTATAGTCCTACCCCTGAAATTCTGAATAGTCATACTGCTGGTTGATTTAATCTATTCATTAAGAATGTCAAGAAGTTAGAGAGATAGTACAAGGGTTAAGATGTTTGCCTTGCATCCTATTGATTCTGGTTTGAATCCTTAGCACTGCATATGATCTTCTGAGTACAGAATCAGGAATAGTTTCTGAACACTGCCAGGTGTGGCCTCCTCACCCACCCCACCCCCACCTCCACACACAAAAATAATTTCTGGGGTGGAGAGATAGATAGTACATCAGGTAGGGTACCTGCCTTGCATGTGGCCAACCTGTGTTCAATTCCTGGTACCCTATATGGTCTTCCGGACCTCACCTGGAGTCATCCTTGAGCACAGAGTCAAGAAAAAGCCCAGTGTACCACTGGGATGACTCTAAAACAAAGCAAAAACAAATCAAGATTTCCCAGAAGCTTCTGCTTCAGGCAGTTTGACAATCTCTATTTTAATGCAGGGTATTCGAAGTCAGTCCCAGCCCCACTTTCCTAGAAGGTTTGTTAGAAATGCAAATTGTTGGCTGCTGCTCCTCATCTAAATCAGAAACTCTGGACGCAGGATCTTGAATCTGGTTTTCAACACTTCTGAACCTTTAATCTTATTTTCAGCCCTTCTGGTAATTCTGATGAATAGTAAGTTTTGAGATCTAACTCAACTAGAATTTGCCAAAAGTATTTAAAGGAGATTCAAGTCCCCTTGTTTATCATTTGCATAAGGAGATGAAGCACCAAATACTGGGATGAGTAGGCAGGTATAATTTGGATTAGGTACCAATGATATTAAAAAAATTACAAAGCTGTTAAAAATAATAAGAAAACTATTTGTGCTTCAAAGTCTTCCCACCACCCTCCGTGATCACAAGAGTGTCACTCTGCACTTGTGGATATTGGCTTTGTTACTGTCATGAATGTGATAGAGGTGAGTAGCGTGGACTATGCTTCAACACCTCTAATTTACTGAATAACAATTTACACAATCAATATCATCATCAAAATTGTATATATAAGTAAGCAAATTGTGTATATATAAATAAGCAAATGTAAGAACATTCATATAACTGATACAACATTTCAAATCATAATCATATTCCCACCTCTAGCTAACTAAATCTACAACTCAGGTGCTTTTACGTGATGTGTTTTAGGCGCCCTCAGTCTTAGCACAGGGTCCTCAAATTCACCCAACATGGGGGATGGGGCTTGTCAGCAGTGCTGTCTCAGGCACGTCAGAGAGAGTCCAATCTCAGGCACGTTGGGTACAAGGTGGAGATCCGGAAGTTCATGCCAGTCCCAAGTACATTAGAGACTGGGAAGAGATGCGGAGGTTCCATCCGAGTTTGAAAGCAACTGTCAGAAGCCTGTAATTTATAGCCCCACTGACCAATAATTTTGGAGTGTTGCTAATGAAATCGGCCAATCAGAGTTCAAATCAGGAAGCATCTGCCCAGCATTGATAGCCAGATATTTCAGCCCTGATCCGTATCTGATGAACAGTGGCCTTTTAAGCAACTTATTATCTCAATAAACCACAAACAAAATGAATATGTTTCACAAAAATGGTGTAACCTTTATACATTCAGAATGGAGTGCCTCTGTTCATCACAGTTACCTAACCTTCCTGATGATCAGCTTCCTCAAGTGTAGCCTGGGGGTAATAGTATATTATTACAGCCTACTTCAAAAGTATTAAAACTTGCATGAAATTCATACAGTAGAGCTTGGCTTAGAGCAAGCCATTACCACATTTGCTAAAGACCCTCTGCTTAACAGAATTCTAGGAGGCCTTCAATATTCACACCCTGGTAGGCAATATCCTTTGATGTGCTATTTGATTTCTTGCCCAAAGAGAGAGTCCCTGCTGACCTTGAGAAAGCAAATAGCTTTGCTACACAGACACACTGTGGAAAGGACGCCAGAGAAGCACTGGAAGCTGAGTGATCCCTCTATCACAGGATGCAAGGAAATGGGCAAGTCAATCACAGGTGTACAAGGAAATAAACCTTCAGCAGAGCATTCAGATGAGAATACAGCCCAGCTGATGTCTAGCCTGAAGCCTGGTGAGGATAGTCAGACTGTGTCTCAATTTTTAGTTATAGAAACAGGTAATAGACAATAAAATTGTGTGATATATGTGCACAGATCTTATATATATGCATATACTTAGTCCACATATGTAGGATAACATTAGGTTTGTCCTTTCAGCCTTGCCGCAGGGAACTTAGTTTACCTTGAAGCAATGTCCTTTCTGTATGGACACAGGAAAACAGTTAATATTATGCTTTGTAACTTGGGAGCTGATTAACTCCAATAATATTTACTCCCAGGCATCTGCTTTCTCAACTCAGTTGCCTTTAGTTCCTAGCACCCTAAAAGCAGGGTCCCAATGAGGGACAGAATGGACCCTGTGAGTTATCCTGGCATGGAAATGGGCCAGGCCAAAGTGCCACAATACTTAACTATAAATTGAGAGCATGGTCATAAATAAATGCTGTCATGATCCAAAGTAGTGACGAGACTAGGACCCTGCCGGGGTTAAGAAGACTAATCTGACGTGAGGACTGTGGTCTGGAATCTATAGTGAGATGTCCTCAGGAAGAACCAAACTTTAAGTTTGATATATCTTACTGTGCTCATACAGAATGACATTGCTAGAAATATTAGAAGTAGATTTACTACAACTAATTAAGTGGATTACTAGCTGAGGAATGAAGAAAGCAACACACCCTGGATGGGATCCCGCCCTTAAGCTGATCTCCTAGTAATCTGGAGTAATCTCTTTAGCTGAGATTTTGTTAATCTCCTGGAGGAGTGGTCTTACCCCTCTTTGTTGATTTGTTAATGTTCAACCCACCTTTGTGTTATGGCCCTATGTGATTGCTATATAAACTAAGACTGTAACAGAAGTAGGGAGAAGACACAGAAGCGAGGGAGAAGAGACAGGGCCAAGACAGAAGACACAGAAGACCATGGAAGTGGAGAGAGGTAACACAGAAGCAAGGGAGAAGACACAGAAGCAAAAGGGCTCTGGAGAGAAAGATCAGAAGAAGAGAGATCGGGAGAGATCAGAGGAGAGATGGCAGAAACAGAGAGAGGTCGGAAGAGACCAGAAGAGAGACTACAGAGACAGAGATAGAGAGACAGACAGAAGAGAGCACAGTGGCACACACAGAAGCAGGGCACAAGGAGGAGCCATCCCAATCCAGTCCATACACAGCAGCTCGAGAGCACCAAACGCGAGTGGCGAGAGAGAGAGAGAGAGAGAGAGAGAGAGAGAGAGAGAGAGGGAGAGAGAGAGAGAGAACCCGAGAACAAGACATATCACATCATCCCCTCCCGTGCCTGCACGTCTTTGTATTTTTACACACATATGTGAATATTCCATTATATATATATATATATATTTCATATACTGGAGTAAATACTCCACACATACACACTCTGCATTCCTCGCTTTTCAGCTAACATATGAGCACCCAAGTATAAAAATATAAACATGTATACTTCATGTGTAAATACTCCACACGTACACACTCCTCACTTTTCACTTTTCCTGCGGTGAAATCACAAAGAAACTTAGCCCCTTGATGATTCAGTACCTGAGAATCACAGTACTTTAAGGGATGAACAAACTTGTTACAGGGGCTAGAGTGGTAGCACAGCGGCTAGGGCATTTGCCTTGCACACGGCCGATCCGGGTTCGATTCCCAGCATCCCATATGGTCCCCTAGCACTGCAAGGAGTAATTCCTGAGTGCAGAGCCAGGAGTAACTCCTGTGCATCGCTGGGTGTGACCCCAAAAACAAAAAAAGAAACAAAAACAAAAGAAAAACAAAACAAAAAACTAAATTGTTACAACTATTTATTTTAAATCCAAAGAAAAACATGTACTTTAGGTCAACACAAATATTTTGGTATATAACATCATATATTAAAACTTTGATATATTTAAAAATACCAACCCAGTCATAAACTATAAATTTGCCTATTGTTTGAGAATAAGTCAACCCACAAAGCTGAAAGTGCCCAAGTGCCATGAAGGTGCCATTGTGCTTTTGGTGCTTGACTGGGAATGACATGTTCTGTCTCTTCACTTCCTCTTCCTTTCCTGGGTCTCTCCCAGTCCTGGTGCTATGCAGAGTTTGCCTCTCCAACCCCCTTGTCCTTGGTTTATATTTTGGTTTGATTCCCTCTGTTCTCATGGCCCTTCCAAATAACCTGGAAAGAGTGGAGAGGAGCCAGGGAACACAGTCCTTGATGTGCCTCGATGTGCCTCTTTTAGCACTCACGACTAATATGGGAGAATTGCTGAGCTGGGATTGGCTTTACCTTTTCTCGGGGATGGCTTCAGCCTCTGGTCTATGCCACTTCTGAGTAAGAACTCATTGCTTTGATGAGGATATTTTGGTTGTTAGTATCACTGTCATCCCATTGCTCATCGATTTGCCCGAGCGGGCACCAGTAATGTCTCCATTGATTTGTTGTTACTGTTTTTGGCATATCAAATATGCCACAGATAGCTTGCCAGGCTCTGCTGTGTGGGCAAGATACTCTTGGTAGCTTGCCGGGCTCTCCGAGAGAAATGGAAAAATCGAACCCAGGTTGGCATTATTATGATGTAATTCCTAAATGATGCCTATAGCACCTCCCATACAATTCACCTGGGATAGTTGTCTAATTTTAAAATATTAAGTCAATGTAGCACTGTAACACTGTCGTCCCATTGTTCATCAAGTTTCTCGAGTGGGCACCAGTAACATCTTCATTGTAAGACTTGTTACTGTTTTTGGAATATCGAATACGCCACGGGTAGCTTGCCAGGCTCTGCCATGCAGGCAGGATATTCTCGGTAGCTTGCTGGGCTCTCCGAGAGGGGCGGAGGAATTGAACCCAGATCAGCTGCGTGCAGGGCAAGCACCCTACCTGCTGTGCAATGTAATGGCATAAAATTCTGATGATAGGATATTTCAATTAGGTGTTGTTAGTAGTGCAAATTAATTCTAGATGGGGGGGAAAATACAGAGCATATTGGGGGAAACATCAGAGAGTCAAAGTCAAAGATGAAGACCCAGACTTCTATGCTTTTGCTTTTGGACTACACCGAGCATGCTCAGGGGTCACTCTTGTTTCTGAGGCTAGGAAATACTCCTGGTGGGGCTAGGGGCTCCATGGGGGATGCTGGGAATTGAACCTCGGCAGACCACATGCAAGACAAGCACCCTACCTGCTGTACCTTGGTAGCTCTGGCCTCAAGACCCAGACTTGAAAGCCTGGCAGTAGGGCAGCACAGGTGTGGAGACCACAGGAAAACCTCTGGTGTAGACTCAAGCCTCCATGAGCAAGGTCCTCAGTACCAACTGTTTCTGCTTCTCCATTCTGTGGTACAGGTAGAGATTCCTAGAGGCAGGGTCTTCCTGGCTGAACATGGTCAAAAACTCACCTACTCTGAGTCGGAGTAAGGGATGAGAACATCTCCCCAGAGGGGTGTTTGCCTGCAGCAGTAAGGGATGCTAGGAACCTGGGAAACTCTGCTAATATTCTGTCTGTTCTGTTCTGATAGCCTCATGAATCTTTGTCTGAGATTCTTGCCATGGACTCTAAGGGACTGGAGACAGGATCTGTAATTTAGTCTCATCAACATGTACCAAACTGCTTAGTGCCATCAGTAGTTGTTGGAAGACAGCTGTAATTCCCAGCCATCCCCCACCCTTTCAGCACTTCTTTGTGCCAGGTGCTGCAAACAGAAGAGAGGAGAACCAAGAGGTCCTTATCTTCTTGTTGCAAGAAACTAGTGGAAGGAACCAACGATGACAAAACTTCACAAATGTGAAATGATAATCACAGAGCAAGGCCCCAATACTAGAAGGATGGTGTAACACTGGGGGAACAAAAAGGGGAGTCAGCATGCTGAAGTCAGGGGAGTGAAGTTAGAGAGAGGTGGAGATAAAAGGTTTGAGACTTTGTACATTATGGGGCAGAGAATGGGTATAAACGGAAGGAAGCTGTGGTCAGATTTTTAACTGGGGAGGAACCACTTTTTTATGCTTCAATGAAAAAAGTTCTTTGAATGCCAAGATTAGCTGGTGTGTGCATACATATGTGCATATGCATGCATGTATGATAGACATCCTTTTGTTTATAGCATATCTCTTTAGAGCTGGGGGATTCCTCCCATCTTTTCTCCTACCCTCGTGCAACTGAATTAGTCTCCTTGCTCTAACCCTTGTTCTACTTTCAGACTGTTCTCCACTCAGCAGAGAGATTGAAAACCTTCTAAGACTTCTTTCACTTCTGGAATGTTCTCCCCACCCTGCTTCCCATCACTGCATATCTGGTTCTTTTCAAATCTCAGAAAAGTCTACCTGACCGTTAATCTATCTCATTAATGGATCTTCACTTTCTTCCCTCATTAAAATTACCTTTCTTGAGGCCAGGAATATAGCTCTATAGTAGAGCCCTTGCCTTGTGAATATGAGGCCCTGGCATTCATAAAAACCCAATAAAATTCTGTTTATGTAGTTGTTTTTCTCCCTTATGGCAATTGAATGTAAGCCAGTGAAGGTCAGGCTTTTTGATCTTGTTCATGGTTGCATCCCAGTGCCTGGCAAGGCATAGAAAGTTGTTCAGTCCATATCGAGTTATACCTAATCATGCTTCAGAGGCTTTATGATTTTTATGGAAGCCCCAAACTGAGTGGAACTCCTAGATAGATTCATTCTGCCACAGGAGAAACAAAACCAAGGATGAGAGTATTGGTATGTTCTGGTATGTTCGCTACACAGCTTATGTTCTAGATACTGTTGGATTCACTTCGAGTCTGTGAATGAGCATATAAAACAGTGACCCATGTCCCATATTTCATCAGGAAAAATAAGTATCAAGCAATAACAGGGTAAGGAATTTCTGTGATCTGTAGAATGTTGATAGTACATCTGGGAGGGCAAAGCAAGGTGGAGGGAGGAGTATTCTATATTAAATAAGACAGTCACCAGTCTTTGAATTACAAATATGTTCTACCATTGTGTGACTTTTTAAGCTATTAATTTTTTGATGAGCATCAATTGCTAAGTTTAGTGTAATCCACAATATGAATTTTTCCCTTGATGGATAGTGCTTTTTGTGTCTTTCCTGCTTAATATATATATATATATATATTTATATATATATATACCTTCTTTTTTGGTGGTCTTACCATTTTCATTTGATCAATAAATTTGGAATAAATTTCTATGTGTGGGGTGAGTTAAGGTCAAGAGTTATCTTTTACAGTATGGATAATCTTTAAAACCCACCACCATGTGTTGAAGAATTTATCCTTTCTTTCTTACTCAGCTGAGTTCTTTTATTTTTATTTTTTAAATTTTATTGAATCATCGTGAGATAGTTACAAGCCTTCATGTTTGGTTACAATCACACAATGATCAAACACCCATCCCTCCACCAGTTCACATTCCCCACCACTAATATCCCCAGTATGCCCCCCCTTTTCCACCCTCCCCCTGCCTCCATGGCAGACAATATTCCCCAGACTCTCTCCCTGCTTTTGGGCATCATGGCTTGCAACACACTGAGAAATCATCATGTTTGGTCTATCATTTACTTTCAGCACACATCTCCCATCCCGACTGATTCCTCCAGCCATCATTTTCTTAGTGATCCCTTCTCTATTCCATCAGCCTTCTCCTCTCCACTCATGAAGCAGGCTTCCAGCTATGTTCTTTTGTCGTGAATAAAATATTCAGGTATGCGTGATCCGTTTTGCATTTTCTTTCTGTTCTGTTAATCCCCAGTCTATCCCTGTGGTCACAGAACATTGTCTTAATGACTGTGGTGGTGTGTGACTCCTCATTGTCTTGGACTGTGGGTTCCCCAGCTTCCCTAAGAATATAACCTGTGATCTTAGGCTAGTTGCATGCACAGATCAAATATACAGCTCAGAAGAATGAAACCAACTTATCTGTAATGAAAAAAAAAACAGTCTTTTCTGGATGCTCACTGCATAGACATCCATGCCAAACTATCTCAGTTACTGTTTAGGGTTCTTTTGAATTCAGTGATGACTGATACTGGAAAAGATTCCTCCTTAGATATACTTGCTTTCTCTTGCTCCTTTGCATTCCTGTAGTACATTTTACAATCATTTTTTCAGTGTTCACAATAAAATATGGGTCTAATGTAATTGAGTTTTTTTTTTATTTACAAAGAATTTGTGAAGAGTAGTTTTCTTTTCAGTATTGATTTTTTTTTTGATGTAGGCATTTGACAGACTTCTTGAGGATCCTGATAGCTGATGTTTTCGCTGTTGTGAGGCAGACCATTTCTCACAGCTGCTCGACTCTAATTATGAAATGAAAACAGCTGTGGGCGATATAACAGAATGGGTATGACTGTTCCAGTTAGACTTGTAAAAAGAGGCAATGGATCAGATTTGACCATCAGCTGTAATTTGCCAATTTCTTTTCTAACCTATGGCATCCCTCTGAGGTTTTTTGATTCTCCTTGTTCTGTGAAGCCTGTACCTGACATGACCACCGCCTCCTTCATGCTCCCTTATGTCCCATGGTTCTTTACCTTTTTAGTGAGTTCTCTGATCAGACCATGGGTCATTCGAGACCAGACTGGGGTTGTTTCTTTTCCTTTTATCCTCATAGTCCTCTGTACAATGCCCCTAGTAAGGCACTTCCTGAGCTTTAAATGAATAAATCAACTAATCTAGGAAAAGAGAGCTATTTCTATTTTCAGTGGAAAGGCTTGGATAATCTCTCTTGGGATTATGTTTTTATTAGAATGCTACTGTCTGCATCTGGCATTCTGGGGAAGGCTTATTTGAAGTTGTTAACTCAGCACCACCTGGAGAATGGCTTGGGCCAGCTGCGCTTTGAGCTGTGCTGTGGTGTGACCCTGAGTGCAGGAGAAAAGAATTGTGAATGAGCAAGGCCTGGGGTCACTTCTCTCCCTGAATTACTGCTTCACATGCACAGTTGCTCATCAATTTGAGAAGATGTACTAAGCACATCACAGGCCTGGGGACCAAGAAGACTATATTGGTGGCATGTGGCTTAAGGGCACCTTGTGTGACCTGAGTTGTGCCTCCATCATTCGTTCGAGTCTAATACAGAGCCAGGTCCAGTATATCCCAACTCAGGTCAGAAACTGGTTTCTTAGAGACTCACAAATGAAGCTTGGAAGAGAACAACTCACTGCAGAGATGTCTCCCCACCCTGAACCAGGCTGATTTGATCCAGGCACCTGGGTGGGGAAAGGGGCAGGTATATTCCTTCCCCTGCCCCAAAAGAACCCTGGTGGCTGCAAACCTCCAGAACCCAATTGCTGCTATGCTCATGGCTGACCTTCACAGGCTTGCCCCAAGCCCCCAACACATGAGATTGTATCCGCTGATAAACCCAGGTATGTGGGACTCGTGACTAAAATCCCCCGGCTTGTCTGGAGTCTGGAATGGGCCCTTCCTCCAATCTCCCTGTGCTTTCTGTCTCCTGGCAGTCATGCCCATGAAACTGCCTCTGGGTACTCTTTTAGCGCATTAACAACCATGATCCAGAGACTCACAAATGAATCTTGGAAGAGAGCAGCATGCCACAGAGGTGCCTTCATCCCCAAATCACCATCCAGTTAAAATATTTAACTCCAGTTTTTGCACCTTGTGTAAAAGTTTAGAATTTCAGGAGCACACGGGCATGGCATCTTATACATTTTGCCACTGATATACCAAGAGTAGCACACCACACTTGATGGGGTATAAGGTAGAAGACAACCAATCTTGATACATCCCCCACCCCCCCACACTCCTACACACATACACACACACTAATACATACATGTATATATTAGCACACAAGGTTCAAACTCTAATAGCATGTTATTGATCTCTAATTCTCTAATACAGGGGCTTAAGGGCTCTAAGATGAGATACAACAAATTTCACACACTTTTCTCTAAGAAAACCTTTTAGGGTCATTTTCAGTCAATTATTCATAACAAGCAATATAAAATAAATTATTTAGCATTTGTCTTTGGGGCATTCTTGGGGGGTGGTGGTAAAATTTGAAATAATGGTGGTGAGAAGGTGTAATGGTGGTGGCTTTGGTGTTGAAATATTGAATGTAATCAATTACTGTGAACAGTTCTATGAAAATAAAATTTAAAAAAAGAAAGTGGTTTCTTGTGGAATGTTGTTTCTTGCTTTGGGTTCTTGTGGGGTGTTGTTTTTCTCTTTGGTTGTATTTTCAGAGCTTTGACATATTGTTTTCTAGCTAAGTTCTTCCAGCACTGGTTAGCAAATCATAGTCATTCAGGCCTTGAATCTAACTAGGGAGGTTGGCAGCTGCGGGGTGGGCAACTCAGACATCTAGAGTAACGGCATTAGCTCACTTACCTAAGTAGCCCTGCATCCCAGACTCATGTTGATTCTTCTGTATGCTCTGCCTCATGCTCTGTGATCTGACATCCAGAGATGGCTAGTCCTAGGAAAGACCCTCTCAAGATAAGCCATCTTAAAGGGGGTTCTGATTTTTGAAATTTACTTGGAATTTTTTGGCCACACCTGGAATGGAATAATATAATATGTACCCACTTGGAATTGTTTTTTTTCAATTTAGCATCATGTTTTTCAATATTTATACAAACTTGAAAGGTTGCTTCATTTCTCTATATGACTGTCATATATGACTGTTATAGTTCTTTATATCTTCCCTTACTTAAAAATTTCTCCACCTCACAAGACCTTGAAAGGATTATCTTATCTGTGAGAGACATATCAAACGGAAGGGAAGGGGTGATGCTGGGGATTGGGTTTAACTGTAAGTAGGGTGATTGGGAAGAGGCTTAAGTACCTAGTGCATGTGCTGTAAAGACGGACAAATAGAATATGTCTAGATAGTTCAGAGAACATCAAGATGGCCAGCAGAGAGGCAGGAAGGAGCATGGAAAGTTGGAAAGTCTTGAGGTGGGGACCCAGAGATCATTTAAGAAAGATCTCATGGATAGAAGAATAAATTTATTTGTTCTTTTAGGTGAAGTGGACAACCATGACAAGGCTTTGAAAAGAGGACTGGCTATACTTATCTACACACACACACACACACACACGGTATTCTGACAAGCTCAAGAATCCTCTGACTACAATACTGATGATGAATGTATGGAAGGAACTAGAAGACAGAAGCAGGCAGTCATGTTTTGGAAGTATATGTGTTTGAGTGTGAGTGAACAAGACATGGACTCCAGCACTAGAAGCAGACAGGACTCAGAATATGCTTTTAAAACAACAGAATTTGCTGACAGATTGAATGTTGGAGTAAAAGTACAAAGAGACCATGCTGACCACGAGGGTCTTCCTTGCAGGGCCAGTGGGATGGAGTGGTCACTGTTGAGATGACAGAGACTCGAATAGGCAAGAGTCATGTGGTGGAGACATCAATGGTTTGATTTTGTTGATGATATTCTTTCTCTTCATTTCTTGATTTTCTAGGGTCTAGCTCTTTTTATCTTTTATTTTCTTTTGCGACACTCAGCTGTGCTTAGGGCTGACTCCTGGCTCTGTGCTCAGGGATCACTCCTGGAAGGGTTGGGGGACTTTAAGTGGTGCCGTGGCTTAAACCCAAGTATACACATGCCAGACAAGTGCCTTACCTGCTGTCCTACCACGCCAGCCCTTTAGGGTCTAGTTCTGATACAGTGACTCTGTTCTTAAAAATCGCTAGCTGTGTCCTCTGCTGTGTCATGTCATTTCTCAAAGGAAGTTTTCACAAATTTTCCTTAGGATCCTGCTAGCTTTGCTAGCAACTCATTCTGCCCCTAAGGGCTGATTATGTGATGCTCTCTTTGGGGCAGGGTCAACAAAGAACAGTGTCCCAGGAGTCGGGGTACACACCAGGAGTTTGAAGGCATTGGTGGCCCATAGGGTGTGAAAGTTCTCCCCATTCTCAGAACTTTCTCAGTTTTCACTGCTTAGAATGAAAATGAAACAATGAATAAGCCCAGGCTGGTGTTTCTGGGTCAGCTGGTAATTCTTCTCCCTCATCCTGAGTTTTTTCACTGCTTGGAAGTTCCCCTTAGGTGTGGGAATCCACAGCAGGGAGTGACACTGGGAACTGATTAAAGCAGAACTGACAGCTCCCTCTTATGAATAAGTAAAAATACCCAGGCACTGAAAGTAGGGGAGGAAGATTTATCTTTGTTTTAAGAGTTAAAATCTCTGGAGAACCTAGGTGCATTACTGAAATAAATGGCTGTAAATTTTTCTGAGCACAAATCAGTATTTCAAGGTGATGAAAGCCTGGCTAGAATGACAGGTTATATTTAATACTGGGGTGACAGTTAAAATAGCCTCCTCCTCATTTGCTATTTTCCAAGTTTGGGTTTCAAAGGGTACAGCTAGGGAGACGAGAAACATTTATCATCTAAGCATTTTTTTTTCTCTTTCAAAGGTTAATATTGCCATCGTGCTTAAAGGAAGAAATGGCTCCTGCAAAAACAAAGGTTTTCAACAGTTGTTTGTTATTAGGTCACTGAAAGTAAAATCCATGTCGCTGAACCCTTTATTTTCCAAGAAAATCTTGCAGGAATGGGTTTTTGTCCTGGTAGCATGACAGAACAGCTAAGAAAGATCCCTGTTCTCTAAGCTGGGTTTTTGCTCCCATTTGTGACCCAATTCTCCTGTTCCAGAAAGCCCTTTCAGAAGACTCATAAGATCAAATGATGCAGCAGACTTGCAGCCTTGAGCGTTTGCTAGAAAAATCTCTATCAAGGTGCATGTGCTAATTAGTGGGTCTTCAGGAATGTCAGGCCACCTTCCCTGGGATTAATCCAACCCTAGTGTCAGTGGGAAAAGGGAGACTCTCAGTAAGTAGAGGTCAGACAGGGACTATAATCCTTCAGTATGTGACAACAGCAATCAGGAGGGGCTTTGCATAAATGTCAAGGGGGGCCTGGAGCTGTTTTTAGACACTTAAAAGGGTTTGTGAGGACAGAGAGGTAGTGTCACAAGTAGCGTGCTTGCCTTGCATGCAGCAGATCTGAGTTCGATCCCCAGTATCCCATATGGTTCCCTGAGCACTCATGTGGGAACCAAAACAAATAAAAACAAACAAACAAACAAACAAAAAAAGAAAAAGACAAAGGGAGGGGGAGTGGAGCAGGGGAAAGTAATTTGTTCTTGGAATCTCATTTGCTTGTTTAGGAACAGCTGGGGGAAAATACCAGGTGTGTGGGTTAAGAGTGTGGACTTTGCATCCAACAGATCTATGTCCAAGTCTGAGTTCACTGTGTCATTCAATGGTTTTTTTTTCTTTTTGGCTCACACCTGGTGATGCTCAGGGGTTGCTCCTGGCACTGCACTCAGGAATTACTCCTGGTGGTGCTCAGGGGACCATATGGGATGCTGGGAATTGAACCCAGCTCGGCCGCATGCAAGGCAAACGCCCTACACACTGTGCTATCTCTCAGTCCCATCATTCAACAGTTCTTGGCTGAGAGGGGCTGTTTGGTGTCAGGGCCCTTTTCTAGCATAGTGGATGTAGGAGAGGGGATGGCCATTGCCCTCATGGAACTTACACTGCAGTGGTGAGGCGAAGGAAAACACATATATAATTCAATAAGGGATTGAGAAAGAATGAGATGAGTCTGGGTGGAGGCACCATGGTGTCCAAGAAGCTCAGAGGCAGCTTTATAAGGTTTAGCCTTTGGGCAAACACCCACATGAGGACAGAGTCGGGTAGTTGGTCCTGTGAAGATCCAGTGGTAGCATCCTTCAAGGGCAGAGTAAGCACAAGGACACTACAATGGGGGAAATGTCCAGTGTACTCAGAGATCCAACTCTTAACTGCACAGTGAGCTGCACGCTGGCAGGGAGCAGATGCAGGTTTCACCTGGAATGGTCAGAGTGCCTTTGTACAGGTCGCTGTGAGAGAGGTCAGCTTCTTCGACAGGAGTGTGGTCTGCCTTTACATATCTGCAGCTCTGGGCTGCAGCTGAACAGGCTTTCCCATGTGAGGCAACATGGCTGAAGAACAAGTGGTGTGATGTCCACATGTTAGGTTGTGTTAGGCTCACAAGTGATGGTGATGGTAGTGGTAAGTACAACTGTACCATGGTTTATCCTTAGAACGGTTGTATTCTCAGCACTTTGTGTACCATATTCTTGGAGTGCTGAGTTAGGAGTGATCTTTCTTTCCCTGTTGCTCTGTGGTAGACTTAGGTGACTCATCCAAGGTTACATTACTTCTGGAATCATAGTTGTCACTAATATTTAAAACTGAAAATCAGGCACAATGAGTTTGGAAGAAGCGATTAGACAAGCACTGGACATCATTGTCTGTTCTATGTGAGACTAACATGGTGATTAGAAACACGAGTCTTGTGATGGATAAACTATCCACTGGGCTCTATGTGATAGCAATGGCCAAAGGCAGTATCTGCACATGAATTGGGGGATACAGTCTTTCAGTTAGGAGAATTCTAGGTGAGTCAAGCATCAAACACCAATAAAATATTATAATCTTTAATTTCTGAATGAATAGTTGCTTTGCCTTCTCCTTTTCAACTATCAATTTTTAAAAGTAAATTTTTATTAAAAATAATTACAAACGTTTGCGGGCAAGAGTGAGAGAACAGTGGGTAGGGCATTTGCCTTGTATGCGGCTGACTTGGGTTCAATCGTTCAATCTTTGGCATCCCATATGGTCTCCTGAATAACCCCTAAGTACTGCTGCATGTGTCTCTCCTTCCAAAAAATAATGGTGATACACACTTAATAATCATTCCCCTTTCCTTTGTTATTGCAATACTTTGGGTTGCAATTCTTGATGAACTGGAGTGATAGCACAGCAGGCAGGGCATTTGCCTTCCATGTGGCCAACCCGGGTTCAATTTCTCCATCCCTCTTGGAGAGCCCAGCAAACTACCGAGAGTATCCCACCCGCATGGCAGAGTCTGGGAAGCTACCCGTGGCATATTCGATATGCCAAAAACAGTAACAATAAGTCTCACAATGGAGATGTTATTGGTGCCCACTCAAGCAAATCGATGAACCACAGTGCAGATGACAGTGCAGTGCAGGCAGTGCAACTCTTGAAGGGATTGTACACTTTCTAATTGCTGTGCTCACACACATGTGTGTATATGTGTGTGGGGGGGCATGTCAGAAATTCATGTCCATGTGGGGCTGGAGATCCCAAACAATTGTATTCTGCATGGGGAGCAGTACCAGGGATTGGACTTGCAGCCTTAATGCCTACCAGGCAGACTCTCTAGTGCTGAACTGCATCCCTGGATCTGGAGGAAATTTCCTTTTCTTCCCCACTCCAACTCTTTACCACTATCCCCTCAATACTGAATTTTGGATCAAAAGCCCTAACGGAGGGCAGATTCTAATCACCAGGCTAGCTTTGTGAGTATAGATTCTTCTGGGAGTTAGCTTTCTGGTTGTAAACTAGATCTGAGCCAGCAGATAACTGAGGTGCGCTCAGCTGGAGCCTCTTTAATTCTAACCAGAGAGACCCAGGAGTGGGCCCCTCCAAGGTACCTGCCTGTGTTTTCTGTGAACAAGATCTTTTCGTCTTAATTTAGTCCAGTTACCATCTCAGGCTGCAGACAATCCCCATGCGTTCCTTAGGAGTGAAGTTGACTCCCACCGTGAACACTTCATCTTCATGCTGCTTTCTTGCTTCCAATGAGGAGATGAATGGTTCAGGAGGCACTTCAGCTTCCAAACCTGAAGCCCTCCATCAACAAGACACCTTCTTTATGGGCACAATGACTTTGGTGACTCTCTTGTCAATGTCAGCTCTAGTTTGGTGTCTTTGTGAACTTGATCTGAGGGCACCTTGGACAGCCAACAAAGGTCTCATGGTTAATGAAGGAATAGTACTACTAGGATAAACTATGTGTGCCAACTGGGGCAAAGCTGGGTAGTATGGTTCCTGGAGAGTTAGCATAAATGAGGGACAGGGACTGGAAGCATCTAGTGTTTTCTGGGAGAAGACCCTATGCAGAGAAGTCAGAATTAAACTAATGGGTGACATTTATTTGATTCTTGCTATCAGTATACCCTGTGCTATGCTAAATGGATGATTTTTTATGAAATACTCATGCTATACCTTGGAATAAGTTTGTATTGTTAGGTTTGTTTTAGTGATCTTCAACCATAGGTCTGTGAGTCGGTGCCAGTCTACAGGTATAGAAAGGCCAAAAAATAATGGTTGACCACAGTGGTTATAACTACTGGTCCTTGGACTGATATGCAGACAACATGCCAGTCTGAAGATATAAAAAGGTTGAAGAATGTTGGTCTGCTCGACAAATGGCAAATCTGAGTGTTTGATTCTCGGTGTTTGATTCTGTTCTCTGGGGATCACAATTTGATGTTGAAGAGCCAGGACTTGAACTTAGGCAATCTGATTTTGAAGCCTAGTTCTTATTTACTTTTCTCTCCGTTTATACTTAAGCCTTGTTTGTATATACACTCTTTTGCAATGTGGTTATGATATGAACCCTTAGGAAGTAGTAGCAACATCAATTCTCCTCCCTAAGCATTTGATATTGAACCTGGTTATGTAACCTAATTTGGCCAGTGGCATATTACTGGACATGATTCAAGCAAAGACTTTACATTATGCATGTGTGATTTAGGCTGTGTCCACATATTTCTGCTCTATTCTGATAAGAGCATGCTCTGTGAATCTGGCTCTCCATTCAGTAGATCCGAACCCAACCTGCAGCCTGAAGTTCAACCAACCCACTGAGATGGAGCACAGCCCTTTTAGAATCCACAAGAGAGAAATAAATGTCTCCAATTTTTAAAAATTTTAACACCATGATTTATATAATTGTTCATTATACAGTTGGAAAAATAAGCATCTTTTAAGTTATTAGGTTTGGGGTTTGTTACACAGCACCACCACAGCAATTGATGACTGATACAATAGAATCTAAAAAGCCACATTCTATTTATTCTTCCATTTTTATTGTTGTCTGCTATATTCAACAGATACTATGTGATAGGGTTGGGAGGAGGCATAGACTCTGTCTTTGTTCCTGCATATCCCAGTATTGTGGTGGAAAAAGGCAGATAAATCAAAATTAATTGTTAATAGGCAGATAAAGGAGTACACGTGAAGTCAGAGTATACATGTTATTGAAACCTAAACTGGAAGTCTGAAGAAGATTTTTACCTAGGTGAAAATTTGACTTGCCCAGAGTTTTGCAGGATTCATAGGAATTTGCCAGAACTGATATACCAGGGCAAAGGGAACACTTTATTTAATAGTTTCTGCCTGCTTGGGGGATGGAACATGAAGGTCATCTAGAAATGGACTAGAAAAGTAGTACTCTGCTGGTCTTTAGGGAATATCACCCTGACCCTTGCATTCAGCCAACATAAGTTGCACAGATGAGCTCCAAGGCCTTGTAGGCTCATGATATGTCCCTTTAATGCCTCTTTAATGCTTTTGCACCATCATCTATGACACCTCTTTCCCCTCCCCAAACCAACCCCCAATCTACTTTAACATTCACTATAAAATGTCTATTATTTATCTGGATTTGAATGAAGCTAGAGACAACTTCTGCAGGTTCCCAGTAAAATCCTGTGGCCAGATCATTTGTGTACAATATAGGCCCTTGAAACCAAGAGATCTGATTAAATATTGAAAGGCCATCCATCTCTGTTCAGGGTGGAAGAGTTTACTTTTGCTCATTAATGCTAGTGAATTGCAAAATCTAAGAAAATGATAGTTCCTACAAAATAAAAGCAGCCACCGTGTTTTTATTACATGACTGTAATGGCCCAAGTACATGGCTATGATTGGATTTGGAAGCTGTAAACATAAATTAGTAATTTTCCTTCCAAATTGCAGTGCAGCTTCCCTGACACATTTTAATTGCTGTGTTTTGTGGTGCAGGAAAGCCTGGCTGGGTGTGACTGGAACAAATTGCTTCTTTGGGAATTGCCAATGCTTTAACAGCCAGAAGGGCATGTGTGTGTACGTGTGTACACAAAGAAACCTGTGCTTTTCTTGAAAGGTGCCAGGTTGAAGTCAAGCACCAGTCTTAAGGAAGCTTAACTCAGAATCAATTAATCAATCATGTACGTTAGCAGCATCTTGACTTTCTTATCATCCAGACCACGAGAAGAGGCCAAGGGTGTGGCTAATACAACACATGGATACTCCCCAGTGATTATCAGTTGTGTGTTATGTGTACATTGTTTCCTCGCATATATACTTATATATTTATTATGTATGGTTTAGACTGGCCTGTTTCAGAATCAAAAATTAGAATGCTAATATTTTCATGATGAAGCTTTCTGATCAGTAAGTATTTATATGAAATACCTTACAAATGATTCAGCCTAAGTTTTACATTTTGCAAATCATCTATAAAGGAAGGAAAATGCCAGTAAGTTTATCTTATAAGTACAACAGAGTCTCGAGATCCTTAAATGTATTAACGGAATGAAATTATTTTTTGTGAAGCAATATAGATTTTATTGAAAGTTAGATGTGAAGGAAGAGGGGATGAGAGGAATTATGTGTTCAAGGGAGGACACGGACTTGAAGAACAAGCTGAATGAATACTTTTATTATCCCCAGGTGATAGGCACCATTTGATCCCCATTTTATAGGTATGACAATGGAGGCCCCAAGAGAGTGAGTTATTTAGCCAGATAGCACAGCTTGTCAATGGCAAGGTAGGATTTAGACCCATGCACTCTGTTTTTGTTTTGGGGACACACTTGGCAGTGTTCAGAACTTTCCACTGGCTCTATTCTCAGGATCACTCCTGGTGAGCTTGGGGAACCATCTGGGGTGCCGGAGATGGGCTGTGTGCAAGGGAAGCGCCCCACCCATTGTACTGTCTCTTTGAACTAAAACCAGTCATTCTGATTACTGGACTTGAGCTCCTAATCTCCAGATCTCTGTATTTGGTGGTTAGCATTTGACATCTCACAATGGAGATGTTTCTGGTGTCCGCTCAAGCAAACTGATGAACAATGGGATAACAGTGCTACAGTGCTACAGCATTTGACATCAGAGTTGATTCTGCCCCAAATATACTTTCTGATCCACCATAGGTCCTTTTTTGGTGACAGTATTTCATTATTATTATTATTACTGTGAAATCTCAGTCATTTTCTAAAATTAGCCTGAAATAGCTTGAATAAAAATATGGGATGAGATGGTGCTTCTGTTTAAAAAAAATGTTCCACTTTAGAAACAATTTTAGATTGATAGAAAAGCTACAAAGATAGTATAAAAGGTTACCCTATGTGCATCTCTTATCCTGTTATTGTTGTCAAAGCCAACACTGATACATTGTTATTATGTCAACTCAAGACTTTATTTAGATTTCACCATTTTCGTCATCTATGTCCTCGGCTTACTCTAAAATTCCATGCAGTGCTCTTTATAACATTCACACCACCCTGCCCCCATTTAAAAATTATAAAGTCTGGCAGAATCTGGCATGTAGTAAGTGCTTATTCATTTGACAAATATTTTCCAAACCCTTGCTTTGCATCTGGCTTATTTCCTGAGAGAGAAAGCACAGCCATGGATAGAACAAAATTGTGAATGGTTTGTTGAATAATTCTTTTAGTGATAAGATTCTTTTAGTGATAAGTGATAAGATGGCATAGTTAGCATTTGCTGAGTGCTGATTATGTGTTAGGCTCATTTCATAGATATTATGACACTGTGAGGTGACTGACGTTCAGAAAGGTGAATTGCCTTTCCTAAGGTGACATGCCTAGTTAGTGGCAGAGTGCCATCTACACCAGGACATTCAGCCTCTAAGGTTGATATCCTTAGCCACGGTTTGACAATGAATGAATGAATCCTCAAGGAATGTCATCTGAGATCAAAGGGTAAGGGGAAGAGCCTGTCTGTAGTCAAGAAACAGGAGACAAAGTTATTTTTATTTATTTATTTTTTAATTTTTTCTTAGAGAATTACTGTGATGTACAGTTACATACTTATGAACTTTTGTGTTTGCATTTCAGTCATACAGTGATCGTTTACCCATCCCTCCACCAGTGCCCATTCACCTCCACCAATGATCCCAGTATCCCTCCCACTACTTCCACCCCATCCCCCACCACCCCACCCTGCCTCTGCAGCAGGGCATTCCCTTTTGTTCTCTCCCCTTTTGGGTGTTGTAGTTTGCAATAGAGGTATTGAGTGGCCTTCATGTTTCGGTCTATAGTCTACTTTTAGTTCACATCTTCCAGCCTGAATGGGTCCTCCCAACATTCTCTACTTGTTGTTCCCTTCTCTATCTGAGCTGCATTTTCTCCCAGTATGTGAGGCCAGTTTCCAAGCTGTGGGGGAGACCTCCTGGTCCTTATCTCTACAACTCCTGGGTGTTAGTCTCCCACTCTGTTATTCCACAGATGAGTGCAATCTTTCTATGTCTGTCCCTCTCTTTCTGACTCATTTCACTTAACATGATACTTTCCATGTTGATCCACTTATATGCAAATTTAATGATTTCATCTTTTCTGATATCTGCTTAGTATTTCATTGTGTAGATGTGCCAAAGTTTCTTTAACCAGTCATCTGTTTTTGGGCACTCTGTTTTTTTCCAGATTTGGGCTATTGTAAACAGTGCTGCAATGAACATACAAAGCAGATGTCATTTCTACTATACCTTTTTGCCTCTCCAGGATATATTCCCAGGAGTGGTATTGCTGGGTCAAATGGGAGCTCAATTTCTAATTTTTTGAGAATTGCCCATATTGTTTTCCAAAAGGGCTGAACTAGTTGGCATTCCCACCAGCAGTGAAGGAGAATCCCTTTCTCCCTATATCCTCGACACAATGGTTGCTTTTGTTCTTTTGGATGTGGGTCAGTCTCTGTGGTGTGAAATGATATCTCATGGTTGTTTCAATCTGCATCTCCCTGATGATTAGTGACGTAGAGCATTTTCTCATGTGTCTTTTAGCCATTCGGATTTCTTCTTTGAGAAAATTTCTGTTCATTTCCATCCCCCATTTTTTGATGTGGTTGGGAGTTTTCTTTTTGTAGAGTTCAACCAGATCTGTGGAGGGATGTGTGAACTGGTTGAAAGCTGGGGCACTCACTGATAGGAACAGCTAACTGATGTTCTAGTGGAAAAAATCCAGGCTAGTCTATAAACTCAAACAAATGTGTAGTTTCACTTTAAAAAAATATTTTTAATGAACCATTGTGAGATACAGTTACAGACTTACAAATTTTCATGATTACATTTCAATCAAACAATATTCGAGTACCAATCCCTCCACCAGTGCCCATTCTCCACCACCCTCCCAGTATCCCTCCCACCACCCCCACCTCTTTCCACCCCCTGCCTTTGTGGCAGACACATTCCCTCTTTCTCTCTCCTTTTGGATGTTATGATTTGCAACATAAGCGCTAAGCAGCCATCATGTTTGTTTGATAGCCTACTTTCAGCACGCATCTACCCGTGATCCCTGCAACCATCATTTGCTTAGTGGTCTCTTCTCTATCCCACCTGCCTTTTCCCCCAGCACATGAGATTGGCCTCCAAGCTGTGTGTAGTTTCACTGTGGACTAGGAAAATTTAATGTATAAATTACAGATATCCAGTTTTCTCCAATTTTCTGATTATATAAATATACGCAGATATGTATGTGACAATTTAGTAGAGAATCAAAATATATTAAAAATGAATAAATGACAGTAAAACAGAAAATGACTATAAATGAAATTAACTCCTTATATGGGTTAGACATAGCATAAGAGAGATTAGTGATCTGGAAGAGTGATAGAAAATATATTGGTAGTCCTTTGTATATGATTAGAATTGGAAAGAAATTTTGCCGTCTTTTTTTTCTTTTCAGGCTACACATAGCAGTGCTCAGGGGTTACTCCTGGCTCTGTACTTAGGAATTACTCCTGGAAGTCTCAGGGGACAATGTGGGATGCTAGGATCAAACCCAGGTGGGCCGTGTGTAAGGCAAATGCCCTACTCGCCGTACTATCACTCAACCCCTTGTTGCTATTTTTAATGGGAGGTTATTTGGGTTTGCATTTTTCATTTTAATTTGCAGGATGAGTTGCTGCAAAAATTCTTAAATGAGTTTTATTTGGAATACGTGATTGATTTAAATTTTATTTATACCCAAAGGTCTGAAATTCACTGATGATATTAATGGGTGGGGGGAAACTTGCATGCTGAATCATTGCCTCTCTCAGCAGGAAAGACTGGATTCTTTCATATCTGCTCAGTAGTCTTTTGTATCATATTTTTTTTAAAAAAGCATTGGGGGAGTATCTCAACTGAGGAAACTTGGGACCCCTCCCTGGTGATTTTCAGCCAAACATATATTAGGCCTGTGTTTCAATTCAAGAGACTGAAGATATGGTGCTGCTCAGGTCCTGCAGTGCTGGGTTACCTGGTTCACCCTTAAGGTGCTTGTGGATCTCCAGTCTCATACTTTGTAGTGTTTCATGGCCCCTGGAGCTGCACCTAGTGATGCTTAGAGGATCAGGATGTGCTGGGGATCGAACTGGGTTAACCAAATACAACATATGCTCCTTAGCCTCTGTACTTTCTCTCTGGCCACTGTCTTCACTACTCTTACCTGTTTGGTGGTACTAAGTACGTTCATTTTTTTTATGCAACCTTGCCAATCACCATCCTATCCAAAATTCTTTTCATCTTGCAAAATTGTCAGTCTGTATCCATTATACAATAACTTCCTACTGTCTAATCCTTGGCAACCATATTTCTACCTTGGTTTCTGAGTTTGACTGTATTATATAGTTGATCTAAGTATATAATATTTATATTTCGGTGATTAGCATCTGTGCTCTCTCATGGCCCTCAATGTTCCTGTAAATGCCTCTCTTGTCTTTATTAGACATTTATCAAGTATCTACCAAGTACTAGAGATGAACAGGCCAGAGCTTTAGGATCTGGTGGATCTCAACTGCACATGATCATCCATACTATGTTCATGTTTGGATTAGAAAGACTTCCTTTCTGCTTAGATCTCATGCCAACAGCCCCAAACCTTGGTGAGTCAATTTAGGGACAGTGATTGTTTGGCAAGAGCTTAGGTAAAGCAAATGGGATTTGTGGATTCTTTCCCAGGAAAAAAAAATCCTCTCCTAAGGCTCTGTGTTCTGGAGTTTTGGCAGCAAATGGCACTTTAGAACAAGAACAGCTGTGTCTCAAATTTTCTTTCCGGTAATGGAAAAGAAACTTGTTGCAAACAAATTTTCCCACTGTGAGCAACTAGAGAAGCGGTTTCCAAATCAAGACAAACAATACCCACCACCACCACCATGACCACCAAAAATATAAACTACTAAACTCATGCATTTGAACATATGGAAGGGTCACCTGGTACTTAGAGAAAGAGGGTCCCGGAGAAAAGAGAAACCACTCGAAGCCCATGCTAGCCCAATATTCTGCTGTTTCTTCAGCCTTAAGACACTTGATAACTGCATTGAGCTAAAAGAATATATAGTGCAACTGAAAGCAATGGTCAAAGATTGAAAAGACTATCAGGAAGTTTTGAAATCTCATGGATCTGGGAGATAAACGTCAAAATCTGGGTATGTTAAGGCAGAGTATTCTCTATGAATACTTAGAATTCCATTTTATGATCCTGAACTATATCTATATTAGAGGAAAGGACAAACAGAGTAGCTCTTAGTAAAGATTGAAATCCAGCTTCAAACTCTTCAAATTTTGAGTGTATCGAAGCTATGCACCTCTTTTCTGCCTGTAAGTAAGAGAAGTCAGACACAAGAGAACATACAAAATGATTCCATTTATGTGAAGTGTCCAGAAAAGGGACAATTATAGAGACAGAAAATAGATGTTTGGGACTAGGAATGGGAATAAGGTTCTACTTAGGGGATGGGGGTGGATTAAAGGTACTAAAAGTAATGTCATCCTCCATGCACACTTGAGAAGAATGTGTATTCAGCTTTTTGAGGATGAAGTGTCCTGTATATATCTACTAAGTCCCCCAAACATGAAAGCTTGTAACAATCTCACCATGATTTAATAAAATTTTAAAAATAAATAAATAAATAAATAAATAAATAATAAAAGTAATGTCATGAATGCGCCACTTTGTAAAATTTACTTAAAATCATTGTATACCTGAGATGGGTGAAATTCATGATGCTTAAAATTTAGTGCAGTAAAATTGCTAAGAACTTGTAGAATTAAACTACATAAGCATAGTAACACAAAACTGTTGAAAAAGGGGAATGGAAGTTACTATTATGAATATCTTGTGAAATATATTTATATTTCATAGTTTTAGTGAAAAAAGAGTAGTTTATATCAAACTCTAATAAGTTAGTTATGCAAATAATTGTCTGTATATAATGGTTAACTGAAGAAAGAAAATGTATAAATGAAAAGCTAATAGTGGGATAAATAAAATCTTTGACTAACCAAAAAGAAGGCAAGAAAAAGAAAATAATCAGCGTTAATCAGTTAGACAAATAGAAAAAAGTATCACAATAGTTGACTTAAGCCTAAATATGTCAATAATTATACTATATATGTAAATTGAATAGATACTTTTATTAACAGTGGAAAAAAATTCAATGCTCTGCTCTTCTGAAAATTAGACATGAAAGAACAAAAATGGGTATACCATGCAAACACTAACCAAAAGAAAGCTAGTCATTTTAGTCATATCAAAGAATATTAAATATAATGTGTTATAAACATTTTGTAGTGTTTTGCAAAGATAGGTTCAGTCCACCAAAAAGAATTGTCACTGTCATATCATTGCTTATTGATTTTCTCGAGCAGGCACCAGTAACGTCTCCATCATGAGACTTGTTATTGTTTTTGGCATATCAAATATGCCACGGGTAGCTTGCCATGTTCTGCCATGCAGGCAGGATACTCTCAGTAGCTTGTCAGGCTCTCTGAGAGGGATGGAAGAATCAAACCCAGGTTGGCCACATATAAGGCAAGCACCCTACCAGCTGTGCTATCGCTCCAGTCCCATAAAATATATATAAACAGAATAATTCATATGCACCTACTAAAGTTGCTTCATAGCATTTATAGCAATAAAAGATACAACTAAGAATGCATTCACAATCACGGTGGACATTTTTATGCACAACTGTGTCTTAGGGTAATATGGGCATATGCATGCGTGTGTGTCTATGTGTGTGTGTGTGTGTGTGTGTGTGAGAGAGAGAGAGAGAGAGAGAGAGAGAGAGAGAGAGAGAGAGAGATTGATTTTATGAATCCAGCGGGTTGGATGAGTTACGTTATTGGAGGAAGGGTCGGCAGCACTAGCGCTGCTATCTGCACTTTCTCTGGCTCACTCTCTGCTGATGCCTCAGGTCTGACTCCTGATGAAGCACAATGTCAGGTTTTGAGCGTTTTAAGGGGAAGCCCTTCAACACCATCAAGAATACCAGATGGCAGCTCCCAGCCAATCTGGGCTCCTGAGTCCTCAGGGAGAGTAGCTCAGATGGACCTTTCCTATTTTTAAATAAATCTAGAGTTAGCTCTTTATATTATTTTTCTGGTCAGCAATTTCTGGTGCTTTTCTATGAAAAAGTGTCTTCTTTTGGATAACCCGAATCCCTCCTATCACAATTTAAGTGCCTTTACTTCAATCTGCTTACTTTAGCCTTATTGATAGGAGAGGAGTAAAACCTCGGGGAGCCAATTTTTAAGATGAGACTTCTGTTTCCTCAATCATAAAATGCAGAGTGGAATAGAAAAAAATCTAGAGCCAGTCTTTATGGGTTCCAAACTTGAACTCTCTTCTAACTGGTTGTGTGACTATAGACAAATGTCTTCTCTTTATCCCCATCCCTAAAATGAGTGGTTCCAAGGATCAAGAGAAACCATGAATGCAAAACTCTGCTGATATATGATCAAGAGTAACTAGTATGCTTCTAGTCACTGTAGGAAATCGGAAAATCCTGGGGTGGGGATGTGGGTGGTGGTGGTATATTTAAATAAGATTTTAAAAACCTGAGACTGTTTCACGTAGACCTCTAATACTCATGACAATCCCTGACATCTATGAATCCTTAAAGAACAACTGTTGACTCAATATTCTGTAACACTCTCTCTACCTCTGTGGTGGTGGTGATTTTTCAATTCTTGGCTCACGGCCTGGTGCTGTGTGCAGAGGTAGAAAGATTGAGAACTACTGGTCTACCCTGGTTTATCACTGTCGCTCTGTGAGGACAGAACTGGTCTGCAGATGTGAAAAGGTTGAAGATATTGCCCGTTGTAGCACATGTCAAAAACCCTAACTGGCTCAGGCTTTATTTTTCTAAAGACAATACAACACTTTCTTCATCCATACCTTGTTTGCTAGGGTTGTAACTAAAGAGGTCCCGGAATCGTTTTATTTAGACATTTATTTATTTAATTGAGTCCCCATGAGGATACAGTTACACAGTTGTTCATGATTGGGTTTCAGTTGTACAATGTTCCAACACCCATCCCTTCACCAGTGTAATGAGGAGATATGTTTATAACAAATAACCATACACCTGATAGCTTAATAGTGGGTTAAAATGACAGAAATATTCTTGCGATTCTGGAGTCAGAAGGTTGAAATTAATGTCAATAGGGAAGGACTTGTTTCAGAGGATCCCATGAGGGAGTAGGGATGGATTTGCTTCCGAGGATTTCATGAAGGAGTCTGTATGTGGCCTCTTTCAGCTCCTGATGGCTCCAGGCATTTCCTTGCTTGGGGCTATGGCTCACCCCCACCCTCACCCCTCACCTCTATGGTCACATTGCTGCCTCTTCCTCAATGTGTCTATGCCAAAATTTCTCTGTCTCTCTCTCATAAAGACACTCGGGCTAATTTAGTCTTCAGCCAGGTGGTCCAGGATCATCTCCCCATTGCAAGTGTCTTAGTTTCATCACACCTGCAAAGACAGATTTAAACATTTCAGGAATTAAGGCATTAATTTTGGGGGTGGGGGTGAGGAGAGGGGTTGGGGCAACATCCTGCTGTGCTCAGGGCTCATTTCTGGCTCTATGCTCAGGGATCACTCCTGGCAGTGCTGAGAACTGAATCCAGGTTGGCTACATGCAAGACAAGTGTTTTATCTGCAGTTCTATCTCCCCAGCCTGGAATTTGCAACACTTTTTATTTTGGGTGGATATTTTTTAGCTTCTATTTATCGGACATAGAAAGAACAAAGGTCTATGGCAATGTCAGGTAACAGAAAACCTTCCTCTTGTGGAGAGAGGACAGTTGGAATGGTTTCTTCCTGTACTCAAATCCAATATTGGCTTCTCAAGTCTTATCCCCACACCACTCTAGAGCTGATACAACACAATGGACCATTTTTTTCTTTCTGTCGATAATCTTTAGCCTGTCAATAATCCCATCCAGGATCACCTGGTTTCCCTTCTTCGTGTCTGAATACATATCTGCAGTTTTTCTGGCTCCTGTTTGTTAGGTTTCTATTTCAGAAATGAAGATGTGACTCCAGGTTCCGAATTAGGTCCCTCCTCGACTTGTAGATGCAAAAGAAGAGTCTTTGAGAGCAGACTGGTGTGCCTAAGGTCATGCACGCAGCAAGAGGACTTGATTTAAAGGTTCTAGCTCCTTCATCGTTTATGCCTGCCACGTGGGTTTCACGTATCATCACCTTGAACATGTATTTGATGTTCACTACGTAGTTCAGTAAATGCAGAAGAAAACAGAACTCAAACCTAAGCCTTCTGGATCAAATCTATTTTTCTTTATGACAACATTTTGGTTAGGATAGTCTTTCACAGAGGAGCTAGCTGTCCCAAGAAATGCAATTCCATTCAAGATTCTTATTTTCAACAACTCAGATTTTTATGTTCAGGGACCACACTTAATTATTGCAAAACATCTGCTAATACAAAATGCTGTTTTCCCCCCCCCTGAATCCTTCCCAAGAATGACCTATGAGCATTGGTTCTTGGAGACACAACTTCTACAAGGGCTGGGAACCAGTGGAAATGCCTCCTATGTAAGTGACAGTAGGAGAGATGCCAGGGAAAGGAGCTTTGAAAATAAACACTAATTAGATTGCTCAGGGTTAAAGAGAAGAGAAGCCTTCTAAATATCAGCACTGGGCTGTAGCAAACACTTAATAACCTCTGCAAGGCTTTCCATGAGAATCTCTGTATAGGGTCAATCTCATTTTTAGGGTGAGATTTTTTTCTGTGTCCTAATTTAGGATTCCATATTGATGACCGTAACAGCTTCTACTTAGAAAATCTTTACCCTGTGACAAGCTGTGTTCTTAGAGCTCCTGGGACGTGATTACATGCCAGTTACTGCTATCACCTGTCCTACCCACTGCTACATTTTATGGGAAAGAACCTGCATCACCAAGAAATCGCCACAGGCAGGCTGGCTCCAGAGTCCCCATTCTTAGCCCCATCCTCTGAGATCAAGGGAAATGGTGTAGTTACTGCTCAAAATGCAGCCAAGGCATCACTCGGTTGCTGAGTCAGAAGTCCTGGAGTCCAGTAGGTTGGACTCTTCACATATTTTTTGTAAACTTTTTTTTTTTTTGCCACAGACATTTTCACTGTTTAACTAATTGGCAGTAAGCCAATTTTGTCATAAAGAGAAAAGCAAAAAAAAAAAATAGAGGCGTCTTCAACTGTTGCTATTTATTGAATGTATTTAAGGAAGCTGTCAGATTGTTTTATTTCTTCAGCAAAGAAACCAACTCTTAGCATACTGCTTTTAGCTTTTTTTTAGTATAGCAGTCTGGGATCTAATTTTACACTTTCATATTTGCGAGAAGTTTGATTGCAAAAAAAAAGCAACAACTAAGAAATAGTACTATGAATTTACAAAAGATTTGGGAGATGAATTCATGATGCACCCAAGACAGAAATCCAGTTCTTCATGCCATATTTTCAATGCTATTACACACTATTCCAAGCATGTTGGAATATCTTATATTTTTTGCAATAGATCCTTATTTGAAAATTTTGTACTTTTTAGTTTTGTTAACTTTTCATGTTTCACAATGTTCTTTCAAATGTCTCTCTGTCTCTCTTTTTCACTCTATTTTATTGTAAAATCCCCTTATAGTATTATTGCTTGATGGCCAGTGAGTTCTGAGAAGATGCTAGCCGGAAGCCCACAAAATTTCTCTCAGTTTTAGCATTTTAGGACAGTATCCAGTCTTATAGTGACCTAATTATTATTTTGAATTATTGGGCAACAAAATATTACCATCAGGTTCATATTCTTTGAGCAAAGACTCCATAGAGGAATGAATATGGTCCTGTATATAGCACATTCTGTGGGAACAGTCCCTTTAAGTATGCCTGAGCTAGGAATGGCATTTGACGTGATTTGGGAAAGAGACCTAGAGTGAGGCTACCAGGGTCCGGGCCTGGGTCTGTCACTTCATAGCTATTCCTTAACTTCTCTGAGTGTAAAATGTGGAAAATGATGTATGAGGATGAGCTCATATGTACAAAGCACTTAGAACCATGCAAGACTTTTTACTACTAGTAAACTGGGGATAGCATGAGTATATGCTTATTGTCTTAGCTGTTATTGGGTTAATTACCTAGTTATATCTATTATTATACCAATACTAAAAACCTTTTTGTATCATAAATACTAAAACTATTAGTTATTAGTATGGATATAATAATTTGATATGATTATGGTCCAATGTATTATGGTATAAAGTATTATACATACTCTTTATTAGCATTTATAATTATTATAATCAGTTCACTCTTCTCAAAAAAAGGTTCTGATTTGGAGCTAATGCACATACTCTTACAGAAAGTGCCATTGAATTATGCTGAACGCATGGTCCAAGCAAATTAAATCCGAGTCTTCTCAGAATTGGAGATAATCATAGCGCTTCCTTTGCCAGGCTTATCTGGAGAAGGCGAGATGGTGCAGTACAGCTCTGCAGGCTTCTTCTCTGTGCAGATACCCTTGTGGTTCTTCCGGCTCTAAGTTCAGGAAAGCAGTATGGACTTGGATGGGTCCATTAATTCCTTTGCCATCTTAACTGTCTGCATTCTTAAAAATGTCTGTTCTAATTGCACCACAGAGAACAGAAGTCCAAAGCTGTGCAAGGAGGGAAGTGCACCCCACTGTCCAGTGACCCTTTTGGTTATCTTGCCTCAGGTAGTCTGGCCATTTATTATCAGCAGGGTAGTTTTCCGAGAAAATCTTGTTATTGTTTTCTGTTTGGCTTTGGTTTGGGGTCACACCTGGTGATTCTCAAGGCTTATTCCTGGCTCTGTGCTCAAGGCCTCACTCTTGGTGAGTCTCAAGGGACCATGTGCAGAGATCAAACCACATGGCCACATGCATGACAAGCACCTTACCTGCTGTACTGTCTCTCTGGTCCATCCAGAACATCTTCAACCAGGTTTGCAATACTAGACGTGGGGAATGTCTAATCCTTGAGCCATATAAGGTCCATGAAATCATGTGTCCAGCTCTGGAGCATGATGGGACAGACAAGGATGCTGTCTGCATCCCATCTGCCTGTATTGTATGATCCAAGAGTGATGCTATAAATTTTCAAGTGGTCCCTGATAGAATAAAGAACCCACATCCCCTGGAAGGTTAGTATTTTAATCCAGAATTTTGGGAGTTTTCGGGAGCTGGTTCAGGACAGTTGGAGGTGGGAGCTGATTCTGAAACTACAATTTGAGCAGGAGGAAGTGTTGCAGGAATCTTTGGAGTTATTGCCTTTCTTGTGTAAGTCTAAGCTGTCCTCTTGTTCTGGATCTTTCATTGAAAAGCCAGAGAACACACAGCAGCAAGTTGGGCAAGGGGCTTGAAGGAACAGATAGCATCTAGCAGGCCTCGTTATGGCATTCTTAGCTCAGCACACTTTATATTCTACAAACAGCCTTCGAGCCACAAGGAGAGTGAAGAGGTCTCACTTGTTTTGCTTAAACCATCATCCTGAAAATTCCTCCCTGTTCTGGTTACCCTGGATAGCTCCCCTCTTTCTGGGCTTCTTGCCAGCCTTTGTGCCCAGCCAGAGCACTGGTCACGCCAACTGCTTTGTACAGTGCTATGGTGACTTAGTGACCCTTCTCCTCTTTATCTTCCCTCGTTGAAGTGAATTGCTTGAACCAATGGGATCCCGTTTTCTAATTAGGTACTTCAATTCTTTAGGTACAGGGTGATTTTAGTTTGACATAATGACTCTTTTTTTTTTTTTTCTTTTTGGGTCACACCTGGCGATGCTCAGGACTTATTCCAGGCTCTGCACTCAGGAATTACTCCTGGCGATGCTTAGGGAGACCATATGGGTGGGATGCTGGGAATCAAACCTGGGTCAGCCGCGTGCAAGGCAAACGCTGTGCTATTGCTCCAGCCCCGACACGATGACTTTCTAATAGCTCAACTTGCCCAGCTAGTCGACAGAAAGGTCAGAGTTGGGAGGAGCACTGGAATGTGACTGAACACATTCATGCAGACGCTATTTATGCAGAAGAGTCTGTGCAGGGGCAATTAAATGGTCTCCTGAAGGCGATGGTTTGTGAGGTTCAGAGCTGCCATGACTCAGGGCTGACTTCATCTCCCTTTGTCCTCTGGGTGCTGGACGTGGACATTGTGTTCACTGACTCAGGAAGGAGTGAGAACTATTCCCTGGGGCCTGAAATGATCTCAAGTGACTCTTAACACTTAGAATTGGACTCTCCGGATATTTTTGGCCAATAGAGTGGTTTAGGCCACAATGCTTAGGCTTTGTGCCTTGTACCAACTCAAGCTTGACAACGGGAGAGTTTTGTAAAGATTTTTTTAAAGGGGTCTCAGGTTAAATGGAATATTTCAATGTGAAACTTTTATCTTCACCTCAAAGTGTCTCAATAATTTATCCCTGTAGAGAATTACTGATGCCAAATAGCATCATCAGAAATTTACTCCCTGCTTTCCCCCAGAATTCTTGTTGCTATTGACAAATTGAATCTCCACTGGGTTATTTTTAGACATGTAATATTTTGAATTTCTCTGTTTCCAGAAGATTTTAGGGTCCCTGTAATTTTGTTCTGAAAGTTCATTATTATTATATGTGGCATGTAGAGTAACGGGATGAGGAAATGGAGAAGTGCCTAGATTAACCCTAGCCCCAGAGTATAGGGAATAGAAGGGAAGAAATAGAGTGAAAGAGAAGGGGAGAAGAGATAGATGAGAAGAAACAGGGGCAGGTGTCAAGGGGATTCAGGTACATGAGCTGTGTTGAGGGAGGATAGAGCTAAATATCCAAACCACAGAGTCAACAACACTGAAACCATGAGACCCAAACCTTAATAATAGAATTTAGAAGGTCTGTCAAGATGGCAGACTGGGGCTGAGGTAAGGAGGCAGGTAGGAGAAGGAGCCTGGGAACAGTGATGGGGGGACGTTGACACCAGTGATGGAACATTGTATGTCAAAAATCCAAATACGTTGTAACTCATGGTGCTTTAATAAAATAAAATCTGGAGAAAGACAATATGGGTCAATTTTCATGAGCTCAGTGGGCCCTTGGGCTTTGGTCTGACTTTCTGCCCCGTGTGCTTGTTATTCTCACTTCTGAAATTCTTGTTAGAGCTGCAGAATCTAGTATGTAGCCTCTAGACAATGTGAATATTCAGCTCCTGAAATGTGGGTTGTTTTATTTTCCTTTGCTTATTTTTTTTAATGTTGTAATTTATTGGGTAGGGGAGGCTCCCAGCAGTACTCAGGAGGGCATGGGCCACTCCTAGAGATACTTGGCTAACTAGGCCAGGTACTGCAGGACTAGGGCATAAGGGTGAATTATCGGGTTGTGTGTTGTTGGGACCCTGCAGTGATAGAGACCACTATGATCACGGCAGCAGTGTGTTGGGATTGCTTGGGTATACCCAGAAGTGTTTAAGGGGTCACGTGGTGCCAGGCTTCCAATTTGGGTCCTAGCATAAATGAAGTATGTACCTTGACCACTGAGTTAGCCCTCCTGCCCTGAGGCATTTTTTAAAAAATGTAGGAATCATCATCATCATCATCATCATCATCATCATCATCATCGATCATCAAATTTCTTGAATGGTCTCAGTAATGTCTCCTTTCGTCCTAGCCCTGAGATTTTAGAAACCTCTCTTTACATGTCCTTTGCAATGGTGCTGCATTGGAGACTCTTTCAGTGTCAGGGGAATGAGATCCATCATTGTTACTGGTTTTGGCATATAAATACGCCATGGGGAGTTTGGGAGGCTCTCCCATGTGGGCAGGAAATTCTTGGTAGCTTGCCAGGTTCTCCCAGAGGGAGAACTATACGAAAAGAGGTCGTGTGGCCACAAAGTGGCTGCACGCTTCTGGGAGCTTGGTGTTATAGTCTCTGGATGTTGGCTATTGGTGGGATTACACAGCGCCAGGGGCAATCCCTGGGTATGACCGTCTAGCTACTGGAAAATAAGGGATCTGGGCGAAAGAGGCCCAGTCCCGATCCGAGCACGGCTTGGAGGTCTCAGCCCCGGATTTCACACTGGGTTCCTCTGCCATTTCCTTCATGCATGAGGAGTACTGCTATTTATTCAGCAATTTATTAAGCTGAATGAATTGAGCATGAACTCCATATTACTTTTTAAAATTCAGAATGTTAATTTTATTTTATTATTTTTTTTAATCACCATGAGATAGTTACAAAGCTTTCCTGTTTGAGTTTCAGTCATAAAATGATCGATCACCCAACCCTCCACCAGTGCACCAGTGGATTGTGGTCTTCCACCACGAATGTCCCCAGTATTCCCCCTCTTCACCCTCCCCCCTGCCTCTATGGCAGACAATCTCCCCCATAATCTTTTGTATTGCTTGTTATGAATAGCATAAGATGTCTCGAGCAGCCACAAGAGTGGCCGTGTGCTCCTGGAACACCAAAATTCCAGATAATTAGGGTCTGGAGAAATCTCTGCAGTGAGCTGCTTGGTTTGGAGATTCTTTTGTGTGTCTCTGGATTGTGGCCATTAAGGAGCTTAAGTGACAGCCAGAGGCAGTTTGTGGGCGTGACCTCCAGGGTCCCATGGGGACTGGGGTAGGTGGAGGAATGGGAGGGACGAGAAGGACCAGCCCATCCCCTATTCCTCGAGGCCTGGAGTTTGTGGTCACTGAACCTGCGTACCTGCACTTCTCACTGGGTTCTGAAAGTTGGTGGTCACAGGGGTTGTTAGAAGCAGGTGGAGGGACCACACCTGCTCCCATCTGAGGCACTGCGGTGAAGTCGGCCTGGCTTAAATTCTGGAGGCATCTATGCAACAAGCTGCTTGGTTCAGAGATTCTTTTGTGTGTCTCTGGATCGTGGCCATTAAGGAGCTTAAGTAGCTAGTCGGGGGCAGTTTGTGGATGTGACCTCCAGGGTCCCGTGGGGATGGGGTATGAGAGGGACTGGGAGGCATGGCTATTTAAATAGATGCATGATGTAAGCTTGCAATGCATTCCAGGGTTGAAAGAATAGCACAAGGTGCTTGGCTTGCATGCAGCCAGCCCTGGATCAAGGCCCAACACTGCAGGTTTCCCCAGCAGGTGGTCTCCCCAACACCATCCAACCAGGAACCAGGAGTCAGCCCTGAGCAACACCAACACAGGGTGTGATCCCCAGAACCGTCCAAACCTCTGACTTATTTGGAAAATACATAGTATATTAATAACTTTGTATGTGGAATCCATGAGTAAATAGTAATATCTTATAGGCACATGTTAAAATATATTTCAATTAATTTTATTGTTTTTTTTTTTTAAAAAAACAAGTGGCTAGAAGATGTAAAATAATGTAGAAGACCCATATTAGTGCCTGTGGTATTTCAAATGGATTGTGGTATATGGCCATTTTGAGAGTTCCTAGGTGTTCCATTGCAAGGCTTTTTATTCTTCACTTATAGTTTCTATGTTTTGATCTCTTTTTGCTCATATTTTATATCTCTGAAAAGAGACCTTCAGAGATCTCTAAGGTCTCTGAAGTGTGCATTTTTGGAAACTTCCTAAGCTCAGTCGCCTAGCTCATGCAATTCATTTTCAACTGTGTCTATTCTGATATTCAAAATTAATTTTAAAATCAAATGATAATGTTCTGAAATGTTGACAGTCTCTAATTGTGATACTAGTTGGTTCCAATTTTAGAAAATTGCCAGGTTATTTCTTCGAGAATAATAGTTGTATGTTAAATCACTGCACTTTAAAATTTTAATACTGTTCAGTGTTAATTCCTTCCTTTGTTCAGTTTGGAGCTTCTTTTTTGAGGTGCAGTTCTTTCTCAAGTGTAGAGCAGGCCTTGACCACGACCACACACTTATTTTCATGCTTCCCTTTCCTGTGTTCTTTTTTTTTTTTTCGGGTCATACCCAGCGTTGCACAGGGGTTACTCCTGGCTCATGCACTCAGGAATTACTCCTGGCGGTGCTCAGGGAGACCATATGGGATGCTGGGAATTGAACCTGGGTCGGCCGCGTGCAAAGCAAATGCCCTACCTGCGTGCTATCATTCCAGCCCTCCCCCCCACCTGCGTTCTTTTAAGTGTGCGTTGTGTTGATTCACAGTTTGAGTTCAAGGATGGTGAAGGATGGTGGAGATGCCCAAGTTGGTGGGGAGACCAGGGGCCGATTTGCAGACAGGACCCTGCCCTTTGGGAATCTGATGGTACTTCCCGAGATCCGGGGCTCTATGGCCTACATGTACGGGTTGACCTGAAAAGGTTTCTTCTGTCTCTTGGTACAGTCAGAGAAGGAGTGGGGTGACTATCTTAACCTAAAATGACGTACTTTAACTTAGTTACATCCCTAGAGCCTCATTCTGTTCCCCTTCTCTGTTGATGAGCGGCTCAGTGCATCAGAACCCTACCTCTGCAGATATCTTAACGTGAGGATGGATTCTGAGTTATGGATTCATCTCTTTTTATTTTCAGCATTCATCTTCCTCTCTTTTAAAAAGACAGTATATGGTACAAAAATGCAAAAAAGTAATCAAACATAATAATGGATTAAGTTCTATATTAGAATGTCTCAGGGCCAGGAGAAAGCTCAGTGATAGAGTACATGCCTTGTAAACATGCATGTAAGTTCAGTCCCTTGTACCATATGCTCTTCATTCACTCAGAATTCCTAGTTAGGGTCCCTATTTTTTTTAAAAATCTTGCAGGTTGACATGCCAAGCAAAGATTTGCAATTTGAGGAACATACATCTAAGGGATGACAACAATATCCTCAGGATCAAAGATATGTTCTCATCTTATAGTCACTCTCTAATTGTATGAAAAATTTTACTTTCATTTCCATGCATCTCTAGGAAGCATGTACAATGAGCCCACATTACAAGTGAAGAGACAGAAGCCTTGGAGGCCAACTCACTTCTAGAATGGCAAGGTGCAAATGTAGGACTTAGAGGAGAATTAATTATTTAGAGCAATTAATACAAAAGAACTCAGTCAATAAAACGTGGGAAGATATTTTCCCACTCCAAATGGATTGAGTTCCTTCCTCATTCATTTAACAGTCTTTCCTGAATCCTCAATTGATGTTTTACATTGTTCCGAGCTGATGGGTGAGCACAGTTAGTAGCCATTAGTAATGGGTCCAGTGGATGAATACTTCTAGTAGAATAGCTGGTGTGGCCCCAAAATCTGTGACATCACAGTCATAAGGCCCAAAGGAGAAGATGACACTTCCCCTCACCCACAATAGAGGTGGAATGACCATTGGGCTTTCCCAAGTTCCATTCTTCTACTTATGTCTCAATGGTAGAATCATGAAGGCTGTCTCATGAAGTAGTAATGAATTTTCTCCTAAAAAATATTAGTAACAAATTCATAATTAAAGTAGACATTTCACTGTGGGAGGCAGCAGGGTGAGAAACATTCCTTAAAAGTAAGGTGGCTCACTATGGACCAAACATGATGACTGCTTCATACC
This sequence comes from Sorex araneus, assembly GCF_027595985.1. Classification (NCBI taxonomy): domain Eukaryota; kingdom Metazoa; phylum Chordata; class Mammalia; order Eulipotyphla; family Soricidae; genus Sorex; species Sorex araneus. The sequence goes on along the minus strand of NC_073306.1, from coordinate 59,088,380 downwards.
TGTATTGCACTCATAACATCCAGAAGGAGAGAGAAAGTAAGAAAGAATATGTCTGCCACAGAGGCAGGGAAAGGGGGGATGGAAAGTGGGTGGCAGGAGGGATACTGGGAACATTATGGTGGAGAATGGGCACGGGTGTAGGGATGGGCACACAAACATTATATGATCAAAACATAATCATGCAAGTTTGTAAGTCTATAACTGTATCTCACAGTGATTCATTAAAAAAATTTTTTTTCAGGGGCTGGAGCGATAGCACAGCAGGCATTGCATTTGCCTTGCATGCGGCTGACCTGGGTTTGATTCCCAGCATCCCATATGGTCCCAGGAGTAATTCCTGAGTGCAAAGCCAGGACGTAACCAGGCATCGCCAGGTGTGAGCCAAAAAGCAAAAAAAAAAAAAATTTTAAAAAATGCGATGGTATGGGGCTGCAGTGATAGCACGGCGGGTAGGGCGCTTGCCTTGCACGAGGCCAACCTGGGTTTGATTTCCAGCAACCCATATGGTCCCCTGAGCACCACCAGAGGTAATTCCTGAGTTCAGAGCCAGGAGTAGCCCCTGAGCATCACCGGGTGTGACCCAAAAAGAAAAAAAAAATGTGATGGTATGTTTATAAGGACTACATTGAATCTGTAAAGTACTTTGGGCAAGATTGTCATTTATACAGTATTAATCCTTCCAATCTATGAACATGGATTTGTTTCTAATTATTAATGTTTTCTTTATTTTAGTAAGTTTCTATCGCTTTATTTCTAAATCTTTTACCTCTTTGTTAAGCTGATTCTCAGGTGCTTGATTTTTTTCTGAGGCACAATTGGGAATGGTACTGACTTTTAAAAATTTCCTTTCTTATATTACATTATTTGCAAAAGTAAAGCCATGGGTTTCTGAATTATTTTTTCTTAAAGATAGCTCTCCCAAGTGCTTGACTCTTATGTTAACACAACCTGGTCATAGATGGTGTACCAGCTGCTGTCCTGGGTGTATCTTTTCTGACCCTTTCCCCTATCTTCGAACTGGTCCATCAGTCTTTCCTTTTATATCTGATGGGATTTATGTACCAAATAATTATATATTATATTGTTACTATAACTTGTATTGTTAGAAGCTCCTTATTCAAGTAATGACTGTTTTAAAAGTGTAACCTTCATGAAATGATTGTTCTAAAAGCATAATCTATGTCATTTGTCAAACCAGGTGGTTGGAATGAAATCATCATTATAGTCCCTTCCAGTTTTGTCTTAAATTTTCCTTAAAAGTAATACAGAATGTTAATTTTTGTAGCAATCTACCAGTAATCTAGATGTCACTTGATGTAGAAGATTAAAACTAGACTCACATTTGGTTTTGTGACTATATGACAAGGAATGTGTACAAATCACATAACTGCTACAGGACTTTTTCACCAACATAAATCTGCATTATTTACTATGACACTTTGCTTAGGATTTAAATATGACGTTTAATTTTCACTTTTAAGATTTTTCTTTAAGCTTTGGATTTTCTTTTAGGCAAACTATGTCCCATTATAACTTATTAACAGGCCAAGGAGAATAAAAGAAACTCTAACAGAGTAGTATTATTTTCTCTTATTTACTTTTTCCTCCCTTGTTTACCTTATAAAGTTTCCACAGCAAAGCAAAATATTTGAACTTACCTTACAATTCTGATGTTTGACTCTTTTGTATCTTCTTTTATTTTGTGTGGGTGTGTGGAGTTATTCTAATAGATTCCTGTTTAGAAAATGCAATGAAAATATGAAAAGGAAAAAAGAGTAAGATGGCATTGAGTGCTTTCACAATTACTGAATGTTTCCCCAACTTTCTTGGTTCTCCAGAGCCAGAGTTGGCCAATACTGTGGTGAAACACGCATGACTCCAAGAAGTGAACTCAGGTACAGCCCACCTCAGGTTGTCAGAACAGAGCAGGACAATGTGTGCTGTCTCCTATGACATTCTTCCCTGCCTCCTCCTCCCTCTGCCCAAAGGTGCTCCTAAGAGGACACCAGGTTACATGAGTAGACTTAGAATTGGTAGGAGGAGACTTGGGCAGATAATCATTTGGGAGCTTCTGATTTCTTCGTGAAAAGAGAAAAATACCTCAAGACCACACATTCAGGACTGTTTACTGCTTCCTTCCATCATGTCTTTGATACTATAAACAGAAATAAACAGAAAATGATTTCTTTTTTAAAAGTCATAAAATTGGTGCTGGAGCAATAGCACAGCGGGTAGGGCATTTGCCTTGCACGCAGCCGACCCGGGTTCAATCCCAGCATCCCATATGGTCCCCTGAGCACTGCCGGGGGTGATTCCTGAGTGCAGAGCCAGGAGTAACCCCTGAGCATCGCCAGGTGTGACCCCCCCAAAAAATCATAAAATTATTTTTTGTTTGTTTTGTGTTTTGGGGCGATACCCGGAAGTGCTCAGAGCTTACTCCTGGTTCTGTATTCAGGGTAGTCTCGGGGAGAGGGTGGATCATACGGAGTGTCATGGATCAAACCTAAGTCAGCTGCGTGCAAGACAAGTCCCTTTCCCACTGTACTATCTATCGCTCTGCCCCCAAATCATAACATTCTAAACAAAGAAAAAATGAATTTCATTAGCCAGCCAAAAGTTTGGGAGCATTTCCAAAAGAGAGTGAAATAAACGTTGGTGGCAGTGAAATTGTAGTGACTTTGTACTACAGAACCATAAATGTTAATGCTATCATAAGCATCACACCTAAACGATCTCTCCAGTCCCCAAGATAAATATTTTAAACTCCTTAGTATTTCTCCAGCCCTTATTTATTTTCTTATAAAAATATCAATGGGGGTATGGTGCCACCAGCAGGTCAACCTGTATCCGTGGGGCGAGTACATCAGCAGCCTGATGGTGCAATCAGACGTTCAGATACCTGCAAATTGCTGCTGTGCCTTTGGGCAAACCCCAACAACTTGGGCCCAAGTTTACCAAGAAACTAAACAGACAAAAGTTAGGTATGTGGGAGACACACCCACAAACCACCTCCAGCCCAGCTATATAAGCTCAAAGCCTCCGCCCCTCTCAGAGAGCCTGGCAAGCTACCAAGGATATCCCGCTCGTACAGCAAAGCCTGGCAAGCTACCCGTGACGTAGTCGATATGCCAAAAACAGTAACAACAACGTGCTCTTCATGTTCCTAGAGCGAGCAGATGCCATTGGGCTACACTAGCACATGACAGGGACAAATGGAGACATTACTGACGCCCACCCGAGCAATCAATGAGCAACGTGATACAGTGATACAGTGATAAAAATATCAAATTGCCACAGTTTCAACCCTAATTCCCCGAGTGGCTTTACTGTGTATAGTCTTCGACCCAGAGACATGTCTGTATCTACTTTGGAATTCCTGCCTTTGCCTGATCTCCAACAAAACTATCCTCTAACTCCTTGCCAGCTCAGGATTGGAAAGGAACTTCGAGGGGAAGTGCTTCTTGGGAAATATTCCTACCCACGGGCTCATTCTCTTATTCCTAGGCATCCCTCCAAGGCTCTTGTCACTAAGTTTGTGTCCTCCAAGTGGGGCCCATCTAGCCACGTGGTCACGGCTGTGAGTCCTGCGAGGAGTCAGTGCTCATCAGGCAATGGTGCAGATGCTCTGGGTGTGATGTATGCCCACGCTCTTATTGTTGGAGAACAAATAATTGTTTTTATGTTAAAAAAAATAGAGAAACAAATCAGCTAGGGCTAGAAGGAAGTGCAGAGATGTTTGCTTCTTGTTTCAGAGGGCAGAACTAGAGACCCAGGAAGGGAAGGATATTTTCAAGGACAGGAGAGTTGCTGACTTCTAAGAGAGGCTGTGGCCTTCTGGGTTGTGAACGCAAACGTATGAAAGTTGCTTTTTAATTTTTCTTTTGGGTGTACAGGCTCAACTGGATTGGAAGCAGTCAGCATGGGTCTTCCCTTCAGGACAAGCTCACATTTGCTGAGTTTTGCAAGAAAGCTCAGGAGTCAGCGGTAGAAGAGGAAAACGCTGGGTCATGTCAGAGTCTTGGGCCAGAACTGTTCCAGATCTGAATGGGGAGATTCAGGCGGCCTGGCAGTCAGGTGACCTCCCACATTCAGCGCCATCTCTTGTAATGGGGGCTTCCCTGCGCAACGCATCTCAGAGAGGTGTGCAGAAACGCAAAATGCAATGTTGGAGACAGTTAGTCAGGGTACTGCAGAAATATGTGGAGGCCAAGGACTATTTCTGTGCTAGTGACACAGGCTGTGACCAAGATCATCTACTTCCCTGTACTTGGGGCAGGGACTCAAATAAAAGACAAGCACTAAGACCCAACATGATGGGCTCTCAGAATCTGTATTGCAAACCATGATGCCCAAAAGGAGAGAGAGAGTGAGAAGGAAGATGCCTGCCATGGAGGCATGGGTCGGGTGGAGTTGGGTGGCAGGAGGATACTGAGGACATTGGTGGTGGAAAATGTGCACTGGTGGAGGGATGGGTATTGGATCATTGTATGACTGAAACTCTATCATGAAAGCTTTGTAACTATCTCATGGCAATTCCATTAAAAGGAGAAGCACATAACTAAGAACCGTTAGAACAGTGGTGGGGTGCTGACCAGACAGTTAGAGGGTGACCTAACTGGAGGGACTGGACATGAATCGGGTGCTTGTAGATCTAACAGCAGAAGGGGTAGCTACTGCTGTAAATGTGCTGAGGAGGATGATGACTCTAGCCCTGGGATCCAGAGGACACAAGTGGTCAGTGCTGTTTGTGTAAGCCTGGCAATATGATAATAACAAGTCTGCTGGAGACTGACTGAGCATGTACATTAACATCACGTGTGTGCATTCATTCATTCATTCATTCATTCATTAATTCAAACACTTCCTAAGCACTTGCCATGTACCATCTGCACTCCCGAGGCACTGAATACTTGGTGGAAACAGCAAAACCATGCTGTGTAGACACAGCGTATGGTGGAGTGGGGGAGACAGAAATGAGTCATGCACAAAAAATATTCAGTTGCTCAGTTGGATGAGTAGTTTACGGAAAAGCACAGAGTTTAATTAAAAACACTGGCAGGTGGGGGGATCTCCTTTGGGGAGAGGTCAGGAACCTCACTGGGGCTCCGTTGAAACAGACAAGGTGGGAAGACCGGGTGAGGACTCCCCTTTGGGTGGAGGGAGAGATGCTGGCTGTGGGTTAAGGACCCTGAAGAGAAAGGAGCGTGGTAGGTTCCAGAACAGAAGGGAGAGCAGCGTGGTTGGAGTGGTTCCAGGATGGGGCAAATGGAATGTGAGTTCGGGGCGAGAGAAGAAAGAAGCTTGAAGCTTTTTTTTTTTTTTTTTTTTTGGAAAGAAGCATGCCTATGCCATTTAGAATCTACACCCACTATTTTTTAAATCTAAGGTCCTCCCATTCTGCCGTCTCTGCCCCCAGCCTCTCTTTCCATTTATTCTAACATTTCCATATATATTTTGGCGGTTCTCAAGCCCATTCTTAGTTCCTTCAGGTGGCTGCCTGCAGATATCTCCTAGCTGAGCTTCCTTCTCTGCACTTTCAGAGCCTGGCATAGGTGCCCTGTGGCTTGAAACATCAACAGCGTGGAAGGTCACCCTGAGGACATGGCCGACTGGCTTCGAGAGACCCTGGAACATACTTCGAGCTGTTAGGGGGCCAGGAAGAGGCAGGGTTCAGTCTCATGGATCCTGCTGGGCTGGATATGGCTGCATCCTCCTGGACCTGCAGAGCCCCTGCACTGCTGCTCCCAGAGCCTAGGGGGCACTACCCACCCTACCTCCCCTCCCCCCCACCACACACCTCCTCAGCTCCTGGAGCCCACAGCTCTCCCACAGGGGCACCTTTCCAGGGAAAGCCTTCCCGGTTCCAAGAGATCTCTCCCCCACAGTCTCTGTCTGTTCCCCCTACCAGGAGAGGCCCCCTGAAGCCAGTCTCCTTGTCTGATTCACTGTGTGAGTCCAGGTGCCAGACACAGAGCAACCCCAAAAGAGCATTTTAGATGAAGTCGTGAACTTCGCTTATAATGGGGGGACATGGAGAGGACCAGGCTAAGTGAAATGAATCCAAAGGAGAGGGACAGGCATAGAATGATGACTGCTCTCATCTGTGGGACATAAAATGACATCGTATGGGACTAACACCCAAGGACAGTAGAAACAAGGGATAGGAGTGGTCCACAATTGGAAGCCTGACTCAAGGCCTGGGGGAGAAGGCAGTTGGGATAGAGAAGGGGCCACAACGATGATTGAGGGAATCCCTCTGGGTGAAAGATCTGTGCTGAAAGTAGCAGAGGACCAAACATGATGACCTCTCAGTGTCTGTATTGGAAACCATAATTCAAAAAAATAGAGAGGGAGACAGAAGAAAAGGGCCTACCATAAAGGCAGGTGGAGGTGGGTGGTGGGTGGGGGAATGGGGTTGCAGGAGGGATATTGGGGACATTGATGGTGGGAATGACGTCAAAAGATCATGTGGCCGCCCACCAACGAGATGGTCAGACTTCTTCGTCAAAAACCTGAAAGAACAATTTAAGGCTCTTCCTGCTCCTGGAGTGAGAAGATATCATTGGGCTACACTAGCAAGCGACAGAGACAAATTGAGACGTTACTGGTGCCCGCTCGAGCAAATTGAGGATCAACGGGATGACAAGTGGTACAAGTGATGGTGGGAAATGTACAATGGTGGTGGGATGGGTGTTGGAACATTGTACGACTGAAACTCAATCTTGAAAGCTTTGTAATTGTGTTTCATGGTGACTCAACAAAAAAATTTAAAAAAGAAAAAAAACCCAAAGAGCATTTTACAGTCATACTAGAGAATCACTTGTTGGGGCTGGAAGTGAGAGTAAAGTAGTAGGGTGCTTGCCTTGCATGCAACTCACCTGAGTTTGATCCCTAGCATCCCATAAGGTCCCCTGAGCATCAGTGAGAATGATTGCTGAGTGTAGAGACAGGAGTAATCCTTGAGCACCACTGGGTATGGCCCCCAAACAAAAGAGAACAAACAAATTGCTTGTTGAAAGTTCACTATGTACAGGGAAGCTGAGGAGCGCCAGGGGAAAGAATCAGACATGGGCTTGATCTACTTTTATGTATATTTGACATTTTCAAAAGATGTTAAAAAACTATTAACCCTATCTTTTCTTTCATGGAACTTCCATTCCTGTGGGCATGTGTAAATTAATTAAAAAAATCAAAAAAAATCATAAATTAGACTTTGGTATATGGAAGAAAGGTGAATTAAATAATTAATATTTACAACTCCTGAATAACTGCCCACATTATTATGAGAGATTAATTTTTTAAAGTGTATTGCTTATTTAGGCTTCGCAAACTTTCCAAAAGGAGAACACTATTCCGACCTCATTTTGCGTAAAGCCGAACGCCGCACAGATAGAAGGGTTGGGATTTAAATCAGGCATCCGACTTTGATTGTACCTACAGCCTATATCACGGTGCGACTGCCTCACGCATATTTTAGTAATTCTAGACTCAGTCCCAGACTGAGTTCATTTTCTCACTTGCTCCAGCCACAAAGCCTTACGTGAAAATCTAAACTAACGCCCACCCCAGCTGGGCCACCGCTTGAGCTGCATGTAGCCACAGCGACCTCTTGTGGCCAAAATGTGAACAGCAAGAATTCGGGACCAGATTGGCGCGGACTGGCATTCCCTAGAGCCTCTTCCTGCTTTCCGAGGCTCCTCTGGCGCTGCCAGTGCTCCTGTGTCGTATCCAGAGCTTCAGTTTCAGGTGGGAAGGAACTGTGTGTACCGGTGTTGCTATGTTCTCTCCAAGCCTGCTGGAGAACTCTGGCCTGGGCTCTCCCTGCTATTGTGCCGGGGAGGGAGACCTCTCGGGGCAAGACTGGGAGGTACAATCGTGGGCTGAGACGGGATCAGCTTTCAGACCACTCACTAGACCACCTGTTTCTTGAGCACCTGCTACGTGCCAGGTACACTGCAGGTTCTGGGAAAAAATCAGGGGACAGGAAGGGGACAATTCCTGTTCTTCTCTTACCTCCCTTTCCTTCTTCCTGCCTATAATTTCAAACCCTGTGATTCCTGGGGTTCGTAGGTCTGTGGTCTGCATATATGTTGAAAGGATTCTGGCTTCTACCCCACTGACAATAAAGACAGCAAACCACATAACCGACACGCACACAGACACATACAGCCTTCGTGATGTGTATTCTGTAAGGAGGGAGAAATAGACAACAATCAGAAAACCATAGCACTGTAGCACTGTCGTCCCCATTGCTCATCAATTTGCTCGAGCGAGCACCAGTAACATCTCCATTGTGAGACTTGTTAACTGGTTCTGGCATATCGAATATGCCACGGGTAGCTTGCCAGTTTCTGCTGTGCGAACAGGATACTCTCGGTAGCTTGCTTGGCTCTCCGAGAGGGATGGAGGAATTGAACCAGGGTCAGCTCCATGCAAGGCAAACAGCCTATTGATTGTGATATTGCTCCAGTCCACAAAAAGCAGGAAAGTCACAGGAAGGAAAGTAGGGGGTGAAAAGGGGGTAAATAATTTTTTGGGGGGGATCATCTAGAAGTCTTGCTCATAGGGCAAGATTGAATGACAGTCAAAGGTCCTGGGGGAGATTTGTTGTCTCTGTATTTCTGTCTCCCTCACAGCCCAGACTTAACTAGAATGTAGTACATGCAATGGTGTTCTTATTGTTTGATAATCTCATAGTTCTGGAAGTCACAAATAGGAAAACTTAAAGTTAAAATGTTCCTGCTGGAGTGTTAGTCATGCAGGGTGTGGCTTCCACCTCTGGAAAGGAACCTGAAAGAGGCCATGAAGTGAGCCATGCAGACAGGCAGACCTGTAGGAAGGACATTCTGGAATGTGGGAGTGGCATGTGCCAAGGCCCTGAGGCAGGAGCTTAAGGAAGAATGAGTAGGAAAGTAGCTGGTTGCAGGTATTGGAGGAGCAGGAAGTGAGTCTGAGAGCTGGGGGAGGCGATCAGAAGGGTTGGTCCTGGAAGTCTGTGGAAGTACATTACCCACATTGTTGAGGGAGCTGATTTTAACTTCACGTGCAAAATATCACCTTACCAGGATGTGAGTGGCTTGGGACGGTGAGCTAGAGCATATGCCTTGCATGTGCAGTGGTTTGAGTTTGATCCCGGCCACCTTATGGCACCACGAGCAGTGTAGAGTGTGGCCTCTACTGAAAAGTCACTGTCACTATCATCCCGTCTTGCTCATCGATTTGCTCGAGTGGGCACCAGTAATGTCTCCATTGGGAGACTTGTTGTTACTGTGTTTGGCATATCGAATATGCCATGGATAGCTTGCCAGGCTCTGCCGTGCGGGCAAGATACTCTCAGTAGCTTGCCGGGCTCTCTGAGAGGGGCGGAGGAATCGAACTGGGTCGGTTGCGTGCAAGGTAAACACCCTAACCGCTGTGCTATTGCTCCAATAAAAAAAAATGTGTTTATTTTACCTGACAGGAGGATGGGGACTGGCTCCTGGGGTCCAGCATGGCTCTGAGCTCTCACTTCCATGATTTCTGTTTGCTTTTAAGACAACCAGGCGTAACAGTTATCCGTCCCATTTTGCGGGGTGAGAAGATAGAGGTGCAGAGAGGTGGCGAGGAGAGTCTGAGGCAGTGAGAAGAGCTTGTGCCAAGGCATGGTGAGTGTGGGGCAGGTGGACAATGGTGATGAGGGAATCCGAGAGAGGACGCACTGGGAGAGGAAGCCCCGAGCAGGCCCCTTCGCAGGACACCTGTGTTCCGACAGCACTTTGAAACTTGATCCTGATAGCAGCAAGACCCTAAGCAGAGGGCAGGGAGCATGATAAGAACCATATTTTGTGGCCACTCTATGGCTAACTTTGGTGGTGATGGGAGAGGCGGGCAGTGGGGCTGAGGGTACAGGAGCTGGGAGGGAGACGGATGGACGGGAGAGCTTGGCCGGATTCTGGGGGAGGGAAGCTATGGACCACTGAGATAGGCAGAGAGGGATGTGCAAGAGACGACTGAACATCCGATTTAGAAAGCGCTGGAAGCTCAAGCCAGGGAGGAGGATAAGGGAGAGTGTGAAGACTTTATCTTACACCCTTTCCTGATTCCTAATTCTCTAGAGATGGGGGCGGGGGAGGGAGTCTTTGGGGGTGCATTGGGCATCTGCAGAGGTACTCGCTGAACGGAGGGGCCTGTCTTCTGGCAGCTCTTGCCCTTGCTGTGGTTCCTGCTTTTTATCTCCCGTGTGCACTGTGCCTCCACAGGGGCGAGGTCTGAAAGCCAGCGCAAACAGCCCATTTTGTACACCAGTTTTTTTTTTTCTGTTGAAAGATGTTGCTTTGATTATTTCCCTCTCCCCCGCCCCCGGCTCCTTGAGAAATGAGTTCATCATCTAGGTAATTAGAGAACGTTCTAAGTCAAATAACAGGGGCCACTGATCTCCTTATCTCTCTTAAAATTCTATCCACACTTCAAAGTCAAGCTCAGCTGCTTTCCCCTCCACGAAGTTTTCGTCTCTCTTTCTTTCCTTCTTTGCTCCTTTAAGTAAGTGGTTAAACATTTCCGCTCTGGGCCGTGTGTATGTGTGTGTGTGTGTGTGTGTGTGTGTGTGTGTGTACAGGCATGTACATGTGAGCACATGAGCTGTAGGAGGTAGAAAGGTACACAGGAGGCTTTGGTGTTAGATGCCTGGTTTGTCATCCCAGCTTTACTATATGCCTGCTGTGTAATCTTGCACTGGTTGTTTAACCTCTCTGAGCCTCAATTTTGTTATCAGTGAAACAGATAACAAAAGTGTAAGTGTACCTTTTACTTACAGTAAAAGTAAGTGTACCTACTTTAGGTAAAAGAACAAACATGATAACCTCTCAGTATCTGTGTGGCAAACTTAATGCCCAAAAGGAGGGGGACGGGTGCGAGAGAGTGAATTAGAGAGAGAGAGAGAGAGAGAGAGAGAGAGAGAGAGAGAGAAGGAGGGAGGGAGAGAGAGAGGGAGAGAGAGAGGGGAGAGAGAGAGAGAGAGAAAAAAATTACCTGCACTAAAGCCACAACAGCTAATTAGAGAGAGAGAACAGAAGGGAATGTCCTGCCACAGTGACAGGGTGGGGTGGGGGGAGATGGCATTGGGGAGGATGGGAGGGATACTGGGTTTACTGGTGGTGGAGTATGGGCACTGGTGAAGGGATGGGTTCCCGAACTTTGTATGAGGGAAGCATAAGCACAAATGTGTATAAATCCATAACTGTACCCTCATGGTGATTCATTAATTAAAAATAAATAAATTTATTATAAAAAATAAAAAAATTACCTGCAATAGAGGCAGATTGGGGGTAGGGCGTGGTAGGAGGAAAACTGGGTCATTGGTGATGAGAAATATACACTGGTGGAGGGACAGGTGTTGGGACATTGTATCACTAAAACCAGAGCATGAACATCTTTGTAACTGTGTATCTTACAGTGACTCAATAAAAACAAACACCCCCCAAGATAAAACCATGAAAATTATTGCAAATTATTATGTATAGGCTAGTTTATAAATAATTTCATCCTCTCGACAACTTCTTCGATGCTCTTGGAGGCATTCCATGCTGCTTTCTTCCTCCTGCGCAGTTCTGGCGCCAAGTAATTTGTCTTGTTGAGTTTTCAACCCAGGTACACATAGCTGCTGCATTTGGAGATGTTCATTCCATTGAGAGCAAATGGAACATCAGGGACTAGTTTGTTTTTCATGAACATCGTTTTGCTGAGATTCAGCTGTAGTCCGACCTTTCCACACTCACGGTCGAAATCGGCCAGCATTTGTGCCGCTTGGCTAATGTTTGGTGTTATTAGAACGATGTCATCTGCGAAGCAGAGGTGGTGTAGTTGCTGACCTACACCACCTCTGTGAAGATAGTGAAGTGACTATCTTCACTCCCATTCCTTCCCATTCCAGTCGTCACATGACGTTCTCAAGGGTGGCACTGAAGAGTTTGGGTGAAATGGTATCACCCTGCCTAGCCCCTCTCTTTACTTCGATGATCACTTCCTTGAGGAATGGTGAGATCTGGTGGCGAGTCTGTGATACAGCTCTCGGAGGACTCTGAGCAAGCAGAGCTGGCCAAGCTACCTGTGGCATATTCAATATTCCAAATACAGTAACAACAGTGGGCCTCATTCCCCTGACACTGAAAGAGCCCCCAATATGGCAGTGTCGAAGATAATCTGTATAACAATTCTACAGTATATTTGAAGGTAATCAATACAGTGGAAAACAGAAGGGAAAGAAAGCATAAGAGGAAAGAGGAAAGGAAAGTGTGAGGTGTTTGCCCATGCTTCGGCGGTAGGTACAGCTGTTGGCAGTTACACAGCAAGGATCTACGTGGCCCACAGCTTTGCTGCGTGTCCGAGAGTCCCGGCTGGGCTCAGCCAGGCTTGTCTCAGATCTTGGCTGCGCCCATTGCATGTCTGTGCACTGACGGGGCGGGAGCGGACTCCTGAGGCCAGTTCTGTATTCTTCCTCAGCGTTCTTTCCCCCACAGACCTGCCCAGCTAACTCCCTCTGCAGAAGCAGAGTTCCAGAGAAGAGATGTAGCTGGACTTCGACTGGGAAGTTTCCTGTCATGTCTGCCTTGCTTTTGCTGCAATTTTGGGGACGACACACCCAGTAGTGCTTGGGGTTTGTTCCTGGCTCTGTGCGCAGTGCTCATTCCTTTTGGGGCTCGGGGATTCCTGGAGGTCTGGGACTCAACCAGGGTTGGCTGTGTTCAAGGAAGCACCTTAACCCCTGTACTAGTTCTCTGGCCTCCTGTGCTGTTATTTCTTTTGCTGTCTGTTGGCCACCTCCCAGGACAATTGAATGAAGAAGCACCACAGCAAAAGTGTGGGTGTTGGGGGCAGGGGGCAGGGCCCCCCTCATGGCAGTATTCAATCAGCCCTTGAGAAGGGTGCAGACTGCCACCTTTGGTGCTTTGTTGAGGAAGCCCCCCAGAGAAGGTGACACACCCAAGGGCAAAGCCTGGAAGCAGGCAAGGAGAGCCCTGAGAGCAATATTCCCACAACCGACCAGGCTGTGGCCAGAGCCCCCAGGGAGAGCAGGACGGGAGCACGGAGTGTGCTGGTCTTGCAGACAGCTCACCCATGTTCCGTCACTGGCACACCGTGTGGTTCCCCGAGTCTGTCAAGAGTGATCCCTGAAAACTGTCTGCCATAGAGGCAGGTGGAGGGGAGGGAAGGGGGGTACTGGGGACATTGGTAGTGGAGAATGTGCACTGGTGGAAGGATGGGTGTTCGATCACTGTATGACTGAAGCTCAAACATGAAAATTTTGTAACTATATCTCATGGGGATTCAATTAAAAATAAATAAAGAGTGATTTATTTATTTTTCAGATGGGGTGGGGTAGGGTGGTGGAGGGGTGGATGAGCACACAGAACTTCCTCCAGGGCGATCACCCCCAGGGTCATAAGGGATTCTGGAGGGTTTTGAGCAGAGCAGGGCCTGATTTTTGTGTGTGTGGTTTTCAATTTTTTTTTTTTTTTTTTTTGCTTTTTGGGTCACACCCAGCATTGCTCAGGGGTTACTCTTGGCTCTGCACTCAGGAATTACTCCTGGGAGTGCTTGGGGGACCTTATGGGATGCCAGGGATTGAACCCAGTTTGGCTGCATGCAAAGCAAACGCCCTACCTGCTATGCTATCACTCCGGCCCCTAATTTTTTTTTTTAAATTATAACACCATCATTTACAAAGTCATTCATAATACATTTGCTTCAGGCCTACAATGTTCGAACACCAGTCTCACCACAAGTGTTTACCAGTATTCCCAGTTTCCCTCCCACCCCGCATCTTGCCCCCTAAGTAGGCACAAAACATGTTCCAACAAATCCTAAAAGAATAGCGATTAGAATTATAAAAAAAATAAATAAATAAAAGTCAGTTGTGGTGATCGATTGCTCTATGATATTTTCTATTTTAATTTTGTTTGGGGGCCATACTTGGCAGTGTTCAGAGCTTATTCCTGGTTCTTAGAGACACTCCTGGTGGGTTTAAGGGACCTTATGGGGTGTCGGGGATTGAACCTGGGCCAACTGCTGGTCCATGGCAAGTGCCTTAATTGCTGAACTGTTGCTCAGACCCCTGGTTGCTATGTGATTTTTAATACAGTAAACAAAGAAACTCAAGTCATTTAATACAGTATAATATGCCTGATCTCATTTATATAAATAAATTTCCAACTCTGGCAGCTAAAATATATTGCATTAAATTTAATTTTGTACTTGGGGTCTCATTGTGGCAATAATCATGTCTCAATGCCATTAATAAAACTTAAAAACAATTCTGTGCTGATCTGTTTGGGACTTTGCTTGTATTTTCAAAGGATGGTTCTGACGTTCGTGTTGAGCCTGCATTTTCAGAGACAGAGATCCCCGAGTGACCTGAGGAGGGGATGGTGGTGGAGGCTCAGAGGCATTGCAGTCCTTGCCTCCTGCACCAGGGGGCGCCCTCTTGGGGTTGTTGTGAGACCGTGCGGTGAGTACAGAGGTGCAGTATGTGGCTACCTTGAGGAACGTGGCTTGTGTTCGCCAATTGTCACGGCCGTCAAACCACGGTATTTGGACTCTGGCTGCCCACCTTGGACCTGCGAGCATGGCCGGGAATGCCTTGCCCAGGAGTATTTATTTCCATTTTTAATTTTTAAAAAATAGAATCACTGGGGCTGGAGGAGCAATAACACAGCGGGTAGGGCATTTGCCTTGCACGTGGCCAACCCAGGTTAGATTCCCAGCATCTCATATGGTCCTCTGAGCACTGCCAAGGGTGACTTCTGAGTGCAGAGCCAGGAGTAACCCCTGTGCATTGCCAGGTGTGATGCAAAAAGCAAAAAAAAAAAAAAAAAGAAAAAAGAAAAGAAAATAGAATCACTGTGAAATAGATCTTTACAAAGCTGTTCATGATTAGGTTTCAGTAATACAGTGTTCCAATACCCGTTCCTCTACTAGTTTCCCAACACCAGTGTCCCCAGTTTCCCTCCCCTCAACCCCTGACCCCCAGCCTGCCTCTATGGCAGGAGTTTCCTTTTCTCTTTCTCCGACCCTCTCTCTCTCTCCCTCTCTCTCTCCTTCTCCCTCTCCCCTCCTCCATTTGTGCGTTGTGGTTTATCATGTGCTGAAAGGTTATCAGGTATATTCCTTTACCTAATTTTAAGACTCAGTCTTGTCCAGCGTGATCATTCCCAGCTGTTATTGTCATACTGTCACTTCTCTATCTTATCTACCCTACACCCCACACACAATTGTGGTAGATTTCAACCACTGACCAGTTCTCCTAGGCCATGGATATTTCCCCCCCAACCCCCCGGCCTGGATATTAGTTTTCTACTATATCACTGTATCATTGTCACTGTCATCCTGTTGCTCATTGATTTGCTCGAGCAGGCACCAGTAATGTCTCCATTGTGAGACTTGTTGTTACTGTTTTTGGCATATCAAATACGCCATGGGTAGCTTGCCAGGTTCTGCCGTGCGGGTGAGATATTCTATATATATATACATATACACATATATATTTATATACCATAAATGAATGCACTCATTCTATATCTGTCCCTCTCCTTCTGACTCATCCCACTCAGCGTGATACTCTCCATGTCCATCCATTTATAGGTAAATTTCATGACTTCATTTTTTTCAGGCTGTTTATGGCTGTTCTCCCACAAGCCTGAGTTCCCTGGAGCCAAGAAATGTGTGTGGACATTGGTTTCCCTGGTCCCCAGCTCCCTAAGCAATGCGACACACAGCAGGTCCCTGCGACTTGTTGGAAGACTTCACTCTGCTGTGAAATCAAGGGGGCAGGGACTGGATCTTAATTATCTCTGTTCCACAGAGCAAAGTCCAGGGTCTCCTCCCAGGCCCGTCGGATGGAATCATGCTGGTGCCGTGTCTTCACCTACACGGAAGGTGTTTACCTCTGAATTAGCGAGATCCCTCGGGCCACCCAGTCTTCTCCTTCCAACTGGTTTCTGGCCAAGCTGCAGATCGACCCTCCGCATGAGTTCTGGGCTTCTCCCGATTTCCGCGCCTGTTTGACTCCAGGAGAGTCCTGTTTGAGTCCAGGAGAGGGAGGCAGAGTACCACGGAGCAAGGATTCTTCCCCTTCTGTGCGGGAGCGGGTGGCTGGATCTCTGTCCTCCTGGTTGTTGTTTTCAGTTAGACCGTTAGGGGGCGGTGGCGCTGGGACCCTGGCACCCCAAGCTGTCCTAACTTCTGCCCCTTTCTTCCTCCCTCCTCACCTCCCCTTTCTCTTTCCCCTCCTTTTTTTCTTTTCTCTTTTGCACTGTTTCCCTTCTCCACTTCTGTTCCTTCTCCTCCTCTTCCCCTTTTCTTCTTCTCTCTTCTCTTTTTCCTACTCTTCTTGTTCTTCCTCCCTTTCCTCTTTATCCTTAATCGTCTTTCCACCCCACCCCCTTATTCCTCCTGCCCTTTGACCTCCCCTTCCTCCTCCCTTTCCCTTTCTCATCTTCTGCTCCCCTCTCCCCTCCTTCTCTCCATATTAGGGATAAGGGGGTGCTCGCAACTAGGGACCCAGGGGAGGTGCAGTTCTGGGAGTGGAGACAGGATATGGGGAAGGACCCTCATTCTGGCAGGGCTGGGGTGGGAGTGGGGGTCCTCTGTGTGGCCTCAGTGCTTTCTCTGAGGGCTGGGTCTACTCTGCCTTTCAATTGCTGCAGTGCGCATGAGGCCCACCCATGGCGGCGTTTGGGGGGGTTCCAGGTGCTGTGGACTGATGGGTGGAAGATGCTTCACATCCTCAGTGCAGGCGCTGCAAGGTGCATGCTGAGACAGCTCCAGGGCCACACAGCAGGAGTGAGCGGCTCAGAACCAGGCTCAGAAGCCTGGAGTGCCTGGGTAGACCAGCTCTGCCCCCTGTAGTCACTCACCTCTCTGCTGTTCTGGCTATGGGCCCCTGAGAGGAGCAGGAAGAGGAAATCCGCACAGATGTGGAAGAATTAGAGTGAAAATAGGTCATAGTCGGGATCTTTGGTATGGATTCCTTGCCGGCAGGATCTTTGATGGGACGTGTTAGATCAAAGAAAGTATCTGAAGTTAAATTCACCTTTCCCATCCCCTTTCTCATGTGCTTCCAGGAAGCAGTGACAGACGGGCTCTCACACTATGGTCCCCTTAGTGAATGCTGCTCTGGCACTCAGGCTTTATATTGTTCCTTACAAAAAATGAGGAGGGGGATGGTGATTGGGCCATGCCCAGCTCTGCTCATGGTTAGCTCAGATTCTGTGCTCAAGGGATCAAATGTAGTGCTGGGGATCAAACCGAGACCAGCACCTAACCTGCTGTACTATCTCTCTCATCCCAATTAGATTTTTTTAAAACGTATTAAGCATGAAAAATTTAAAGTCAAGGAAAATACTAAAGCAGAAAAAACTTTAAATTCATCCGTGATACGAATCAAATCCAGAGGCTGACCCAGAGGGCAATGCTTGCACTCCTTGCCCCACTAACTCTACTTTTCCCAGTGAACTTGCACCTAATTCTCAAACTCTGGTCCTTGGGATCAATGATTGCTTTGCTTGACTCCATCCCTGGTGTCCAATTTACTTGGCATTTCAACTTGCTATCCGCGTCTTTTGGGGGGTAAAACTTTCGTTCCCTCCAACCCCAGTGTTTGTCGATGAACCATGGTTTCCAGTCCTGTCAGCGATAGTTTCCTGCATACATCGATCCTGCTTTTCCTTCACCAGTGTCAGAGGCCCTTCCCATGTCCCCAGCAAGCTCAGTCCTTTAGACAAGTCTCCCCTGCTGCATCTAGGTATCACCTCCCTTCCCCTCCTCCAGTGCTGCCATCCCCGCCCCCCAATCTCCCCATTCTAAAGTGAAGTCCTTGGAAGGACTCATTCACCTTGTAGCCCCACCATGCCTGACATGGGATGGGGCATGGTCTTCAATGGCGACAGCATCATGGACTCACAGAAGATGAGTTTATCGGAAAGTCATGCAGAGGGGTGTAGGTCCTCTTCACTTGGCCTCCAGGGCCAAAGCAGCTTCCATCTCTGTTGCTGGCAGGGAAGGTTTTGACCAGTGTGTCTTGATAGACTCAAGCATGAACTCAGGAGCTGCCTACTCTTTTTTTTTTTTCCTCTTTGGGTCACACCTGTGATGCTCAGGGGTTACTCTTGGCTCTGCACTCAGGAAGTACTCCTGAAAGTGCTCAGGAGACTGTATGGGATGCTGGGAACCAAACCGGGATCGGCCATGTGCAAGGCAAATGCCCTACCCGCTGTGCTATTGCTCCAGCCCCAAGAAACTGCCTACTCTTTTCTACTCACCGAGGAACGTGAGAGCTGGGCACCCTGATGTGGAGAGCTCCTTCAGTGGATTTTCATAAACTCCTCCCAGTCCCTGTACACTGGGAGATCCCTCCAAGTTGCCTCTGCAAATTGCTCACCAGTGCTGGAATGGACAGAGGGATGTGTGGAGAGGCTGGGGGTGGTGTTGGCTCACACCCTGTCTTTCACTCTTCCCATGATTCTTGGTGTTGGTGGCTTGGATGAACTGAAATGGGGCCGGGGAAAGTGAACTGGTGCCATCCTTAGCTAGTGACACCTCAGAAACAAGGCCAGAACCCCAGTGCCTCTTTTCCTAAGACAGGAGGGTGGGCTCTGCTCAATAGAGTGTTGGGGTGTCTGCTCTCAGATGCATTAACAGAAGCAGTTGGTTCTGCATCTGCCAAGGCTGGGGCTGCTGTTTCCCACATGTGGACTTGCCCAGATGTGCCCCTCTTTCTTGATTTTTTTTTATTAGTGAGGGGCGGTGGGCTAGGTGTGGTGAAGAGCATGGGTCTCCCCCTGCCTTGAGCTTGCATCTTGGTCCCCAAGGCAGCGGGGCTGGAAACCATGGCAACCAGCAAGCCATGGGAAACAGGCTTCTCCCAGCGCTGCAGCTCTCTTGGTCTCCATGTTCCCACTCACAAGTCTTTGGGGGACGCCTCCCGCCTTCCCTCCTCATCAGTCTGCCCAGCATCCATTTCTGCTGTGGCTTCTTGCGGAGAAAATGATGGGTAGAAAGCCCAGTCTTATGTTGCGCTGACCAAGCAAGTGTTATGTGGTGCTGACTAAGTAAAGGGAAGCAAAGAAAAACAAATGGGACTACATTAAATTAAGAGGTTTCTGCACCTCAAAGGAAATGATAGCCAGAATACAAAGACAGCCCACAAACTGGGGGAAATTATTTGCCCACCACTCATCTGATAAATGGTTAATACCCAAGATATATAAAGCAATGGTAGAGCTTTACAAAAATAAAATAAAATAAAAACAACCCTATCCAATATTGAGAAGAGATGAACAGGAACTTCCTCAGAAAAGAAATTAAAATGGCCAAAAGGCATATGAAAAAAAGTTCTATATAACTAATCATTATGCAAACCAAAACAACATTGAAATATCACCTCACACCAGAGACTGGCATTCATCAAAAGGATAACAAACACCAATGCCAGAGTAGATGTGGGGGAAAAGGGACTCTCATTCACCGCTGGTGGAATTGTGGACTGTCCAGTCTTTTAGTAAGACAGTATGGACATTCCTAAAAAAAAACAACAACTTAGGAATTGAAATTCCATATGACCCAGCTATTCCACTTCTGGGAATTTACTCCCAGGGGATCACAAATACAATTCAGAAAAAATATCTGTGCTCCTATGTTCCTTGCAGCACTATTCACAATAGTCAAAATCTGAGAATAACCCAAGTAGTCAAGAACAGGTGACTGGATGTAAAACTTTAGTACATATACACAATGGAATACTACTCAGCCATAAACAAATGAAGCAATTCAATTTGATGCTACATGGATAGATCTGGAGAGTAGCATGCAAAGTGAAATGAGTCAGAGGGAGAGACACCACCACACACAATGATCTCTCTCATAAGAGGGACAAAATTAAATATCAAGGGAAATAACATGTCAGAAGGCAATAGAAATGAAGAACAGGAGAAATGGTCATTTGTAGGAAGCTTGCTACTGGGGAGGTGGGAAGGAGGTAGGTCAGGACAGAAACCACTATCATAATGTTAGAGGGAAGGGGTCACTCTAGACAAGGAATGGGTGCTGAAAGGAGGTAAAGTGACATGCAGGATACCCTTTCAATATTGTAAACCATAATGCCAAAAATAGGGGTAGAAAAGGGAAAAATAAAGTGCCTGTCATAAAGACAGACTGGGGGATGGGAGGGAAACTGGGGACATTGGTAGAGGGATTGGCTTTGGAACATTTATACCTGAAACTCAATCATGAGTAACATTGTAACTTTGTAACTCATGGTGATTTAATTAAAAAAAGATTCCAGGAAAACAAAACAGAGAAGTTCAAGTGTTACAGGGTGATGCCCGACCATGAGTCCCACTACATTTGGCCCTCCACAGCAGGTAATGGAGAGAAAGTTCATCATGGAGGGTTTCCTGGGACTTGACTTACTGCATAGGACTCATACAGGACTTGGCTGAGAAAACTGGGCTCATGGGAAAGAGGACCAGGAAGAAGGCTTTCAGCAAGAGGCTGGTCTCTCCCGATGGGGGCAGAGGTGTTCTGGGTTTGTGAGCAGGACTGAAGTAAACAGGTCAGGGGAGTTTGTTTTGAGGAGCGCTGAGACATGGTGCGGGTTTAAAGCTATGAGGTGCACCCTTCCCCACTTATTCCATTCCGACTGCCAAACATCTGTCTCTGGATCAATCTGCCACGGCCCCGTCTTCCCCCATCACACCTCTACACTTGTATTTCTCAATCTTTTGTTTCTGCCTTTGTTCCCTTCCTAGCCACAATTCTATTGGTTAGTTCCTTAGTCTACTGCCCTGTTTTAACCCCCAATTTCATGTGGTTTTCAGCTGTGGTCCTCTTGGACTATCCCAGGGGCCCACAGTACCCATACAGCCCCTGGTTGAGAAACACTGGTCTGCAGCAGCAGTTCCCAACATTTTTACACCTGTCCTGAGCACCAGTTCATAGATGCCAGCCTGTCATCAATGGCATTATGCCTGTGGACCTGCAGAGTGCATGGGCCAGCAGTCAGAAAACACAAACTCACGTTGCCTGCTTTATCGTTGATTCTCTGTCCAATCCCCTCCCAATCCTTGTCCTGCTGTCAAGGTCCTTGATGACTCATTTTGATAAACTATTTGGTCTGATGGCTTTGCACTGGGCAAAGGGGATCAGCTCCTCCTTGACATGCTTTATTTTCCTAATCCAGAAGACCTTGAGACTTTAGACTTCTGGTTTCTTTCCCCACCTGCAACCATATGTGTCATTTTCCCCCAGTCTGCTTGCTCTTCCCTTTCCTCTTCCATGTGAACTTTGTGTGATCTCAGATTTATGTCTCTAAACCTCTAGTTCTTTTCACCCAATATCATGGCTTTAAATGTTGTGCTCTTGTGGACCATTCCAAAACTCTGAAAGTGTATCCACTTTGCGTCCAAAAATCACACTCATTGCCTGGTTGATGCCTCTATTTGGATTTCTCAAAACCACCTCAAATAAGCTCTAAAGTGAGATACTGGATTTGCATGCCTACATATTTCTTTCCATTACTAGAAATTGATATATTAAACAAGTATCTCTTCAGCATGTGTTCTAGTGAACCTGTTGGGTCCTTGAGATACAGCCATAAATGAATAAAAAGGGCCTTCCTTCATGGAGTTTATAATCTAGCTCAGAGGATGTTGTGAGTTGAATTGTTAAACTGACAAGAGTAAATATTA
Source organism: Sorex araneus (assembly GCF_027595985.1). NCBI lineage: Eukaryota > Metazoa > Chordata > Mammalia > Eulipotyphla > Soricidae > Sorex > Sorex araneus. The sequence goes on along the minus strand of NC_073306.1, from coordinate 59,066,661 downwards.
CACTCGATCTTAACCAAAAGGCCAAGGAGCAACATGTTGAGAAATGAACTGTGTAATGTTAGCATTAAAGGACTTTACTCAAAATCTCAAAATGTAGACTGATTTGGAAGTAGGTCTTCAGATATAAGTCATTAAGTTAAAATGAGGTCAAACAAGAGTAGTGTTTATTTCTAATAAAACCAGAGATTTGAACATGGATATGACTCTAGGGTGAAGGTGATACATTTACAAGCCTAAAATGACCAAAGATAGCTAGATATATCGCCACCAGCTATGGAAGAAGCATGGGACAGATGGAACAGATTCTCCTCCCTTCCTTTCACTTTCTCTTCCCTGCCCCCCTTTCCTCCACCCCACGTCTGAAGAAGGAAGCAGCTTTCCTGCTATCTTGATCTGCTATATCCATCCTTTGAAACTGTGAGGCAATGCATTCCAATTTTCCTAAGCCACTGATCTTATAGTTTTTTGTTATAGCAGTTTTAACAAACTCACCTGGCAAAGGCGGTGTACAGAAACACATCAATATCCAGGGATTCCAATTAGGATACATGTAACAGAGAAAACAAAACAATGCTAGGGGGGAAAAACAATGCTAAGGAAGCCCTGGGAGGGAATGGGGGTAATTTTATAGATGGTGGTCAGGGAAGCTCTTAAAGAGCAAATGGTATTGGAGCTGAAAGCTGGAGGGGGGAAAGGGAATGAGTTTTAGAGATATTAATGAGAAAGGTGTTCTAATAAGAATAAAGGGCAAATTCAAAGACCCTAAGGGAGAACAGACACTTCCACCTCATAGACACTTCCACCTCCATCAAAGCCCTAAGACACATGCTGGGTTTCTATCTTTACATCATATTCACATCCAGCCCATGAGCAAATTCTGTTGGCTCTATCATCAAAATATATCAGTATTCGTCCACCTCCTCCTCCATCACCTGTTCTAAACCACCCTCATCTTCTTGGATTTTAAATAGAAACCTCAGCCCTTAGAAATCTCTCTACTTCTGTTGTTTTTTTTTCTTTTTGGGTCACACCTGGTGATGAACAGGGGTGACTCCTGGCTCTGCACGCTCAGGAGACCATATGGGATGCTGGGAATTGAACCCGGGTCAGCCACATGCAAGGTGAACACCCTACCCTCTGTTCTATTGCTCCAGCCGCCTTTACTTCCGTTTATTCACACTCAAGTCTACAAGTCTATTTGTGTGTGTGTGTGTGTGTGTGTTTGTGTGTGCGCAGCAACCAGTGCCTTTTCTCAAGGACCACAGAATAATTTCTCTTTCCTGCTCATCAGAACCCAAAGTTTTCTATCTCTCACCAACTTAAAGTTAGATTTTACACAGGTCCCCTTCTGAGACCAACACTCAGCTTCCTCCATTCCAGTTGCCTTGGCTACCTGTCTGGAGACAATGAAGCAAAGGCTGCTTGCTCCTAGCTTTAATATCTCTCACTGACAGTTCCCTTTCCTTGGCATATTTATACAAATCTTCATGAAGCTTCATTCTTCATATGGTTGGAGCCTTGAGTCACCTGCTACCTGCTTAGGTCCCCTGGAGCCTTGAGTCACCTGCTACCTGCTTAGGTCCCCAGGCCGATTTTTTGCTTGATGACCATTTCCATCTGGTGCATAGAAAATGACTGGGATGTGTGTCTTAAACTACAGTGTCAACAGGTGAATAATTCCACAAGACTCCATGCTGCATTGTCTTTGGATACCAATACGGAGAACAATGCTATCTGGTAATTATTGATTTTTAAATTATTGATTCTGTGGGGTAGTCAACTCTCATACTATAGAAGAAAACAAAGCCCAGAGTGTTTTATTTGGGGGCTGGGATGTCATTGAGCTATACCTTTCTGTGATTAGAGCTACTCCTGAGTTTATGCTCAGGGACCACTCTTTTTTTTCAAATTTATTTATTTTATTGAATCACCATGTGTAAAGTTACAAAGCTTTCAGGCTTATGTCTCAGTTATACAATGCTCGAACACCTGTCCCTTCACCAGTGCACATATTCCATCACCAAAACCCCAATATACCTCCCACCCCCACACCATCCCACTCCCCCTGCGTAGCTGATAAATTCACTTCACTTTCTCTTTACCTTGATTACATTCCATATTTCAACACAAAACTCACTATTGTTGTTGGAGTTTCTCTCCCCCAAACAGCCTTGCTGACAAGGAAGCATTTGGTAATTAGTTTTCTATTGCTAAGAATGAAGAGATATGAAGTTGCGTGGCCGCTATTGTGGCCGGGCAGTTTGGGATTTCTGTATTTTAGTATTTTAGTAACTAAGTCCAGGGAGATTTACGTGAGAAATTGCACCATTTCCCTTCCTGGGGAAGCATGGGGCTATGGCTTAGTTCACAGTCTAGAAACATTGCTGCAAGCAGCTGCTTGTACCAAAAGTAGTCTAGCTGTCCTCTGGATCATGATTGATCAGCAGCAGAGCGGCCGCACAAACGTGTTGCCACCTGGGTCGAATCTCAGCGGAGAGTGCACCGGCACGAGATTGCCCATGCTTCCCGCTGTTACAAATTCATGCCTCTTTTTAATTTTTCCTCCCCGTGCCACCAAGTTTGTACCTCCTTAATGGTCCTTGTAAAATGGTGGACGCCATGCCGTTTTTCCCCAAAAAGGGGGAAAACAATGAGAAAGGAAGACCTTTCCCCTCCTTGGCCGGCATGTGGCTATGGCTTAGTTTACAGTCTAGAGACATTGCTGCAGGCAGCTGCTGGTACCAAAACTAGTCTAGCTGGCCTCCAGATCATGGTCCATCAGCAGCAGAGTACCCGCACAAACGTGTAGCCACCCGGGTTGCATCTCGGCGGAGAGTGCGCCTGCACGAGATCGCCCGCGCGACTCAGGGACCACTCTTGCTGGTACTCAAGTGACCATATGGGGTACCAGGGATTGAATCCAGGTTGGCTGCCTGCAAGACAAGCACCTTCTCCACTGTATTATCCAGTCCCAAGACTCAGAATGGCCCAGTAGATTTTATAAAGTCACCTGCTGATAAATGCCAAAATATGGATACAAACGGTGGCTTCGTGAATGCCAAAGAAAATTCTACTCTGCTAAGTGGACTACTGTTTCTCTTCATCTATCACTCTTGTCATAGAGTCCAGGAATATTTAATTTAGAAAAAAAGGCTTAAAAGTCAAATGATTATATTCTTGGCTTTAAAGCAGAAGGAATACTCCAAATACCATCTGTTCTTGGTCTGTTCCTGCTGAGAGGAAGTGATATATGTGAGTGAATAATTAAGGCATTCAATATTAGCAGAGTGTTGGCAAGGACTGATAATAGCTCACATTTATTGAGGGTGTCCTATGTAGTAGCCAGGTGCTAAACTCATTTGAGTTTCATCTTAGGACAACTCTGAGGGTATGATTATAGGATGTTTACTTCATAAGTGAGGAGAAAGAATCAGAAAAGAGGTCTACATACCTGTGCTCACACCTCTGGAGGTTTGTGGCAGAGCTGGGAATTTAACCAAGGGTCAAACACTTACTCCTTAGTGTTTGCTCACTGATTGGTAGTATGTGAGTTTTGAATAATGTGGAGTCTATCACTCTAAGCAATGGATTAGACATGACTCTACTTAGAGTCAGGGAGATGCTTGAAAGGATCTTAGGAGGGAATTCCATTTTCCTTGATCAAAACATCAACATAGGTTTCATTCTGCTTCATTTTTTTTTTTTTTTGCTTTTTGGGCCACACCCGGTGATGCACAGGGGTCATTCCTGCTCCGCACTCAGGAATTACTTCTGGTGGTGCTTGGGGACCATATGAGATGCTGGAATCAAACCCGGGTCAGCCGCGTGCAAGGCAAATGCCCTACCCACTGTGCTATCGCTCCAGCCCCAAAAACATCAACATAGGTTTCAGAATCAGTGTACATTACTTGAGCAATGAAAGGCATGGATCTTTGCTTGGTTTGTAGAGCAGGTCTTGAATAAACAATTATTGTAACACTGATGAAAATAAACCATCCCAGCCAAAGTTAATGGATTTTGGAGTCTTTATTTTTATTTAATCTGTCCTATCTCCTAAAATTATAGTTTCCTAGAACCTGTCATGACTTGCAGTGGGGAACTTACTGCACTCTCATTTTCTGGCATAATCTCCATGCCAACTTCTTCTACTTTTTTTCTGAAATTGGCCAACTCAGCTCTCACATAGGATTGAAGTTTCTAAGCCAAACTATAATACAAAAACACAAAAAAGAACTCCATAAATATTTTCTGCTTCCATTGTAATGAGAACTGTTAATGACAGTGACCTCATTTCAGATGTTAGCAAAAGTGAAGTAGTGTGTTTTGTGTATCAGTTATTTATTGCATGTTTATTATCTATTTCTACATGCCATCCTTGATTCTGTCTTAAAACAATAGGCGAAATATGCTCAGATCACTTTTGATGGGCAGTTAAGGCTGAGACCAAGTAGAAGTTCTGTTCTCTGCTTGATTTTTCACATATCTGAGAATTGGCTGAGAGTCCTGGCTGGAAGGATGAGTCCTTTCCCTACAAGAGTCTCACAGCTCTCTCCAGCCTTGCCCGGGCATGTTTTAATGGTATAACAGAGATGTAACAGTGAATTGATGTAGAATGAGGCAAGTGGGAGTTTGCATGTCATTCTTTAAAAAAAATATCTATTTTTATTGAATCTCTGGAGTGATAACACAGCGGGTAGGGTGTTTACCTTGCATGCGGCCAACCCGGGTTCAATTCCTCCATCCCTCTTGGAGAGCCTGGCAAGCTACTGAGAGTATCCTGCCCACACGTCAGGGCCTGACAAGCTACCCGTGGCATATTCGATATGTCAAAACACAGTAACAACAAGTCTCACAATGGAGACGTTGCTGGTGCCCGCTCGAGCAAATTGATGAACTATAGGACGACAGTGCTACAGTGCTACAGAATCACTGTGAGATAGACCCTTACAAAACTGTTCATGATTAGGTTTCAGTCATACAGTGTTCCAACAGCCATCCCTCCACCAGTGTACATTTCCTAGCACCAGTATCCCTAATTTCCCTCCAATCATTCCCTACCTCACCTCCAGCCTACTTTTATGGCAGGCATTCCTCTCTGTCTCTGTCTCTAACTCTATCTCTGTCTCTCTGTCTCCTTTTGGGCATTGTAGTTTTCAAAACAGATACTGAAAGATTGTCATGTTATCCCTTTACCTATTTTTAACACTTAGTTCATGTTCAGCTTGATCATTTCCAACTATTATTGTCATACTGGTCCATTCTTTTTCTTACCTACCCTTTGCCCCCCATCCCCATTGGGGTAGATTCTAATCATTGACCAGTCCTCCTAGCCCTTGTTTTCTTCCCTGGCCTTGGATATTAGTCTACTACTATATATAGTTTTAGATACCTGCATGTGATCTTGAAGATGGTATTCTTCAACCTTGCTAATGCCACCTAAGCCACAAGTCACAAGCAGAGTGACTTGTGAATCTGTATCAGTAGGCGGGAGGTAGATCGAAGAGGCAGCTCTGAGGGCATAAATTTAGGAGTAGAGAGTGTCAATAATTGGGGCCACCAATACTATCTTCTGCATTTTGTGATTACATATGAATGTGTTATTATTATGAACTGAATGTTATCTTTTCATCCACCCTCTTCCTGTGCCTATGTCCCCAGATCAATGTACAGTGCATTCTTCTGACTTTTCAAGGATGCAAATTCACAGAGTGTCTTGTGAGTTTTAATTTTGGCTTATCAGAGGAGAATTTAATATACCTGGCTTCCAGAGATGTGGCACCACAGAGAATTGTTTTGTATTAAATCAGATGATGAAGCGTAGGCAAAGGGAAATAGAGTAATTCGGTGAATAATAAATTCAGGAAGAAAAAGAAAGCCACCAGAGATGACTCAAATAAGTTTTTAATCCATGTCCCTGCATAGAATACCACCTTCAGATATAAGGATGCCTTAAATACTCTAATTAAATTATTCAATTATAAATTGCTATTAGCCCTGTAGTCTGGATTGAGTATTTCTAGAGGGCAAAGAGGTACTTAGCCATATTTTCTAGAGTGTTCTAATCCACTGCGGGACCTGGGATCTTCCTGTAGTACCAAAATTTACCAGGTAGAGGAACCTAGTTGCAAAGCTCCAAAGTTCCCCTCCCAGGATCACACTGGATGTGCTTAATTCTTTTAGTATCAAATTGTGACATATTGTACAACATGGTGTGACAAGACAAGAAAACTCATAAGAGATTCAGTATCCATCTTAATTTTTTAAATTTTATTTTCATTATTATTTTAAAAATGATTATTTTTTAAGAAATCACCGTGAGGTACAGTTACAAAGCTTTTGTGATCAGATTCCAATCATATAATGTCCCAACACCCATCCCTCTACAGTATACATTTCCCTGTGCCAATATTCCCTGTATCCTGCCTGCCACCTCCACCCTCATATCCCAGTAAGCCTGCCTCTATGGAAGGCACTTTTCCTCTCTCTCTCTCTCTCTCTCTCTCTCTCTCTCTCTCTCTCTCTTTCTTCCCCTCCCCATTATGGTTTGCAATAGAGTGTATCCATCTTTTTTGGGGGGATGGTTGTATAAGGTTTTATCTGGCCAGCATATTCCAAAATTACAGAACTCCAGAAGGAAAGCAGGTTTTCCAAGTGAACCATATTGTTTGTGTACAAATAGTCTAGACACAGTGAGATGCTCTTAGGGAAAGTTTTGCAACTTTGAAGTGTAGGGAGATATCAAGGATTCTGGTTTGAAGATGCCAGTTGTGGTGGGTTGAGTGATGCTCCCTTTGCAGGTTTATCTACATCTTACTCCCGGTACTTGTAAATGTGATGTTATTTCAAAGAAAAGCTTTTGCGGTGTTACCAAGTGAAGGCTCTTGATATGGAGTAGCTGGATGGACCCTAAATCCAATGAAAAATATTCATATAAAAGAGACACAGGGAAATTTGACACAGAAGGAGCAGATAATGTGACCACAGAAACAGACTGGAGGGAACTAGCCCCAAGTTAATGAATTTCTTACCACCAGACGGCTTAAAAACAGGATGAAACCTTTATGACAATGATGGTTGGAAGGGGTCGCTCTGATAGAAGATGTATGCTGAACCTCTGTTGGAGAGGATGTGGGGAGAAAGGGACCCTTCTACACTGCTGGTGGGAATGCCGACTAGTTCAGCCCTTTTGGAAAACAATATGGACGATTCTCAAAAAATTAGAGGTTGAAATCCCATTTGACCCAGCAATACCACTGCTGGGAATATATCCCAGAAAAGCCAAAAAGTATAGTTGAAATGACATCTACACTTATATGTTCATCGCAGCACTGTTTACAATAGCCAGAATCTGGAAAAAATCCAAGTGCCCTAGAATGGATGACTGGTTGAAGAAACTCTGGTACATCTATACAATGAAATACTACGCAGCTGTTAGAAAAAAATGAGGTCATGATGTTTGCATATAAGTGGATCAGCATGGAAAGTATCATGCTAAGTGAAATGAGTCAGAAAGAGAGAGACAGACATAGAAAGATTGCACTCATCTGTGGAGCATAGAATAATAGACTATAAGACTAACACCCAAGATTAGTAGAAATAAGTACCAGGAGGTTGTCCCCATGGCTTGGAGGCTGGTCTCTCATTCTGGGCAACTCATAGAAGGGAACACCAAGTAAAATGTGGTCGGAGGTCATGCGGGGGAAGGGTGATGCGTGCCGAATATAGACTAGAAACTGAACACAATGGCCACTGAACACCTTCATTGCAAACCACAACACCTAATCAGAGAGAGAGATCAAAAGGGAATACCCTGCCATAGTGGCAGTGTGGGGTGGGGGGAGACGGGACTGGGGATGGCGGGAGAGATGCTGGGTTTACTGGTGGTAGGGAATGGGCACTGGTGAAGGGATGGGTTCTTGAAATTTGTATGGGGAAAACACGAGCACAAAAATGTATAAAACTGTAACTGTACCCTCACGTTGATTCACTAATTAAAAATAAATAATTAAAAAAAAGAAGATGCATGCTGAAAGTGAGTAGAGGACTAAACATTAGTCTCTCATTATCTGTATTACCATAATGCCCAAAAATAGAGGGAGAGAGGAAGGAAGAAAGGGAAGGAGGGAGAAACAGGGAGAGAGATAGGGGCGGAGGGGTGAGAGTGAGAGAGGGAGAGAGAGAGAGAGAGAGAACCTGCCATAGACGCAGGCTGGGGTGGGGTGGCAGGAGGGATACGGGAGATATTGGTAGAGGGACGAGTGTTGGAACATTGTATGACCAAAATACACGAAAATAAATACAATATAATACAATACAATACATAATACAATACATAAATAAATACACAATCACAAAAGTACTGTAACTGTATCTCATGGTGATTTAATAAAATAATAGAAAAAAATAATAATAAAGTGGTGAAAACAGGAAAAAAAAATTACCAGGAAATATTTTTCTACTGTGTTCCCAGAGGGAGCACAATTCTGCCAGATATGGGACTTCTAGCCTCCAGAACTGCCACAGAACGGGTTTCTTCTGTTTGAAGCCACTAAGTTTGTGGTGATTTGTTATGGAAGACACAGGGAAAGAAAAACACCAGCCAAGGGTCTGGTGTCTTGTTGTGTTTGATCCCCGACACCACATATAGTCCCCTGAGCACCATCAGGGATGATCTTTGAGCACAGAGCCAAAGTGAGCCCTGAGCACAGCTGTATGTGGCCTAAATACACTAGTCAAGAGCCCTTTCTACAAAGTGGCCTTTTAAAGGACGGCTGTTTCAAGCCTGCTGTGTCAACTATTTTTTATGGGCTCCCTCCCCTCTGCCTTCTATGTTTGTTATTTGCTGTCACAGGACTCATCTGCTATCATTGTAACACTTTTTCTTCCACCTTGAGTTGTGTAGTCATTAATTTACCATCTATTTATTGACCATATTCTATGCTGCAGGCTCTGTGCACTAGGATTAGTGTATACAGAAATAAGGAAAATAGACACAATTTCATCTTCACCATTTTTTTTATGATAAGAAACAAAATGTTAAGACAGACCTCAGCCTCTTCAGGCTGATGGTTAAATTGGCAACCCCTTGTCCTGCATTCAGGTGTGTTTAGAGCAAGCTCAGAAGGGGTCTGAGGTGGCCACAGTTCAAAATCCCAAGACAACTTCATCACTTTCCAGACCAAACACATGAAAAGAATCTCTTAGTTCTAAGCATCTTTGAGTCACAGTTAGGTTGCACGTGTCACTGGGATTATAGGTGATGTGCCAGAAGGTTCAGTCTTTCCTCAGGCACAGCATGAGGCAATGAAGGAAGGAGTTCCCTGTGGGCAGTTCCATATGCTTTTGCAGCTTGAACTACTTGTGTACTTTTAGGTATTTGCTTGCTGATTTGCCTGTCACACGTTCCTCCTTACTAAAATTATAGCTACCTAAGGACTTTCTTGTGTCCCCAGTGTTGAGTGCAGAGGTAGGCACATAGTAGGTACCCATTAAATATTAATGACTTAATAAACAAATGAAACTTATATTGTCTCTCTCTTTTTTTTGATGGATTTGCTGCACCATCAGCAATTAGTGCTCATTCATCTGTATCCCTAACCAGACCATGAGCTCCTTGGAAACTCCAGTCATGTAACATTTCTGAGGTCCTGGCATAGGGAAGGGGCCATCAAGACTTGCTGAATGAATGGGTGAATTGTAAGTGATGAATATGTGTGCACACAGAGAAAATCTAGAGTTTTAAAGGTGTTTTGATGAAAAATTAAAGCTAAGATTTCTCCAATGCTTGGAAAGTCTTTCCTAGATTTGGACCACTTTTCTTCCAGGAGTTAGATGTCCAGGACAATTAATTTTGTTCAGCCCATTACAAGTGCCTGGGTGGTTTTTCTAAAACTTTGGCTGTTGATCTTGTGAGGCTATTTCCTCCATTAATATTCACATCCCATCTGTTCTGCTCTTCAAATTATGACTTTGTGAGGCTTCTTTGAGTCGGCCTCTAGAATCTTAGTTCCAGATGATTTTTCCATATGTGATAATGACCATTCTGATTTTTATCCTTAATAATTTCTGATGGACCTTCCAAATGCACTCATGCTTTTGATCTTCGAGGGGAGCAAATGTGAAATGGACTAATAAAATTCCATAGTGTAACAGTTTTAATAAGTCAATCTCTCCTTTGCTGTCACACAACCAAGTTTCCATTTCACTGTTCAAGAACTCATCAGATGAAATGACCTCCCCGTCAAGAAAAATTACTCCATATGGTAATGTAATCACAAAGGAGCAACATTATTTTCCTATATATTATTCCCTGCAGAAATTGTGGTAAGAAAGCCATCATATTAAACATATTTCCGAAGCTGATATTCCTCTTTGCCAGCCTGATGAAGTTTCATTTTCTTTATAGGAGATGCAAAATCAGTTCTCATTGGCAGCATTTTATTCTAAAGGTTCGTTAGGCAATTGCACATTATACTTGGACACCTGTGGAAGTGTAGATTATATCCACATGAATACAAATGCCTTTGTTATGACTCACACTATTGCATGCAATAAAAGATGCCTTTTTAAGGATAGCCACTTAAAATGAAGTGTGTATGGATGCACCCACCTATCTTTCTTAAGACATTACTAGGAATGTTGTGTGTGTTTTGAAATTAGGAAGTCAGTGTAAGGAGAGATTAAAGCCTTTCGACTCTATTTAACGTCACCTTCTGCTAAAAGTGTGGTACTAGCCAGAAAAATGAAGATGTTTAAATTGCATCCTACTTAATGACTCCTCTCTTGAACCACAGTTACTGCACAGGGAAAATATTTTTCTTCCTCTCAGTAGGACCATGCAGACAATTCACCCAAGGTTGAGTTGAGCCAGGCGCCCTTCTGCTTTATGAATTATTCAATAGTTCCCCACTTCAGAAATGTAGGTTGGCTTTATATTGTTGGCGAGGATCAGAGAGGGGGTAGAAAGAATCCCGCCAGAGCAGGAGGAGACTTTAGTGCACCACGAACACATCCTTTATTCTTCTTTTTCAACTGAATCCCTTTGTTCCAGATGTTATCTAAAGAGAGCAGGTGGTGGGCTGGGAAGAACACGGAACAACATTTTGGGTCTTGCTGTTTGGATGTTTTTTTCTTGTGAAATGATTTAATTATTTTCTGTCCAAGCTCCTCATCTGTAAAATGAGAGATACTTATGTCTATTGTGTGAGGAATTCTATAATATTAGGAAAGTAGTACAGAATCTTGGGCTCTGCTGAAATATTTTATATAGACTAACCCTGCACTCCTCTGAAAATAATGATAAAGTAGATAAAATAGGTGGAAAGGAGTGGGGGATTGGAGGGAGCTCTCTGAAGATATCAGGAAGAAATGAAATTAAGCATTACTTGAGAGACTAAAGGAGAGAGAGAAAAAAAATCCTCTCATTCTGGTGAGTCCCATATTCATCTCTGCTTACTCCCCTTAGGCGTTTGCTAGTTCACAAACAGAGGAGTAGAGTTTGAATAAAAAGAAATGACCCGGAGCTACAGCAGTCTTGCTCACAGAGAAATAGAGAGACTAGAATTAGTTGATGGCAAGGCAGTTGGGACTTGAAGGCCAAAGTCCTCAAAAGGAGATCACAGAAAAATTAGCTCAAAGTCTGAGTACGATTTCACATTGATGCAACTGTTAGATGCTCAAGTTTCACACACACGAGGCAAGACTTGAAAACAAAAAAAAGTACAAAGCAGCTGCAAAGAGACTAAAGAATTAAGCAGATGGTTCAGCAGTAGAAAGAATCCTCTACAGTTTTTTATATTACATATACTATAAAATAGGACCAAATGAATGGGAATCACAAGGCATACAGAGCCACAGGTGATCCAAATGTTGGTGTTTTCAGACACAGACTTAAAATAACAGGTTCATTTTTTTAAAAGAAAAGTTTTTAAAAAATATTAAAAATTGCATGATAAATAGAATATATTTTAATAATTTGATGGAAGTGTTGTAATTTAGGATTAAATTAGCTGATTCAATTGATAGGTTTATAGTATGAGACACAGTAGAAAATAGGATTAGTAAGCAGGAATATATTTATATAGAAAATATCTAGATTAAATTTCTGAGAAAATAACACACATGCTAAAGAAGTTAAAAAAGGCATCGAGAGAAGCCAGAGTTAAGGCACTTGTCTTGCATGTAGCAGACCCGGGTTTGATTCACCCCAGCATCCTATATGGTCCCCTGAACTCACCAGGAGTGATTCCTGATTGCAGAGCCAGTGTTATACATTTGATAATTGCTGTGCTAAAGATGCAAAGTAATGAAAATATAGAAGTCTCAGCCTGCAGCTGATGCAGAATTAAATAAATACAAAAATTAGTTCTAGATTTGGATTACTAAGTAGCATTGCATTAAGTAACTTGCTCATTTGATTCTTCCTCAATTCTAGGAATTATTTTAAGGGGTGGGGTTAAATAAAGGTCAAAGAGGAAAGTAAGATTTTTTTTTCTCTTAGGGGAGTTGGGAAAAGATACAAATGAAGCAATGCAACTTCAAGTTACCTACAGGTTCCTGGGACATCTCATGAAGTATTTAGACTCAACTTTGGTTAAAGAGAAAGACTTGAAGGAAATGTTGCCTGCTCAGAGGCCAGTATGGTTAACCCAGAGTTCAAGGCCACCTTGATCTCCAGCCTGATAGAGGAGCTTGCAGGATTGAACCAGCTACTATGGCCGTGGGCAGAGTACTTCTGTCCAGATCAAATGACTGGAATCATCAGAGGCTTTTCTCTGGAAAGAAAACATTAAATGAGAAACTGTTACAGATTTGAGAGGGTGTTACAGATTTGGCATTGGCAAGCATGAAGTGCAAAGCTGAAAGGAACTTTCCTAAATACAAGTAATAAAAAATAAAGTTCATGTCTGCAAAAAACTAAGACGTTTCTTAGGAACTTGGGTGTAGATCTCCTCTGTGATCCAGCGATTCTATTCCTAGGTGTCTACTCGAGAGAAATGAAAACATATGTTTATAGAAAGATTTGCCCTAAAATGTTCCTATCAGTTTTATTTGTGATAACTGAAAATTGGAAATACTCCAGGTATCTTTCAACAAGAGTGGATAAACAAATTGTGATATATTTATACAAAGGAGTGATAATACCGACAAAGACAACAGCATGATTGAATCTCATAAATATTTTGTTGAGTGAAAAAATCCAGATGCATAGTATCTAAACTTGAATAATCAAACTCAAAAATGTGCCTGCCAAAGAGGCCGGCGGGGGTATGGGAGGGAACCTGGGCCACTGGTCTGGGAACACTGGTACAGGGAAATTGACACTGGTGGTCGGATTGGTGTTGGTACATTGTACCCCGGAAACAACTATGAATAACTATGTAAATAGTGATGCCTTGATATGTAATAAAAATAAATATAAACAACAGTTGGAAGAAGCACTCATCTATCAACTTCTGGTTCTACAATTAACATTTAATATGTGTACCTTACCACATGTGTATCTACCCTATTTATCATTCATCTCGGTTTTTATTCATTTTAAAGTTGAAGAAATAAGTATACATTTCCGTATGCTATCATTAAGTTAGGTTTTTTTTCCCTTTGTGGTAAAATTTGCATGAAATGAAAAAAAAATATCTTAAACTTACCATTCTGAAATTTCACAAATGCACATATTGATATTGGCGCTGGCTCTCTGGCTGGGAGCTCAGCCAAAGCAGTTGACCAGAGACCTTGGTTCTACCCCATATGGACCTCAGGTGGCTACTTGACCTTCCTTGTGACATGGCGACTGGGTCTCAGTGGGGAAGTCCTTAGAAGAAGACAATAGAAGTTTCCAGTCTTAGACCAGGAAATCATATAATTATGTTATTGCTATCAAGATACAAGTGCAGGGACCATACAGGCTGCTTCATGGGTGGACCAACAAGCATTATAGCCATCTGGAATCTACCAGATATTTTTGATCATCAATTCTGACGGATAAAATTGCCTTGTTTTCTATTCACTCAATAATAATATGATGAAACTCTCAGATACGGAATGAATCAAAGAGCATGTCGTCAATGTGTAGAGAAAAATTATGGCTATATGTTAGGAAGCTAGATATTACATTATTATTATTTTTATTATTATTATGGTTTTTGATCCACCCATGTGGAGCGCAGGGCTTACTCCTGCCTCAGTGCTCAGAGATCACTCCTGGCAGTTCTTAGGGACCCATATGCTGTGTGGAGGGATTTACCCTGAAGCAGGCCTGGCCTTGTGAAAAATAAGCGCTTTACCTCCTGTATTGTGTCTCCAACCCTACAATGTTATTTTTAAGATTTTTCTGTATTTTCATTCTTTTGTGATATTTGTGTTTTTAGCTTTCACGAGCAGTATATATATTGTGATGCTTTCTTTATTTCAGTCTTGTGTTTGTTGTTGTTGTTGTCTTGGTTTTGAGCCACACCTGGCAGTTCTCAAGGGTTACTCCTGGCTGCTATGCAAAAACCACTCCTGGCAACAAGTGAGGGGCCATATGGGATGCACCCGACCTGCTGGACTGTTTCTCTAGCTCCACTTTCTTTATTTTCATTTTGAGTAAAATGTCATTTTGAATACTTTTTCTTTGAAAGAACTCCAAATGACTTTTGAAAAATGCAATAATTTTACATATTCCACACAACATCATCTGGATTTATATCTGGGTAACTGTAAAATATGAATTTTATCTTCAGTATAGACCATCTCCAAATTCTCTGCCATAGGTTAATGGCTTATGTAATAGTACCATAATAGGACCATAATTAGACATAAATCATATCTTTAAAAAAAAAGTATTTGTTTTTTAACAAATCACCATGAGAAACAGTTATAGACTTACATACTTTCTTTTTTTTTAAATTTATTTATTTTTAATTAGTGAATCACCGTTATTGTACAGTTACAGATTTATACACTTTTGTGCTTATACTTCCCTCATACAAAGTTTGGAAACCCATCCCTTCACCAGTGCCCATTCTCCACCACCAGTAAACCCAGCATCCCTCCCACCCTCCCCAATCCCATCTCCCCCCACCCCACACTGCCACTGTGGCAGGACATTCCCTTCTGTTCTCTCTCTCTAATTAGCTGTTGTGGTTTGCAATAAAGGTGTTGAGTGGCCACTGTGCTCAGTCTCTAGCCCTCATTCAGCCCGCAACTCCCTTCCCCCGCATGGCCTTCGACTACATTATAGTTGGTGATCCCTTCTCTGAGTTGCCCTTTCCCCAGAATGTGAGGCCAGCCTCCAAGCCATGGAGTCAACTTCCTGGTACTTATTTCTACAATTCTTGGGTGTTAGTCTCCAACTCTGTTATTCTATATACCATAGATGTGTGCAATCTTTCTATGTCTGTCTCTTTCTTTCTGACTCATTTCACTCAGCATGAAACTTTTCATGCCGATCCACTTAAATACAAAATTCATGACCTCCTTTTTTCTAACAGCTGCATAGTATTCCATTGTATAGGTGTACCAAAGTTTCCTCAACCAGTCATCCGTTCTAGGGCACTTGGATTTTTTCCAGATTCTGGCTATTGTAAACAGTGCTGCGATGAACATACATGTGCAGATGTCGTTTCGATTATACTTTTTTGCATCTCTGGGATATATTCCCAGCAGTGGTATTGCTGGGTCAAATGGGAGCTCAATATCTAATTTTTTGAGAATCGTCCATATTGTTTTCCAGAAGGGCAGAACCAGTCGGCATTCCTACCAGCAGTGTAGAAGGGTCCCTTTCTCCCCACATCTTCTCCAACAGCGGTTGCTTTTGTTCTTTTGGATGTGTGCTAGTCTCTGTGGTGTGAGGTGGTATCTCATGGTTGTTTTGATCTGCATCTCTCTGATGATTAGTGATGTAGAGCACTTTTTCATGTGCCTTTTGGCCATTCGTATTTCTTCCTTGGTAAAGTTTCTGTTCATTTCTTCGCCCCATTTTTTGATGGGGTTGGATATTTTCTTCTTGTAGAGTTCAACCAGTGCTTTATATACCATTGATATCAACCCCTTATCTGATGGGTATTCTGTAAATATCCTTTCCCATTCTGTGGATAGTCTTTGTATTCTGGTCACTGTATCTTTTGCGGTGCAGAAGCTTTTTAGTTTAATGTAGTCCCATGTGTTGATCTCTGTTTCTACTAGATTGCTTAGTTCCGTGTCATCTTTGAAGATACCTTTATTTTCAGTATTGTGGAGGGTTTTGCCTACCTTGACTTCAATGTACCTTATGGTTTGTGGTCTGATGCTGAGGTCTTTAATCCATTTTGATCTGACTTTTGTGCATGGTGTCAGGTCGAGGTCTAAGCCCATTCTTTTGCATGTGGTTGTCCAGTTGTGCCAGGACCATTTGTTAAAGAAGCTTTCCTTGCTCCACTTCACATCTCTTGCTCCCTTATCAAAGATTAAATGATCATACATTTGGGGTTGTGTGTAGGGATATTCCACCCTGTTTCATTGGTCTATGGCTCTGCCTTTGTTCCAGTACCATGCTGTTTTAATTGTTACTGCTTTGTAGTGAAGCTTGAGGTTAGGGAGGGTGATGCCTCCCATCGTCTTTTTCCCAAGAATTGTTTTAGCTATCCTTGGACGTTTGTTGGTCCATATGAATTTTAGGATTGCTTGATCCATTTCTTTGAAGAATGTCATGGGTATACTTATAGGGATCGCATTGAATCTGTATAATGCTTTGGGGAGTATTGCCATTTTGACAACATTGATTCTCCCTATCCACGAGCAGGGTATATGTTTCCATTTCCTCATGTCCTCTTTGATTTCATGGAGTAGCGTTTTGTAGTTTTCTTTGTAGAGGTCTTTTACTTCCTTGGTTAAGCTGATTCCGAGGTACTTGATTTTCTGGGGCACGATTGTGAATGGGATTGCTTTTTTCATGTCCCTTTCTTCTGCCTCATTGTTTGCATATATGAAGGCCATGGATTTTTGGGTATTGATCTTGTAGCCTGCAACTTTACTGTATAAGTCTATTATTTCTAAGAGTTTCTTAGTAGAGGCCTTAGGCTTCTCTAGATATAGTGTCATATTGTCTGCAAATAGTGAGAGTTTGATTTCTTCCTTTCCTACCTGGATGCCCTTAATATCTTTTTCTTGTCTAATAGCTATCGCAAGTACTTCCAGTACTATATTGAAGAGGAGTGGTGAGAGTGGGCATCCTTGTCTTGTGCCTGATCTCAAAGGAAAGGCCCTTAGTTTTTCTCCGTTGAGGATAATGCTTTCCGTAGGCTTGTGATAGATGGCTTCGACTATCTTGAGGAAAGTTCCTCCAAACCCCATTTTGACAAGGGTTTTCATCATGAAAGGATGTTGGATCTTGTCAAATGCTTTCTCTGCATCTATTGATATGATCATATGGTTTTTATCTTTACTTTTGTTGATATGGTGGATTATGTTGATTGATTTCCGAATGTTAAACCATCCTTGCATCCCCGGGATGAATCCCACTTGGTCGTGATGTATGATCTTTTTGATGAGTTGTTGGATCCTATTTGCTAGTATTTTGTTGAGGATCTTCGCATCGGTGTTCATCAGGGATATTGGTCTATAATTTTCTTTCTTTTGGTGTCTTTGTTTGCTTTTGGTATTAGGGAGATGTGTGCTTCATAGAAACTGTTTGGGAGAGTTCCTGTTTTTTCAATTTCCTGGAAAAGTTTGAGGAAAACAGGCAATAGGTCTTCTTTAAATGTTTGGAAGAATTCGCCAGTGAAACCATCTGGGCCTGGGCTTTTATTTTTGGGGAGGTTTTTGATTACAGTTTCAATTTCCTTAACATTGATGGGTCTATTCAGGTATTCCAAGTCTTCTTCAGTCTTGGGAGATTGTAGGAATCGAGGAATCCATCCATTTCTTTTAGGTTCTCCTGTTTTGTGGCATATAGACTTTCGAAGTAGTCTCTAATGATCTTTTGAATCTCACTGGTTTCTGTTATGATGTCCCCCTTTTCATCTCTGATTCGATTTATTAGGGTTCTCTCTCTTTCTTTCTTTGTGAGTCTTGCTAGCGGTTTATCAATCTTATTTAGTTTCTCGAAGAACCAGCTCTTTGTTTCATTGATCTTTCGGATTGTCTTTTTGGTTTCCATGTCATTAATTTCTGCTCTAATTTTTATTATTTCTTTCCTTCGATCTGGTTTGGGTTCCTTTTTCTGGTCCTTTTCTAAGGTCTAGAGTCGTGACAGACTTACATACTTTCATGATTACATTTCAGTCATACAATGATCGAGTACCCATCCCTCTACCAGTGCCCTTTCTCCAACACCAATGTTCCCAGTATCTCTCCCACCCCCCACCATATCTTTTATAGTGAACTGTCTCTTTGAGGGTCTTACATTTTTTAAAGATGAGTTTCCTTATTAGAATTATTAGTGCTTCATTCCATTTCAGTGACCTAGAATTAAGTGTTTTAATTTTAAGGTGCTAGGACACTATTGGAATTGCCCAAGATCACTCTGGTTAATATTTGTTCAAAATAGTGTAGCTGTGTAAATTCCTTCTCTCAGATGTCCTTCTCTGTACAATCAGTAAATATCATCTCTACTTAAGGGATTGTCTTCATAAGTTGAAGTCTTAAGGATGGCTCAGAGGTAATTTATGGCCATGGCCTTTGAACCTTGAGGTCTTCTGTATTTTTATTAGCCTGACAAAATGCACTTTTGCTTGTGTGGGTAGATGATTCTTTCAGAAAGGTAATGATCTTTCTACTTACTGGTAATTTAAGATTTCCTTAAAGCTGATTAATGTCATTTTATTACTCTTAAGGTAAATACTATTCCTGAAATCATTATTTCTATTTCATTAGGATTTTAACCTTTTTTTTTAAGCCACAACCCTCTTGCTCAGGGATCTCTCCTGGTAGTGCTCAGGGGACCTTCTATGGCATCAAGGATGAAATCTGGGATCTGGGTCAGTTCTGTGCAAGGCAAACACTTTATTACCAATATTATATCTTTGGACCTTAATTACGAGTATGTGTAGTTTTGCTTACTTTATGATATTTTTACTTTAAAAACTCTACAGTTGGCAATGTTTTTATTTCAAAATAGAGATGAACCAATAACAGTACTATGGATAGTGATAATGGCGAGAGGACAGTCATCATTTACTACATTCTACAACTAATGTAGAAAATGATTGTGTATCTTGCCTAAGATTACCTAATAAATGGGGAGTGAGGGCAAACTTGGTATGGGTTTGTATTTTCTTCAATAAAAGACTTTCTCTACTTTGACTCTATGCAATGTTTAAGGGTATGGTATAGATTTTAAAGCCTTTATGTTATGTTTGAAATTTTTCTTATATATCCAACTCATTTTACAGATGACAAGACTGAGTTCATTGGAAGATAATTACTATAGAGTTCAATTACACACCTGGGTTAGTCCATGAGGAAAGAGAAAGAACAGGTATATTCTAGAATAATATGTATGAATAACAGGGGGACTCCAGCAGTCAGAAAGATGAGTTTTGAATGTATATGTATTTGTCTGATGTATGGGGTAGGGCACGGATAGTGGAGAAAAAATAGTCAATAAGTTTACTTAACACATCCTGTGAAGTCAGGGATGTGCTGGTAAATATTTAAATTGTCTTGATAAGAGGAGGGAGGAAGATGGTCTGATTCCTTGCGGTTGCCAATTCTGTGTAAATATGGTGGCCAGTTTCAAGGTACTATGTGACATCACTGAGCATGGACTTGGGAAACAGCATTTCTATTTAATAGATAAAAATCAATATTGAAATAACAAATACACACAGCAATATAGTGAAATAATCAGGAAGCAATGCTTTTAAGTATTTATGACCTCTATTTTGGATGCAATTTATTTTTTAGTTGTAAGTTTATATCATTATGCTTAACAACTGGCTCATAAAGTTCTTGAACATTTAATAATTGCAAACTGGTAAGAGGTGGTTCCAGTACACCATGGCAGGAAATCAACCAATATATTTTCATGATGCCACAGACCAAGAGTTGCTTTAGACTCCTAGCAGCACTTTACTGGGAGGTGGTAAACCACAGGGATGTAACATTTTATTTTGAAATGGGCTTTCTGATCCTGCTATTAGCAGAATACAACTTGGCATCGTAGGGAGATGAATTTTATTGTGTTTATTGTGGAACAAATGTTCCCTTCTCTTGTGCTTGCCTAGAGGTCGCCAGTTCCCTTGTTAGCTGTGTGAGTTTGACTGAGTGAAGAAAATGGCCATTTAGCCTTGGCATATTAGGTATAGTTCCTAATGACCTTCGGGTAGAGAAATTTCTTTTGGAACACCCCTTCACCAATTTCCTTCAGCAAATATCATGGTTGACTTGCTTCTCTCTCCAGCCTCCTTTTACCGGTGCATTCTCTGTTCAGATCACAGTGTGTCCTCTTTCACCAGTCTGTGCTTTACTCAGGCTGTTCTTGCTTTATGGATGCTCATTGTCCCTTAATGTTCCTTCTTCTACCTCCTCTGACCAGTTAATTTCCAACCAGTCCCTATGCATCCCTGCCTCAGCGCTTACAAGATAGTTCTCCAGTGATTCCAGGGTGGATGAATACTTATTGAAATTTCTTTCAGAGCAGTCCCACTTATGCACTTTATGGAAAATATTTTTTCATCTCCCTTTAGAAGGCAGGCATTTCCAAATACTTGGTGTGAGTCTTTTAGAGCTAGTTTAGAACACATATAGCTTTGTACTAGAAGGGAATCCAGAAAGGATGCTGAATTAATCAATCTTTTTTTTCCTTTACCAGAGTTATTCTTTTCCCCAAAGAGACAAATTGCTGTCTCTCTCATTTCCATCCATACAGCCTGAAAAGATGAGAGTCAAAAATCTCTCTTTACTCCCCTTTGCTGTCACTTAGTCTCTGAATGAGACTTCCGGAATGGGTCATAGAAGAAGTTCATGAACGGGGCGCCTCAGAACACTTTTTTTTTTAAAAAATATTTTTTTTTAAATTTTAATGAATCACTGTGAGATAGTGACAAACTTACACATTTTTGTGATTATGTTTCAATCAATGTTTGAGTACCCATCCCTCCACCAGTGTCCACTCTCCATCACCAATGTTCCCAGTGTCCCTCCCAGCACCCTCACCCTTTCCCACCCCCCACCTCTGAGCTTAAAAGGTTCTTCGCCCCACACTGGCTGCTGTTAAGAAAGTCAGCTGGCCTTCCCTTCCGGTATTCACCAGAAATGACTGGCCTGAAGGTTCGGGATGTGTGCTTCTGTTGTAGTGGTAAGACCAAGAAGGTAGGAAAAATCTCCCAGAAGGACTCTGAGCTCTTGGAGAAGGGTGGGGAGTAGGGAGTATTCAGTTGCTTTACCGATGGTGCCTCCTGATGGAGGATTGACAAAACTGTCACTGGGGGACTTCAGATACCAGAAGAGAATTTGCTCGTCTCCTCTCACTTCTGTATAAATTCAGAACAGACATTTGTGAAAACTAGGTGGCTTTCAGGGGTAAAATGAGAACAGTTTTTTATTTATTTTTCTTTGTGATATTGGACGTAAGAGTTCTCCTTTATCATCTCTCATTAGCTTCCAATGCTGAAATCACAGTGAGATAGTTGTTCCTCTTACCATAGTCTTATTTTCAAGGGTTCAATTACCCCAAAGTATTGTGTATAATATATTTTGGGAATCGCCACATTCATGTAACTTTAATTAAACAATATGTTTGTCTGATCTTTTTATAACTTATTATTGTTAACATATTGTTCTTAATGAGAGAGGTAGACTTTATCCCAGGTATGCATTTAAAGGAAGAAACTTGAGATATTGGGTTTCCTAGCATCTCCTTTTCAGGCATCCATCAGGGGTCTTGGAATGTACTGTCCACAGATAAAAGGGTAAAAATACTATACAGGGTTGGCCACATGCAAGGCAAGCACCCTATCCAATGTGCTATTTGTCCTGACCCCTTAAAATCTTTTTTAGAGAGGAGAGCAAGGGGCTTTAGTAAACATTGACTTCAATATTTGTTTTAGAGGTAGGTGAATCATATGATGAATAAGTGTTTCCACTTTATGCAGTCACCTCTAACCTGGCAGTCCCTCTCACGCTGACTGTTAGTTTGTCTCATCATTCTTTGAATGAATGAATGCATAGCAATCCTACTGTCATCTGGCACTGTGTAAGACCCTGGTTCATAATGAAAAACGAAGAAGACAATCTGCATGGAACCGTCACTATTTGTTCAGATAAAGAAAAAACAAAATAAAAGGTCAAAATGATAAGCATGGCAGTTTCAGAAAGTGGTAGGTTACAAAATGATAGAGTAGGGAAAAGCAATTGAAAGTAACTGTGAGGGCAGAAGTGGAGCATTGGGTCACTTGATAGCACTTCTGCTCATCTTTTAAAAATTGTCTTGAGTCAATGGAATATTCACATTAACAAAGATGACAGATGTATTGTAGACTAATTGTGAAAGCAAAGCAAGCAAAAACAAAACAAAAACTCTAGAAGAAAATATGGAAGAACAGCTTCATGATCTTGGAGTGGACTGAATTATTTTAAGCAGGATACAAAAAGCTTTGCATGTAAAGGCAAGAAGAACTAGTAAATTTGGTTATATTAAAAACAAAAACTCCTGTTCTCCAGTAGATCCCATTAAGGGAGTGGAAAGGCAGTCCATAGAATGAAAAAAAAATTATAATGCATATGTTTGATAAAAGGTTCATTTTCATAAAATATAAAGACCCTTACAAAGCTATAAAAATTCAAGAAAACAGTGGACAAATAATTTTAACACTCACCATACAAAAAAGTATATCTAAAATCCAAATACATAAATAACCATTAAAGCTTCACAAAATCATGAAATCCCGTTGATCATCGATTTGTCGAGCAGGCTAAGTAACCTCTCCATTCTTCCTATCCCTGAGATTTTAGAAGTCTCTCTCCACTCGGCCTGCCCAAGGATGCCACATTGGAGGCTCTTTCAGGGTCAGGGAAATGAGATCCAGCTTGTTACTGACTTTAGCATATGAATACACCATGGGAAGCTTGCTAGGCTGTCCCATGTGGGCAGGAAACTCTCAGAAGCTTGCCAGTTTCTCCCAGAGAGAGAAGTAGGCTACAAGATATCTGGGAGCTTGCTTTTAAGTCTCTAGATGTTGGCTGTTGATGGAATTACACACACCTGGGTTCCTCTGCCGGTACCTTCATGTGTGAGGCCTGTCCGAACGTGTGGAGAGGGGCCTTGAGCATGGCTATAGCTAGGTTCCGCTGGTCTTTGGCCACAGGAAGCTCTGGTCAGGGTGGGGAGGGAAGCTGGAGCCCACCCGCTCCGAGGGGCCCTGGGAAATACACCCAGGCATGCGGGCAAGAGACTCTCTGCCATTAAAACATATTCAATCTAAATAAGAATAATTACAAATCACTCACTTGTATCACTTGTCATCCTGTTGCTCATCGATTTGCTCGAGTGGGCTCCAGTAATGTCTCCATTCGTCCCTGTCACATGCTAGTGTAGCCCAATGGCATCTGCTCACTCCAGGACACGAAAAGCCTCAAACCGTTCATTCAGGGTCTTGACAAAGAAGTTTGACCATCTTACAAGATGGTGGGCAGCCAGGCATTATTTTGACGTCCTGTGAAATCCATTTGGAAACAGCTTTAGTCCAGTGGTTGTCTCCAAATTGCATTACATGTCCAGCCCATCTGATTTTCAATGCCTTGGCAAATGAGGCAGTGTCGCTGCTCCTCAATCGTTGACGGAGGTTGGAAATCCGGATTCCTTCTCTCTCTTGAGTGAAACATGATACTCCAAGTACAGCACTTTCGATTCCTCTTTGGGATATCCGAATAGCGTTCTCATCCTGTTTTGGTAGGGCCCAGGTCTCTGAGGTGTATGTTAGTGCAAAAAGAATGGTGGAGTTGAAAAGATGTGCCCAGAGCCGGAGGTTCTTTGTCCTCTTAACCACGTCTTCGATGCTCTTGAAAATGTTCCATGCTACTCTCTTCCTCCTGCACAGTTCTGGCACTGAGTCGTTCCTCATGTTAAGTTCTTGACCCAGGTAACTGCTGCACTTGGAGATGAATGTTCAGTTGAGAGAAAATGGAACATCAGGAACTAGTTCGCTTCTTATGAACATTGTTTTGTGAGATTCAACTGCAGTCCGACCTTTCCACACTTACGGTCGAAGTCGGCCAGCATTCGTGCCATTTGGCTAATGTTTGGTGTTATTAGAACGATGTCATCAGCAAAGCGGAGGTGTTGTAGTTGCCAACCTTCTATCTTCACTCCCATTCCTCCTGACTCCAGTCATTTCATGATGTTCTCGAGGGTGGCATTGAAGTGTTTTGGTGAAATGGTATCACCCTGCCGAACTTTACATTGATGATCACTTCCTTGTAGAATGGTGAGATCCTGGTGGTGAATCCATAGTACAGCTCACAGAGGATCTTGATGTACTGAGTTTGAAAGCCATCTTTGGCTAGGGCTTCAATAACTGCTTCAGTCTCAACAGAATCAAAGGCCTTCTTTATTCAATGAATGTTAGACAGAGCAGCATCTTGAACTCTCACGAAACCTCAGTAAGCTTGGTCACCATGTGGATATGTTTGATTGTGCTGAATCCTTTTCGGTGTTCCGATGGTTCACACCATATTTGAATTCCATCAAATATGGTGCTGTAATGATGGAAAATGGGTAAGAAGTGTTCACGGCCATGAGGTCCAGAAAGCAGCCTGGAGCATGGTGGCAGTTCAAGATGCCGTTCTGTCTGTGTTTTAATTTACATTTCACCTATTAAGGGATTTGTAATTATTCCCTTTGATGGTTCACCACCTCATGATGGTGGGGGGTGGCAACAGTGCCAACCAGTGAAGAGTGAACCAACAGGTGCTGCCCAGAGATGCAGACAGTTTCATGTTTGTCAGCGTGAAGATCATTACAACATGCCTGTTGACCTAAAGCTTGCATTCAGTAGACTGGAAACACCTATAAGGTGATTAGAGGCTGCCCTAAAGCCTCTATCCCTCTCAGAGAGACTGGAAAGCTGCTGAGAGTATCCCATCCGCATGGCAGAGCCTGGAAAACTACACATGGCATATTTGATATTCAAAAAACAGTAACAACATGGGCCTCATTCCCCTGATCCTGGAAGAGTCCCCAATACAGCAGCATTAAGAAGGACGAACAAGGAGAGGCTGATAAAATCTCAGAACCGAACTAGGCTGCCAAAACAAAGAAGGACTAAAATGACTTTGCACTTTTAATGCATGTATGCTGGCATTGGAAGCATCCATCCGAGGACCTGATGGTGCAAATGTGGAAGATCAAGTACAACGTCACTGGATTGACTGAGACGAGAAAGCATTGAACACATCATGCCGTTTTTGATACTGGTGAAGAATTGTTGTGGTGTCAATGCCCTTGTCAAGACAAACTTGGTCCTGAGCATTGATTCATTCAAATGCCTAACAACCTGAATCGAACACTTTCATTTGAATAGTTGTGGCTGTTGCTGGCAGTTTCTATCTTCATTGTCTACGCACCAAAGTCCAACTATGATGAAGAAGAAATTGAGAAGTTCTACATGGAGCTGGAGAAGTTCTATAAAGAAGGCCACACCTTCTACAAAGTCATTGTTGGTGATTTTAACACCAAGATAGGATCTAGATGGTCACCCGAAGAACTCCACATTGGGACCCCAGGCCTAGAATGGAATGAACAGGATGAAAGACCGTCTGAGTTCATCATGTTGACCAAGACTATCCATGGTAACTCGCAGTTCCAGAAGGCTGAATCTAAATGTTGGACATGGGAGTCTCCCAGTGGACAGTTCCACAATGAAATTGATCACATCATATTCAACTGACAGTTTTGCCTGACCAATGTTGCTGTTGTCCCAAAATTCCAAACGGGATCAGACCACCATCTCCTTCATGCAAAATTCTACTTCACAGAGCAGGGAGAAAGGGCTGCAAAGTTTAAGAAGAGAACTCCCAGAAAGACCACCAACTGGGAGCTCTTTGGCACTATTGCAGCATCTACTGGTTCAGCACCTCCATGATTGTGCGAGGAATGCAGAGAGAGAAAAAGCCACAAAAAGTTGCTTGTCTTCAGAGACTCTTGAGCTCATTCGCCACCGTGGTCTGGAGCGAGCCTCAGGCAATCACAAGCTAATATTCCAGCTTGCAAAACTGTGCAGAGAAGCGATAAATGAAGACCTCAAAGAGAGAAGAGCAGCAGTGTTGGCCGATGCGGCAGAAGCCGGGAAAAGTATTTGCAACACCCGATTGTCCTTCGCCAACTACAAGACCAAGATGACTGTCCTCCGACGTCCTGATGGATTTATCACATCTTCCAGAAGGACAATGGAAAAGGTTGTCCACGACCTCTACTCGGATCTCTTTGATAGTCATGTCCCACCTGCCCACATACCAAATTCCACAGGATGGATATGTCGTTCCCAGCATTCTCCCTTCCAAAATCTGACATGCCATTTTGTTGGTAAAGAAGCATACAGCACCCAGTCCAGACAAAGACCCGAACACCTGAAGAATCTGCTGCCAGTATTCGTGAATACACTGGCTCAGCTCTTCACATGCTACCTATCTGAATGCAAGGTTCCATCCCAGTGGAAAACCAGCAGGACCGTCTGTTGTACAAGAAGGGAGACATCCAAGACATTGATCCACGACATCGGCCCCCATCCTCTGATCTGACTATTGTCCATTGTCTACAAGTCATTCACTTGAGTCATCCTGAATAGTATTGGCAGAACACTAGATGAAGGACAACCATGCGAGCAAGCTGGGTTCCGAAAAAGATTCAGCATGATCAACCATATCCACACAGTGACCAAGCTCATTGAGGTTTTGTGAGGGTGATACTTAAAAAAACAAAAACATATATTTATCATCTCATAGCTTTATGGTCAGGAATTCAGACACAGTTCAGCTGGGTCCTCTGCTTTTTCTCTCTTGCTGTTTTGCTAGGTCACTTAGGCTGCCATGAAGGGCTTAGTCAGCTCTGGGGGCTCAGCTAAGGTCCAACTAGGGAAAAATCTGCTGTCAAACTCCATGGTTCTTAGCAGATTTCAACCCCCAGCAGGGTGTCAGATTGAATTTCTCAGCTCTTTGCTGCTGTCAATTGTAGGCTACTTCTTATTCTTTGTGATAGAGAGTTGTCAGTAGTATGGTTTACCTTATCAAAACCATCAAGGAAGAGAGAAAAGAGTCTCCTGTCAGGAAGGAAGTTATAATATTAAATAACATCATGGAAACAGCATCACATTTCTGGTATTCTATTGGTCAAGCTCAGTAGCAGTGGATCACACAGGGCATGACCATCAGGAGTCAGGGATTAGAGATCTTTTATGCATCTGTCTGCCCATGATGCCTGTGAAATCTATAAGATGGGAATGGCCAAATTATCTTCCTTGTAGGTGGTTGTATAGCATAAATAAGATCATGCACATTGGACACTTAACACAATCCCTTGAACATAACACAATTTGTGCTCCAAAAATGGTTCGTTGCTATTTTTATTATTCTAATTCTGCAGTCATATGGCAGGATGAAAAGCTTCTTTATTTTTATAAATAGTTTCACTGTGGATAGCAAGCTTCTTCTGGTACATTTAAATGATAATCTCATTCGCAAGCAAACTAGCATACCCATCTGGAAAGGAAGCACATTTGGCAAGAATCACGGGAGACCAGTAAGTATTAGGTAGCATTGCAATGAAGAAAAGCATGTCTTGAAGAGATTATGTATAAAGTTGTAAACCCATTCTGTAAGAGGGTCTACAGTTTACTTTCTGTAGACAGATAAACTATGGTTCTATCATATTAGTTTTAAATCATCCTAGAGATGTAAAGTCTAAATACTAGCTCATTGGTGTTTAAGTACAAATATCTGCCATGCAGTCATTCAGAGCACATCATCATCATCATCATCCCATTGATAGTCAAATTTCTTGAGTGGTATCAGTAATGTCTCCATTCATCCTAGCCCTGAGATTTTAGAAGCTTCTCTTTACTTGTCCTTCCCAATGATGTTGCATTGGAGGTTCTTTCAGGGTCAGGGGAATGAGATCCAGCATTGTTACTCGTTTTGGCATATGAATACACCATGGGGAGTTGCAAGGCTCTCCCATGTGGGCAGGAAACTCTTGGTAGCTTGCCATGTTCTCCCAGAGGGAGAACTAGGCTATAAAACCGGGAGCTTGGTTTTAAGTCTCTGGATGTTGGCCATTGGTGGGATTACATGGTGCCGGGGGCAGTCCCTGGGTGTGACTGCCTAGCTACTGGAAAATGAGAGATCTGGGCAGAAGAGGCCCAGTCCCGATCCGAGCAGGCTTGGAGGTCTCAGCCTCAGGTCCCACACAGCTGGGTTCTTCTGCTGGTACCTTCATGCGTGAGACTCATCTGAATGTGTAGAGAGGGGCCTTGAGCATGGCTATGGCTAGGCTCCAGAAGTCTTCGGCCTCGGGAGCTCTGCTCAGGGCGGGGAGGGAAGCTGGAGCCACCCCCATCCGAGGGGCCCCGGGAAGACAGTCAGGCACGCAGGCAAGAGACTCTCTTAGAGACATTAGAAACATGTGCTCTACTTGTGACCATAAACCATCAGGCTTGGAGAGAGCCTTGGATAATGATTTTTAGACAGTAGAAGGTAAAGAAAAGGTGATCCCGGGAGCAGAGAATCCTGGGCTTGAGTTCTGAGTCTACAATCACAGTGCCTTTGGTCCAGTTACTTCCTTCTGGTCCTCAATTGCCTCACCTGCAATAAGAGAGGTTTATCTTGTTTTGCCTCTGTGAGATATACCTCTGCTAATTTTATTGGATTCAAAATGTAAATGGCAGGTTAGACTTCGAGTTCTGCTGGGAGTAATTGGACTTGTGGCCTGCCTCTCTTCCCTTAAAAAGGTCAGGGCTTGGTTTTTAGATCTCTGTGTTTAATGTTCATTTGCTAACTCAAAATTTAAGTTGGTCATGCAAGAGCCTCCTGTGCCTAAATGTGTCTGAGGATAAAAATAACTTCCTGTGAATTCTTCCCAAGGGTGAGCAATTTCATATGCATTAGTACCCTTAGCTTCCACACAATTTCTCACCACCCTCCCTAATGTTCTAGCAAAAGGTAGGCATTTGTGGAATACTAAAATGCTTTATGAAAAAGAATGGAACTGGTTTGTCAAGCCCTCTGGATAATAAACCTGCTAATGTCAATATATTTAAAAGGCACTTACTTCCCAGGATTTTAGGAAAGGTTTATTTGTTCATTCGTCTAAATATTAACCAAGAGCTTAGTAAGTATTAGTGTATATGAAACCACAGTGTTGGGGATATAGATCTGAAAGAGGGGTTCAGGCTTAGGTAGCTTAAATTTGGGGGAATAGGTAAATAAATAGATGATATTATTTGCATCTAACAGGATGGCTGATGAGGCTGGAGAGATAGTACAGTGAGATAGCCCTCAAAGGGCACTTGCTTTGCACACAGCAGATCCGAGTTTGGTCCTTGGCATCTCATATGGTTTTCTGTGCAGTGCCAGAAGTATTTCTGAGTAACCCCTTAGTATCACCAGTATGTAGACCAAAACCCAAAACAAACAAGATGACTGATGACATTCTTTTTATAAAGTGGAGATTCACATACTGATTGGGCCCACTGTACCCTTTTCAGAAAAAAAAATCACTCAGTACATCCATTTTACAGGAAGGATATCTGGATTTGGGTCACCCCTGGTAATTCTCATGGCTAACTCCTGGGTCTGTGCTTAGAAACTACTCTGATAGTCCTTGGGGGAAAATATGCCATGCCAAGGATCAAACTAGGTAAGTGTGTATGCATGGAAATCTACATTTTGAAACTGAGTAAGCAAAAAGCTCTTTTAGTTACATCCCAAACCATTACATCTGGGGATTAGAGAGATAGCACAGCAGGTAGGAAATTTGCCTTGCATGTGGCCGACCTGGGTTCGATTCCCAGCATACCATATGGTACCCTAAGAACTGCCAGGAGGAATTCCTGAGTGCAGAGCTGGGAGTAGCCCCTGTGCATCACTGGGTGTGACCCTCCTCTCCCCCCCAAAAAACAACCTGTTACATCCTCCTGGAGGGTTCCACATGTCCTTCCATGGGTGAGGGAAGCAGTATCAGTCGCTTAGGGAAACACAGCCTTAGTCATTCTACTTTCTGACTGAAGGTGAAAATAGTGGTTTTGATACAGTCAAGTACTGTTACAAGTGCTTCCCATTTATTAACCCATTTAAGTTTTACAACAACCCTTTGAATTCGGTAGGTACTATTTAGGTTCTGTTCTAGAGATGAAGAGGCTTAGAGCAGAGAGAGTTGAGGTTTGTTGCTCACGGTCACATAGCAAGTTAGGTCAAGAGCTTTCAATACACAATATGCCCATGGCCATGCCCCATGCCGGAGGGAGCCGTTTGCTCTGTGGGCATTACTCCAGACTGCAGGATGAACCACTGATGGCATGTTTCCTATCCTGGGGGAGTTCACAAGTCATGGTGTGTAAGTCTGTTAGAAGATGCCCGTGCAGAATGCTACTGAGTTAAGCTGAAGGAGAACTCAGTGTGTACCCATACAGGGGGCTGTGTATCAATACTGGTTCCCCACGTGTACGCATGTTGATAATTGGATGGTTTCCTAGATAACCAAATACACTTCTCAATGACTCATTAGCTCTTGGTCAAATAGGTAGCCCAAGAGTGTTACAGACAAACCTCAGGCTCTTGAGGAACATGTTATGGACTTGGTATTTGCCATACTAATGTCATACTATTTACATAATAATATATTATTATGTAAATAATAATTAAAAAATCAACTAAAAGTTTTAAAGAGCAGGCTCATCCTGCTATAGTTTGGAGGTACTGGTTATATAATTACCTGAAATACATTAAAATAAATAATATATATGCATAAGTATATCACTGTATCACTGTCATTCCGTTGTTCGTCGATTTACTCAAGTGGGCAACAGTAATGTCTCTATTCCTCCCAGCCCTGAGATTTTAGCAGCCTCTCCTTACTTGTCTTTCCTAACAATTGGAGGCTCTTTCAGGGTCAGGGAATGAGACCTATCGTTACTGTTTTTGGCATATCAAATATGCCACAGGGAGCTTGCCAGGCTTTATGCATAACAGCTTAAATAAAACTGTTCATACTCCATATAAAGTCATCATGGACTGACCATGGAGTGGTGGCCTGATCTATTTTGGTTTTGCTTTTGTTATGTTTCTGGACTTTTCAGTTTTCTAGGATTAAGGGCTAGTGACAACTCAGAGTATAAAAGTGATGAAGTTCTCATATGGTGTTTAGTTGATGAGTAGTTTGTGTGGTGGAGAGGCTCTCAGGGATGAAGGTATTTAACATGAGAGGCAAATCTTGGTTGCTCATTCCCAAGTCTTACCTTATCTTCTAGCCAAGAGCAACTTCTCTACACGTCTGTAGAATCTGCCCTTCTCAGCACTGCCCTTCCTGAACAAGGCCAGGACTCATAATCATAGTCAGAGAGAATTTGTTGAATTTTCTCATGATGCTTTGAAAACTCCTTAATTTGATGCCATGATGACAGGCATGCATTCAGGGTGGACAGCAATGAAAACAGATATAAAAAGGCTAAATTTATCTGAGTAACATCAGAGAAAACCTAACTATCTCATACCAAAAACCTCTACGTATAGGCTAATTATCGTGTGACTAAAGGATAAATATCTGTGTACAAATAGCTAGTTTTAAGAACTTAAATTCTTTGCCACTGAATGAAACTTCCTGGTGATTCCCACCACAGTGTTCTCTTCTTTCCCCATATTCCACCTTTTCTCATTGAGAACTCCAGTGTAATAGTCCAATTTATGCTTCTGTAATTCTATGAATTATCCTGGCCCAAGAAGCCAGGATATCTTTACTGCCCTGTTGTGATGACATGACATCATTTTTGGTGTCCAGCTAGCAATTTTATAACATATGAGAAATCTGTAGCTAGAAAATTGAGTTTCTACTCATAAATTCGAAGATGCTACAGAACCTGGTCACTATGCTCCTCACTGGTACCTTCATTCTCCTTGATCTTTGCTCTAGTTTCAGACTCTCTGGCTCCGCTTAGCCATAACCTGCTCATGCCTGTTCTTACAGTCCCCCCCACCCCCTCGTTTTTATCTGACCACTTCTATAGCATCACAGCACTCTTAGCTCTAATGTGGCACCCTCTTTGATCCTCTCCTCACCTCTTTCTCTCTCAATAGTCTTATTCTTTTCATAGTATTTCATACTATCTTGGATCATTTTCTTTATTATACTTTATTGTATTTTTTTAGCTATTTTTTCCATTATAGTACATCTTCTTGGAAGCAGAGAGAGTCATTTTTTGTGTGTCTTTATAGACTCTCCAGTGCCTAAAATAGGAATTTATTTTTAAGACAGATATGCAAATATTTTTAGGATGGGGAAATATATGAACTTATTGATGAGAGCAGAAAACATGTTGGCTAAAACCAAACAGTTGGTTTCAATGTTGAATAAACTTGAGAGAAAACATGTTGACCAAATTAAACTAAATGGCTTATTTTCATGTTTGAGAGCATTGTTAAGGCTTTGATGGGCTATTTTGTGCAGAAGGTACACTAGCCTTGGAACTGCACTAGCTAAACAAGGAGAGGCCTACATTCGGCCGGTATTGGTTATGTTCAGTGCAAAATATTTATCCAGAGGCATGTCTTGTTTTTTAAAAAATATTTTGGAAATTCCATGTATTTAGCTTGGGTGCCTCTGAGCTTTTTTCATTCCCTTGATTTTCATGATGGTTTGGGGGAGAAAATATCTAATTGCAGTGATAAAAGTAATAGTAAAAATAATGCATTGAGCACCTAGAGTATATACTACAGTGTTAAATGATGTAAAGATATTTCCTAATTTAATTGACATCACCATGGGTTAAATTGTTTT
Organism: Sorex araneus; assembly: GCF_027595985.1. Taxonomy (NCBI): domain Eukaryota; kingdom Metazoa; phylum Chordata; class Mammalia; order Eulipotyphla; family Soricidae; genus Sorex; species Sorex araneus. The sequence continues at coordinate 59,033,720 of NC_073306.1, read as the reverse complement.
TTTTTAAATTTTATTAAATCACTGTGAGATAGTTACAAGCTTTCATGTTTGGGTTACAATCTCATAATGATCAAACACCAATCCCTCCACCGGTGCACATTACCCACCACCGATATCTTGGGTATACCCCCCTTTCCCACCCTCCCCTGCCTCTAAGGCAGACAATATTCCCCATACTTTTTCTATACTTTTGGGCATTATGGCTTGCAACACAGACACTGAGAGGTCATCATGTTTGGTTCATTATCTACTTTCGGCACACATCTCCCATCCCGACTGATTCCTCCAGCCATCATTTTCTTAGTGATCCATTCTCTATTTCATCTGCCTTCTCCCCTCCACTCATAAAGCAGTCTTACAGCTGTGGGGCAATCCTCCTGGCCCTTGTATCTACTGTCATTGGGTATCAGCCTCATGTGACGTTATTGTATACTCCACAAATGTGCTCAGTCCTTCTATGTCTGTCCCTCTCTTTCTGACTTACTTCACTTAGCATGATACTCTCCTTGTCTATCCATTTGTAAGCAAATTTCATGACTTCATCTCTCCTAACAGCTGCATAGTATTCCATAGTGTAAATGTACCAAAGTTTCTTTAACCAATCATCTGTTTTAGAGCACTTGGTTTGTTTCCAGATTTTGGCTATTGTGAACAGTGCTGCAATGAATATATAGGTACAGATGTCATTTCTACTGTGCTCTTTTGCATCCTTGGGATATATTCCCAGAAGTGGTATTGTGAGGTCATATGGAAACTCAATTTATAGCTTTTGAAGGACTGTCCATATTGTTTTCCAAAAAGGCTGGACCAGTCGGCATTCACCATGGTTTAAATTGTGTGCCCTTCCCATCACTCAGTTTTCATATGTTGAAGTCCTAACATTAATACCTGAGAATTATTTGGAAATAAAGTCATTGCTATATAGTTAAGTTAAGAATATACTGTTAGGGTGGACACTAACCCAGTATTGCTGATGTCCTACAAAAAAGGGAAACGTTAGATGCAGGGACATGTATAAAGTAAAACAATGTGAAGAGACATGGAAGAGAATTGGATATCTATAAGCCAAGAGAGAGGCCCGCAATGAATCCTTTCTTCAGGACGTTCACAAGGAACTAACCCAACCCACACCTTGGTGTTTAACTTTTGATCTCTGCAGTCCTGGCTGAGTGATGCAACAATAGATTATAGATGGTAGGAAAGTAGAACTCATGAAAGAAAATTGGGGAAGTAGAGTCATAGAGCCTAGATTTAAAATTTTGTTCTGTCATGAGTTAAATTACTTTAGGCATGTTGTTAAAGTCCTCAAAAATCTTAGACTTTCATCTCTGAAATTGCTGGTAGCAATAGAACAGATCCCCCAAGATTATCCCAGGGATAGAACTAGTTAATATTTGTAGGATACTTTAATTTTTTCTGCCTATATAAGCAGCAGGTCAGCTGGTAAATATTTTCATCATGATCTTAAAGTTGCGTGTGCCTCATATAGGAATAGTTCTCTCTCCTTTTGGGTCACACCCAGCGATGCTCAGGGGTTACTCCTGGCTTTGCACTCAGGAATTACTCCTGGCAGTGCTTGGGGGACCATATGGGATGCCGGGGATCGAACCCGGGTCGGCCGCGTGCAAGGCAAATGCCCTACCCGCTGTGCTATCGCTCTGGCCCCAATAGTTCTCTCTTTTGATAGTTCTAACATTTAAGAGGAATAAGAAGTTTTCCCATCTCTTCCATATCTTATGAGCCACCTGATACTAGATGTTCATGCAGGTGAAGAAATTGATTATTGTGATTATACATTTTTTTTGTATCTTGAATTTTACCCTGGGTTTCTGAGAAATGGAAAGATATGCAAATTGAAGAATGCATTATTTTAAATTTTTTATTTTGTTCTTCATTTTGAAAATATACACCAAATGCACATACATATCTCTAATAGTACTTGAATCACTACAACAGCCACTTGGGCCAACATAATTTGTGGCTATTATAGTGATTCTTTAACTATGTACAAAAAGACTGATTTAATTGTTATTTGATGAGTCAGAAAGAGAGAGACAGACATAGAAAGATTGCACTCATCTATGGTATATAGAATAACAGAGTGGGAGACTAACATCCAAGAACTGTAGAAATAAGTACCAGGAGGTTGACTCCATGGCTTCGAGGCTGGCCTCACGTTCCGGGGAAAGGTCAACTCAGAGAAGCGATCACCAACTACATTGTAGTCGAAGGCCATGTGGGGGAAGGGAGTTGCGGGCTGAATGAGGGCTAGAGACTGAGCACAGCGGCCACTCAACACCTTTATTGCAAACCACAACAGCTAATTAGAGAGAGAAAACAGAAGGGAATGCCTTGCCACAGTGGCAGGGTGGGGTGGGGGGGAGATGGGATTGGGGAGGGTGGGAGGGACACTGGGTTTACGGGTGGTGGAGAATGGGCACTGGTGAAGGGATGGGTTCCAAACTTTGTATGAGGGAAGTATAAGCACAAAAGTGTATAAATCTGTAACTGTACCCTCACGGTGATTCTCTAATTAAAAATAAATAAAAAAAAATAATTGTTATTTGAGAGGGCTAGGTAATGTGTTATGTCATTTATATAATGAGTGACCAAATGAAGTTAGGCAATTAAGTGATCATAGATTAGTCATGTCCAAAACGTAATTTTAGAAAGGCACATTGCTTTTCATGTACATTTATTTTACTTTATTTCTCCTTTACAGTTAAGTTGGGCTGGAGCGATAGCACAGTAGGTAAGGCATTTGCCTTGCATGCAAGCGACCTGGGTTTGATTCCTCCTCCCCTCTCGGAGAGCCCAGCAAGCTACCGAGAGCATCTCGCCTGCATGGCAGAGCCTGGCAAGGTACCTGTGGCATATTCGATATGCCAAAAACAGTAGCAACAAGTCTCACAATGGAGATGTTAATGGTGCCTGCTCGAGCAAATCAATGAGCAACAGAATGACAGTGATACCGTGATACAGTGATACAGTTAAGTTAGGGTGATAGAGGAAACTTTTGACATATAAGAAAAGGGTGTGAAATCTGATAGAAGTCAGCTTCAATACCCACTGGTATTGATCTAAGATCTCCTTCCTCGTTTTCATTTCCTATGACAGCTCTTCCTATATTTGAAGATGTTGACAGCTTTCATATGTACATTCATCAGTTTTACTTTTTCAGAATATACATCTCAGTTCCTTCATTTTTTCCCTAATGATGAGGCTTCAAGATCCTTCACTATTGTGCCTGCCCCCTTCAAGTTTGCTCTGGTTTCTCCAAATGTCGCTTAAAATAAAAACTAAAAAGAAGTCTGTAAGATTTTTATTTTTAAATGTGGAAGAGGTTTTAAAATATGCAGAAAGAAACTAGGATGTGGAACAGGACTTGTGTTTGATAGTCAATGTTTGGTGTTTTCATCGGGTCGTACCAGGAAGCCTTGCAATTAAAGGAAAAACAACAACAAATCAAAACAGCCCCCAATGAAAACAACCTACAGAGATTCTTTGTTTCGGTTGTTTGATTTTGTTTTTGTTTTGCCAGCAACAGGAAATTTGCTTCTGGGTACACCGTATTATTTGTCAGAGGATGATTATTAGACCATCAAACTCTGAAGTCAAGGAGTTCCCGCTGAATGTTCCCCGAGAAAAGCAAGAAAGATGAAGGTCTGGGAGAAATAACCTCTAGTTCCAAGTCTCTGAAACTGTAATATTTTAGTGATGGTGTAAATAAATAGAGGTTATACCAGCCCTTCCATAGGCAGTGTGAATTGAAATGAAAGTGGTTCCTCAGTGGGCTTGCGCCAAGGTTGCAGGACTACCTCCAGGGAAAGTCCTAGATTGGCAAGACTCTGATTTGACCTAGGAACTGATTTTATGGGAGCTTCCAGATTATGCTGGTGTTTTTTTTCCGGAGTCTTTCATTAATTTGGGTCCAGAGAATTTGATTTCAGTGACACCTTTAACCCAACAAAGACAGGGAATCTAAGGGGGAATGTGAATTGCTTGCCTTTCCATTACATAGTTGCAGGGTGCTCCACTTCAAAAACATATCTTGCCTGGTTTTTGTATTTTTGACATTGCTTTCTTATGACAATTCTATGTCCTGCCAGCTCACCATCTCTCTGCTTTTTATTATACCACAATGAGTCAATAGCATTTTACATCATAGAAAATCTTGATGCCATGTTGTCACTATGTCTGTTACAGTTGTTCAATATAACCTGGGATTTGCCCTGTAACCAGAGACAGCCACAGTGGGGCCCTTCAACTCTTGTTGGGTGGGTGTGGGGAGAAGGGGACTCACCTTCACTGCTGGTGGGAATGCTGACTGGTTCACCCTTTTTGGAAAACAGTATGGACTTTTCTCAAAAAACTAGAAATTGAGCTATCATTTGATCCAGCAATACCACTTCTGGGAATATATCCCAAAGATGCAAAAAATACAGAGAAATGATATCTGCACTTGTATGTTTATTGCAGTATTATTTACAACAGCCAGAATCTGGAAAAAACCTGAGTGCCTGAGAACAGACCACTGGTTAAAGAAACTTTGCTATGTCTACACAATGGAATACTATGCAGCTGTTAGAAAAGATGAAATTATGAAATTTGTTTATAAGTGGATCAACATGTAGAGTGTCATGTTAGTGAAATGAATCAGAGAGAGAGGGACAGACATAGAATGATTGCACTCATTTGTGGAATATAAAGTAACATAATGGGATACTAACACCCAAGGATAGTAGAGATAAGGGCCAGGAGGATCACTATACGGCTTGGAAGCTGGCCTTAGGTGCTTGGGGAAAAGGCAGCTGGACAGAGAAAGGACCACTAATTAAATGATGCTTAGAAGGCTCACTTGGGATGTGAGATGCAGGCTGAAAGTAGACTATGGACCAAACATGATGGCCACTTAGTACCTACATCGCAAACCATAACACCCAAAGGAAGATACAGTAAAAAGGAATGTGCCTGATACAGAGGCAGGTGCGGGGGAATGGGATGGGGGTGGGGGGAGGAATACTGGGAACATTGGTGGTGGAGAATGGGCACTGATAGAAGGATAGGTACTTGATCATTGTATGACTGAAATGTAATCATGAAAGTTTCTAAGTCTGTAACTGTATCTCATGATCATTTACTGAAAAAAAAGGAGAGAAGCCTCTTATTCATCTAACTAGGTATTTGATAACAAGCATGGGAGTGTCACTATTTTCAAACAGGTGAGAGCATACTCTGTCAAAATGTTAGAGAAAGATGAGACTGAATTGGCCCCAGGTCCCAGAGCTAAAAAGGAGAGAATTATCTGAATTTATTAACAAAGAAAATAAAAATAAAAAGTTTATATTAATACAGAAAGGTTTACATATGACAAAAATCTTGGGTTAAAATAAAACCACCCCATTGTATATGAAAGGAAATATTTGCGAAACATATCAGATAAAAACACTCATTAAATTTAACCACAAAAAACAGTGCTAACTCTATGAAAAATGGGAAGAAAGGAAGGGATACTTTCCTGCAGAAGACATACAGATGGGCCAGTAGGCATATCATCACTATCATCAGGAAAATTCAAGTCAAAACGACAATGAGATATCTCATGCCAGTTAGACTAGCATGGATCAGATCGACTGGAAGCGATCAGTGTTGCTGGGGATGCAGTGGAAGCAGAGCCCTATTAATCTTGGTGGAAATGTCAACTGGTTGTAAAAAAGTAAGACTAGAGCTGCCATATGGCCCAACAACACAGTTTTTGCATCTACCCCAAGAATACAAAAGCATCAACTCAAAAAGATATGCAAATACCTATATTTTATTGTAAGACTAAGGAGAATAGGTAGGCGATGAAAAGAACCCAGATGTCCAACAATGGATGAATGGGTAAAGAAATTGTGGTAAATTACAATACCATCAGATAAGGGGTTGATATCAATGGTATATAAAGCACTGGTTGAACTCTACAAGAAGAAAACATCCAACCCCATCAAAAAATGGGGCGAAGAAATGAACAGAAACTTTACCAAGGAAGAAATACGAATGGCCAAAAGGCACATGAAAAAGTGCTCTGCATCACTAATCATCAGAGAGATGCAGATCAAAACAACTTTGAGATACCACCTCACACCACAGAGACTAGCACACATCCAAAAGAACAAAAGCAACCGCTGTTGGAGAGGATGTGGGGAGAAAGGGACCCTTCTTCACTGCTGGTGGGAATGCCGACTGGTTCAGCCCTTCTGGAAAACAATATGGACGACTCTCAAAAAATTAGATATTGAATTCCCATTTGACCCAGCAATACCACTGCTGGGAATATATCCCAGAGAGGCAAAAAAGTACAATCGAAACAACATCTGCACATGTATGTTCATCCCAGCACTGTTTACAATAGCCAGAATCTGGAAAAAACCCGAATGCCCCAGAACGGATGACTGGTTGAGGAAACTTTGGTACATCTATACAATGGAATACTATGCAGCTGTTAGAAAAAAGGAGGTCAAGAATTTTGTAGTCAAGTGGATGGGCATGAAAAGTTTCATGCTGAGTGAAATGAGTCAGAAAGAGAGAGACAGACATAGAAAGATTGCACTCATCTATGGTATATAGAATAACAGAGTGGGAGACTAATACCCAAGAACTGTAGAAATAAGTACCAGGAGGTTGACTCCATGGCTTCGAGGCTGGCCTCACGTTCCGGGGAAAGGTCAACTCAGAGAAGCGATCACCAACTACATTGTAGTCGAAGGCCATGTGGGGGAAGGGAGTTGCGGGCTGAATGAGGGCTAGAGACTGAGCACAGCGGCCACTCAACACCTTTATTGCAAACCACAACAGCTAATTAGAGAGAGAAAACAGAAGGGAATGCCTTGCCACAGTGGCAGGGTGGGGTGGGGGGGAGATGGGATTGGGGAGGGTGGGAGGGACACTGGGTTTACGGGTGGTGGAGAATGGGCACTGGTGAAGGGATGGGTTCCAAACTTTGTATGAGGGAAGTATAAGCACAAAAGTGTATAAATCTGTAACTGTACCCTCACGGTGATTCTCTAATTAAAAATAAATAAATTTTTAAAAAAAAAATAAAAAAAAAAATAAAAAAAAAATTAAAAAAAAAAAGAAATTGTGGTAAATATACACAAGGAAATGTTATGCAGCTTAAAGAAAAGATAAATTCTTGCAGTTTTCTGCAACTTGAAAGGGGAGGCCATCATGCTAAGTGAAATATATCAGAAGGAAAATGACAAATACTGGATGTTCTCACTCATCTGTGAATCGATATTACAGAATAATGACAACTCTTGAGCTTTGATTACAAAATTAAGACCACCCAGGCAGGCAAGAGGTACTGTAAAAGTAACCAGAGGTGACAGGACAGTGGTAAGAGGATCTTTTGGTGTTGGTGAAGGTGCAGTAACTGTATTCAAAGCCTTGAACATTAACACTATTGCACTTAAGGAATGAAGGGAAGCAAGGAGTAGGTGCCTAGACACAGCCCTTGATGCTTTTATGAGCTCTGGAAAAAGCACCAGAAGAACTCAGAAGTCTTAGAACAAAAGTCAGATCTGGCTAACAGCCTGTTCTTTTAAAGAGTTTTTTTTAAAAAATTACTTTGAGATAGACCTTTAGAAAGCTGTTCATGATTAGGTTTCAGTCATACAGTGTTCCAATACTTATCCCTCTACCAGTGTACATTTCCTAGCACCAGTGTTCCCAGTTTCCCTCCCATCACCCCCTCTACGCCCACAGCCTGCTTCCATGCCAGGCACCTCTCTCCTCTCTCTCTCCTCTCTCTCTCCTCGCTCTCTCCTCTCTCTCTCTCTCTCTCTCTCTCTCTCTCTCTCTCTCTCTCTCTCTCTCTCCTTTTGGGCATCATGGCCTGTTCTTTCTCTGTGCAAACTAAGGATGGCTTGTACACTTTTAAATGATTGGCAGAAAGTCAAGAGAATAATTCTTTATAACATATGAAAATCATTTGAGATTCAAATATCAATATCCATAAATAATCTTGTTCGAAGGACCAGAATTTAGCATCTACATAAAAGCGAGGTCTTGGAGAAAAGTCTGAGAGGGCAAGAAAGTGGAGCCATGTTTGAAATAATGAGCTCCTACACAAATTAATAAGATAGCGTTGTCAGAAGGATGCTGCCCTAATCTGATTTGTGTTGGAGCCAAGGCTGAAATGCATTCTCTGGTTGAAAGGAAATGTAGCTTCAGTTATACTAATATTCAAGCAATTTACCCAGTGATAAAACTAAAGTAATTTATTATAATTTCATGATGAAATCTCTCTTTTTTTTGGCTTGGGAAAGGCTTTTATTGCCTCCAGTCTTGCAATCTCACTCTTGCTAATATTGATTTTACTATAATCTCCTTCCCTTTTTTACACTTCTCAAGTTATTTCTTGATTTGGACAAAATTCACATTTTTAACACAGTTGAAGATATAAAAAACAACCTTCGAGAAAACGTATTATGATAATTATATTTTTCTACTGCTGGCCAATATTATGTGTGTGCCAGTAGAGAAAATACATTTTTTGAGTCGCTAGACTTTTCTCTCTCTTAAGTCTTCTTTTAGCTTGAAGGGAGAACCAAAGAGAAAATGAACACCTCCATAAGGGCCCTCCCTTTGGGAAAGGCTTTGAAAAACTATCTTAAAACAAAACCTGCATTCTATCAATAAGCCTAAGTGTCACTGGCCAGATCCTTTAGTGATCCTCCATTGTTCTAAATTATTTCATAAGGTCAAATGCATTGTATGTATAGCTGTTTTGTAACCTTAGATGATTCGTGGGTTCAGGCAGAATGTTACAGAGAAAAGAAATTTGACCTACACAGTTGCAATACTTGATCCAAGTCACAGCTCCTACTAAGTGGTGATAAAAAGAGAAGGCCAATTCAGGATGTCTTATTCCAGCTCCACGGTCTTGCCACCTCCCTGAAACTCAAAGTGTCCTTGAAAAGTACCTCCGTGGCTGAGGCTCAGGAATCTCTCATGCCCTGAAATGTAAGGGACACAAATACTCACGTCTAAAAGTTCTGTGTCTCTTTAAGAAGATGGTAGTTCTATGCCTCGTTGCTAAGCTAGCTGTGTTTCCAGGCAAGCTAATTAGAGCATATCTCAGTCCCACATATCTCTGGGTGGGGTGTTCATTTTTCTTCTTTCTCAGCACATAGCTGTTGCCAAAGCCTAGTGTTAAGTAAAAGGACAATTTGGGGCTCCAAGATTAACTATTGCTGTATTTATTAAACACTTTGCAGAGATTCCATGTTGTGCTAGGGAAAATGCAAGAAAATCTCCCTCTCTGTGCTCAATCTAATTCTCACATGAACATAGGATGCTAGAACTCACCATCATGACCTCGTGTAAGCCCCTCAAGGTTAAATGTACCCATTTCCCAGGGAGGAAACTGAGGAACACCAACTGAAATAATGTACTTGAGTTCCACAGTAGAAATTAGAGGCTTGGGCTTCTATCTCCTGTTTGTATACACTGAAGCAGTTGGGCCCACTTGAGTCCATCCAGAAATCATTGAAACATGTGTCTTCCCATCTCGTTTTTCAGTGGTAGGTAGTTCGCAAAAATAGATCCTATCCTCTACGTTCTGTCTGGGAAACTTGGAGCAGAAGTCTGGGGCTCTTTTTATGCCGCTGTCCTAAATCTCAACAAGGATCCCTGGAGATGAATTTGTTCTCATTTCTTTTACAGGCTTCCACCAACTGTTCCCTTAACAGATTTTATTGTGGTTTTTCTTTCTCCTCCCCAGACTTTTGTCCTTCTGTTAATGGCCTTTCTTTCCCGTTAGCCTCTCAGAGCTGGGATGTTGGTAAACATGCCTATTTTATAACACAAAAACTGCTGCTTCTGTGAAGATCCAGAAAGAAAATAGAAAAACACGGGTTTGCCCTCATGCAGCTCGTTTTGTATTAAAAAAAGTAAGTGACAAGCATGAAAAGTTGTAAGTCTGTAAATAAATAAATAAATAAATAAATAAATTTTTTTTTAAAGTGAGTAATTTTTTTGTGTATGTACTTGGGATTTTTATTTTCTGGGTTAATTCTGGGAAAGGGAATATGAATAAAACTGCCGTTACTGCCTTGATAGAGTTTTGAAAACAGCTTACTCTGATCTTGTCTTATAGTTTCTTTAAAAAAAATTTTTTTTTTGAGATGAGTTGGCAGCAATTCTGGTCTATTTCCTATCAGTCTAGCAGAAGGCAAGTAGAACATGTGTTCTTTTCTTTCATTTTTGGTAGTAGGTAGTAAGTTTGCAAAAATAATTCCTATCTTCTACTTTCTCTTAAGGATGTCTGAGAAAAAAAAAATTTTGTCTTTTTGGGTTATACCCGGCAATGCTTAAGGGTTATTCCTGGCTCTGCACTCAGAAATTCTCCTGGTGCTCAGGGGAACATATGTCATGCTGGGGGTTGAACCTGGGTTGGCTGTGTACAAGATACAGCCTTACCCACTGTAGTATCACTCTGGCCCACATCTGAGAAATTTGAAGCAGAAGTCTAGAGTTCTTTCACCCTGTTCTTTACCTTTCATTGAAAATGCATTCTTAAAACCTTGATTATGCTTTTATGTATTTGCTCTTTTACTTCAGCCTCATTTCTTCAAAAGACCCAATGCTTTAGACATATGTTTATAAAATTTACCTTCTGATAAAAGCCTGAATTCAGAAAGTAACTCCTAATATAGACACTGACCATCTCCTTTTAGAAAAGCAGGAGGGGCATATTTCATTAATTGAACATAAACCATATTCCAGATATGTATACATTTGTTCTTCCCCATTAATCTCTGCTTTCTTTTAGTCTATTTCTATAGGCTCAGGGGAGAACTGTCTTGCAAAAGTCTTTTTACCTAGTAAGTATTTGCATATTTTGGAGCCATACAGGTTTGGAGCCATAGAGCTAGTAGGTAAGGTGCTTGTCTTGCACATGGCCTACCCAGATTCAATCCCCAGCACCCTATATCATCCCCTAAGACCCACCAGAGGTAATTCCTGAGTGCAGAGCCAGGAGTAAAACCCGAGAACCACCGATTGTGGCCTCCAAACAAAAATAAAGTATTTGCAGATTTAAGCCAGGTTTATCTGATGCCAGACAATATACCAGTATGTGCTGCCATCTCACCATACCTCAGAGACTGTTGGGTTCAATGTAGCTGTTGCCTCTTGACTAAAATTCTACATTGTGTTCTGATCCTTCCTTTACTCCTAATTTGAAAATGCATTGCATAGGACATGTGGAATTTTTCCAGACGGTGAGAAGATTGTCTTTGTTTCCACTTGTCAAAATTAAACAAAGCATGATTTATCTTCACCCGGAGCTATCATGCTGGGTGTATGGGTGCCAAGCACCTTTGCCAACACCATGAGAACCACATGTTGTTGGTTATGCTATGGACATTTAATGCAAAGTAGTAGCCAGGAAAATGATCACAAGAATAATGGTTAACGTTTATGGTGCAACTATGTTTGGATACTGATGAAAATGTTTTATGTGAAGTAATCTGGTCTGTAATATTCCAATGATTGCATCATCATCTTCATACAACAAATGAAGAAACTGAGATTTGGAGAAGTTAGTGGTAGCTGTTATTGTTATAGTGGAAGTGAGGGAGACAGGCATCTCTCTGTATAACATCTGAGTGGTTCTTGTAAAGGTAATCTGATTGGTCTTTATCCAGGCAATCTGATTGGTCTTTATCTGCAAAATATGACCTTTTTTTCTTTAAAGGCTGTCTGAGGGCTGGAGTGATAGCATAGGGAGTAGGCCATTTGCCTTGCACGCAGCTGACTTGGGTTCAATTCCTAGCATCCCAAATGATCCCCTGAAAACCACCAGGGGTAATTTCTGAGTGCACAGCCAGGAGTAACCACTGTGCATTGCTGGGTGTGACCCAAAAAACAAACAAACAAACAAACAAACAAATAAATAAATAAATAAAGGCTATCTGACTGGCCTTTATATGAATGATTTTATTGGTCTTTATTCAGGAAATCTGATTGAGCTTTATCCAAGTGATATTATATAACCAATCAGGTTGCTTGGAGTTTTAAAACCTCACAGGGTATAAGCAATAAGATTTATCAGACCTGGCCCCGCTCTCCGGGTAAACATCCTTTACATGTTTATCTTTCTCTTCATCTACAATGTAAGTAAGCTCCACGAGGGAAGGTATTTTTGTTGTTTGTTTAGCATGCTTCAAGTTGTATCTCTACTGCTTCAAAAGATACTTGGCATAGCTTAGGTTCTCCCAAAACAGGTGTGGAATGTAGTCATGAAATTTGCTTTTAAATGAATGGACATGGAGAGTATCATGCTAAGTGAAATTAGTCAGAAAGAGAGGGACAGACATAAAATTCCACTGTACTCATTTGTGGAATATGAAACAGCATAATATGAGACTAACACCTAAAAAGAGTAGAGATAAGGGCCAGGAGGATCACTCCACAGTTTGGAAGCTGGCCTCATGTGCTGGGGGAAAAGGCAGTTGGGATGGAGAAGGGACTACTAAGTAAGTAACGGTTGGAGGGATCACTCAGGATGGGATATGCATGCTGAAAGTAGACCAAGGATCAAACACGATGGTCTCTTAGTATCTGTATTGCAAGCCATAGTTACCCAAAATAGAGAGAAAGAAGAGAAGTGCCTGCTGCAGAGGCAGTCGGTAGGATGGGGTGGGGATGGCGGGAGGGATACTGGGAACACATTGGTGGTAGAAAATGCACACTGGTGGGGGGATAGGTGCTTGATCATTGTATAAATGAAACTTAATCATGAAAGTTTGTAACTGTATCTCTCGGTGGCTCAATCAAAAGCAGTGTGGAATGAATAAATGGATACAGAACAGAGATAGGAACTAAGTCATTCTCAAACTGAGTCGGATCATTCTCCAGAAGGTCCATGTTTTCCATTGTTCACTGGCCAGTGGGAGGGGCAAGGCAGATGCTATCCTGAAGTTGCCTCTTGGGGACTGTTGTGACTATCCAGGTACCATCTGTGTCCATTTGCACTCAGAAAGCACACACTGCAAGAGCAAACCAGTGAAAGATTCCAATGTCAGGCTAAGTTGGCTGTAGTGGAAATTGACCAGATCAGTCTGGGATGGGGAAACTAAGACTACATGGCTCTCCAAGGTGAGGCAGGGTTTCTTATTTACTGACCCCTTCCTGCAGGCTGTGATACAGCTCTCTAGGCATCAATACTCAAATAAGCATGCCACTTGATGATATTAATTCCATGTAACCTCAAAACCAGATCTCCTGATCAAAGAGGATTATAGTGTGGCAAAGGCAGAGGAGACTTTGGAGGAAGAGGATATGCCCTCAGACAAAATACAAGAACAGTTGCAACATTTTCTTAGGAATTTTTCCCATCTTATATTTCATTCCTATTCTCTTAAAAAAAATTGATGTGGGACCGGAGTGATGGTATGGTGGGTAGGGTGCTTGTCTTGCATGCAGCTGACTCAGATTTAATCCCCAGTACATCCCATATGGTCCTCTGAGCCTGCCAGGAATAATGCCCAAGTATAGAGCCTTATAAAACTGATGCATAATAGCTTTACTGAAAGACATTTACTTAGAGAAATGTGAGGAGAGAGAAATGTGGAGAAGAGCAGCACGCATGTTTCTTCAGAGTGAAGAAAGCCTCACTCCTATTAATTTTCTACTCAACCTTCTCTGCTGTTCTTTCTGATACCCATTTTCCAAAAGTTTTCATATCTTTTTCTCTGGGAAATGTAAGCATTTATAAATGTTTCTTACCTGTCTCTTGATTTTGACTGATTAGCAAAAACTCCTCAAAAACAAACACCATATAAATTCTCCAAACAAATCTAAATGAGTTTGCTGAAAGTCTATATTGACACTTAACATTTGCAAGATTTTTTAAAAGACTGCACAACAGTGTGTGTTTAGATTGTATAAGTAATTGAGAGGGACCAATTTCATCACACAGATGAATGCCTTATAGAAAGATTTTCCCCCAAGATTAATGGGAAGATTCATTTACACCAATAAACTCAATTTCAAACAATCTATCTAGTTTATTTTCATAGATTACACCAGTGGATAAAGTTGGGGAAGAGTATGTCTCTTCCTCTCCATTCCTAAACACATTTTTCCATGAGCATATGCACACACACATCCACAGCCATGCATCTCTTATTCCAGGACATGCATATTTAATGTAGAACTTGCAAGTGATCAATCAACAACAGAGGTGAGTAGAGAGATTCTGGTTTGGTGCAGGTGGGTAGATCTTCCCTGGCAGATGAATACAGAACTAAACAGAACTTCAGATGAGATAACCTGGATGCAGGACTTTATATTGTTTTTTAAAAATTTTAATAGTAATTGCAGTATGAAGTTTGTTTTAATTAAGTATGGTCCAAAATATAGTGGGCGGGTTAATGTCATGGAAAAGTGTTTACTTCTAGGAAAAATGTACTGACAAGCAAAATAAAGTCAGAGAGAAAGAGTTTTTATTAATCTCCAAATTTGAGCTTGACGATCTTTATCCTTCTGGGAGATACTGACAAACTAATAGTAACAGTTATAATTTTATAGTGTGATAATTTGTGCATATGTGGCATTTTGACTTGCAAAAGATATGTCTCATATATATAATTCATTAGTAACAACCAACAAAAGGTCAAGAGAAACTTAATTCTTTCTTGAAGTTTCTAGTTAGAAACTTGTATTACTTAACATGACTTTAAATCTACATTGTCTACTTGAAAAATAGCACCCCCCATAGTTAATTAACTGTCACATATCCAATGTGGTGGTGTAATTGGAACCAGCTCTCCTGATATTGCTGCCTTCTGTTTTAATATTAGAGATCATATCTCCATATGTCTTTTTTGGCCAAAAGGGAAAAATAGATCAGCAAAAGAAAATCCCAGTACACAGTTGATTAGAACTAACAGTTCTGATCTTCTCTTATCTGAAACCACTGCTTAGGCTGAATACTGGCTACTGGCCAAGAGGGGAAAGTATGTCAAATCCATTACATGTGATGGCTTATTGAATCAGATAATGCAAATAGCTCCCAAACTCTTAATGGCAGATGAGGACTTGGGTAGGGGTGAATGGTGGGGTTGTATGTTCTCTGACTGATTTGGATATAGCTCATACTTTTAGTTGGTGAACAAGTAGTTACTGGCTAAAGGAGAATGACTATATCTCACATTGTTTAGTGTCTTCTAGAAGTACCACAGTGAATAGCAATATATTAGTGTGGAATGTATTAATTGGAAGCATAACTCAAGTTGTTCTAAGTAGAAAAAGGAAGATTATTGGCTTATGTAAGTAGTAGATTCTGGAGAGACTGAGCAGATTTCAGGGACTAAAAATTGTCCTTGGGATAATTTATGTATACACCTTAGCCAGGGCTTTCGTTACTCTGTGGCATAGCACATCTGATTTCTCTCCTGCTGTGGCCCTGCCCTCTGCGAGTTCCCCCGGAGATCTCTCCCGCCCGCGGAGAGACAACAGTGGAAAGCGCTCCTAATTGGGTGGATTCTATGAGCGGTCCCGATCTGAAATAAAACTAGTGAGGTTAGTAAACAGGGGCTCAAGACGAAACGTGCCGATCAAGAGCATCTTTATTAACAGCCATGCTGGTTTTATACCTTTCTTAGCAGGAGGTTGATACATGAGTTGTCAATCATCAGGGAAGTGTCTTCTCAGACCAAATAAGGAAAAGTTGGGGTGTTATTTGGTGGGCTTACAACATTCTCCAAGAGTAGGTTGAGAAATAGTGGGGAGGGGAAGACAAGGGTTTATCTGGCAGGAGCATCTGTCAGGAGGAATGCACAAGGCTTTTAGTGTAGAGGAAGGCATTCTACTTTACGGGCTTTTTGGGGTCTCTTAGTTAACTGCCCTGGGCTACTTTTACTTCTTGAGTTTAGCTATTTCCTTTGTCACAAGGGCACCTGTGCCTCAGGTTATGCAAAGCTGGTAATGGAATTTTCCGGTTTGTCCAGGGTAAAGGTTTCGGGGTCCTCTTTTTGTTCAGGGTCCTGAACAGTCCCCAACAGCCCTCCCCTGTGCTGGCTTTATAACTTCACCAGATGAAGATCCAGGTAGGTTCATTATTGAAGATAGCAACAACCAAAAGAGAGATTCCAACAAAACCTGGAAAGAAGGTTACCTGATGTAATTTTGACTATGGGTTCTTGTCTGAACTATCATTAAACCCTGAATAATGGAATATCCCAATTAGTCAGACTTGGGTCACATGCCCAATTTCTGTGATCTAGAAAGAAAAAGAGTTCATTTAACTGGCCAAATCAAATGAGAATCAAGTATACTTCAAGAAAAAACAATGAGGAAGGAGAGGAGAAGAAGGAACGTTTTCAGGAATTAGAAAACAAGAAATAGCTTTAGGGATTCATGTAGCTACTAAACTATAGTCTGACTCCTTCTGCAGTTCAGACAGCTCATGGTTATGTTCTATTTCCCCAGAAAACATGTCCTGCCCACATATTTATTGAACCATTGTTGTTGTAATGGGTGGGTACTGGAGTGGGATAAATGGTGAATGAAGGTACAAACTTTCCCAACCCACAGTCTGATGATTGTGGGTAGGAAACACACACACACACACACACACACATATTCACAATTTCTGGAAAGCTCTATGATCAACTTCTGTACAAGCTCCAATAGAAGCACAAAGAAGGAAAACCCCATTATTGAGACGGTAGACAGAGGTTTCTCGGAAGCAGAGACATTTGAACAAGGCCAGGAATTTGATCACTACATGTGTGGGTTAGTTTGGGATGTTTGTGGCCACTTATCTCTCAGAATAGGGAATAGCCACTATCTTCCCACTGTCAACCACTATCTTCCCCAGACCTTATGTACACACCTCAGCCAAGACTTTTGCTACTCTGTGGTATACCACTTCTAGCAGGGTCTCCACCAGTCAATGGGTGATGCCAAAAATGATCCTTTTCATAGTAGGTGAGGACTCCTTTTCAGAGCTCTTCTCTTGATTGGACTACTGAACTACTGAACAAGTGAGAGACATCCTTGGTCTGGTTCACCACAGGATGCCACACTGTTCTCTTTCTATTAAAAACTGGTATTTTCCAGAATTTTGTGACAAGTTTTTCATTTCTTCCATGAAATCTTTCCTTAAAACGATTCTAACAGGGTGGAGCAAGGTCGATGAGTGCTATGTACCCAGACTGTTTTTGTTCATCCTTCACTGTGTATAGAGAGAGATTCCTAAATTTATTTGCCCTGCCCACTCCACCTCCACTTTTTTTTTAGAAAAACATTCCTTAAATCCCCCTAGATATCTACATTCTTTAAGCAAATAAACAGATTTACCAGCACCCCACCATTCTCCCACTCTCTGTTGCTTCCGATTCTGCTATTGCCCTCCTGGGCTATTACAGTGTCACTCCCTAGACTGCCAGAATACACTTTGGATACACTTTGAGAAAAAGTTGTTGTAGCTTGGGTAGGAGATTGTGGCTATGTCTTGAACTGTTTCTTGGGTAGATTAGTGTTTCCCAAAGTCTTTCCCAAAGTAGATTATTATCTTTCCCTGAGGAGATCTAGAATGATCTAGAGGGGCAGTAGTGGTCTTGGGGGATACTTTCTAATATTTGTAACTGATTGAAAAATTAAGTATAATTCTTCTGTAAAATTAAATGTGTCAAGATGACCAGAAAAATATTTTGTGTGATTCAACAAATAGTTCTGGATATACAGTACTAGATGAATGAATGAATGAATGAATGGTGAATGAATGAATGGTAAATTTGTTTCATAGGATAGCTAAGAAAATGCGGAGCATTTCACCTTTGGCGAATCTTTCTTCCTTATATTTCACTTTAAATTGAGTCTGAGGAAGTTGGCAATGATGCAACTTCTGGCAGATATTTCTCTGTACTTAGTTACTAAAATACTAAACTACAGAAACCCAAAACCGTGAGGCCGTTGAGTGCGGTCACTCGACCTCATACCTCTTCATTCTTAGCAATGGAAAACAAATTATCTAATGCTTCCTTTTCAGCAGGTCCGACTTTAGGGGAGAGACTCTTCAAACAATAATAGTGAGTTTTGTTGAAATACTGAATGCAATCCAAGTGAAAGTAAAGTGAAATTTATTAGTTACAGAGGCGGGGGGGCTAGGGGTGTGGGGGGACTAAGAGTGTGG
Organism: Sorex araneus; assembly: GCF_027595985.1. NCBI lineage: Eukaryota > Metazoa > Chordata > Mammalia > Eulipotyphla > Soricidae > Sorex > Sorex araneus. Next base: position 59,015,530 of record NC_073306.1, on the reverse strand, counting down.
AGGGGCTAGGGGTGTGGAGTGGGCTAGGGGTGTGGGGGTGCAGGGTGGAGCTATACTGTGATTCTTGGTGGTGGAATATGTGCACTGGTGAAGGGATGGGTGTTCAAGCATTGTATAACTGAGACTTAAACCTGAAAACTTTGTAACTTTCCACATGGTGACTCAATAAAAAGATTAAAAAAAAATTGAGTCTGAGGGACTATTCAAAATTTTATTTTCCAGGAAATATGTTATTCATGGGTCTATATGAATCTGTAGTATCTGAATAGAACATAAATAAGTATGAACCATCCAACTGGATTTCTGAAAACATTATAATTACATATATACTGGTGATTTGCAATATGTAAAGAAATTTTAAATTTAATTTAAGAACCATAATTTAGAAGTTATTCATAGTTGACTTTTAGGCGTATAATATTTCAACAGCAATCCCAGCCTTGCTCCCTCCCACTCTCCCTACCCCCACCCCTGCCTTTGACACGCACATTTCAAACTTCAGTGGTTGTAGTTTCAATCTCAAGTTTTCAGTATTGCTGAGCTGATGCTTTGCATATATAGCTATATCTCTCCCACATCACTGGTATAACCCTTGGCCCCTGCTCCTCCATTACCTCCCTCTTTCATATTCATATTTTAAAGGCATTTTAGCCTCTTCAGAACCCAAGGGTCAAACTTGCTGGTTTCTTTCTGTACTCCGTAAATCGTGAACTCTCCTGGAACTGTAACTTTGAGAGATGGATGTTTGTTCTACTATTCCTACTAATTAAGTAATGTCTTTTCCTTTTTTGGCTCCCTTTTACAAGGTATGTTTCTTGTCATAATTTTTTACTTGGTTGTTATTTGGGGATGGACTATTCTTCGTTGGATTGGGTAGGAGTGATGTCCTGTACACCGAGCAGGTTTGACACCATCTCTGACCTCTGTCCACTGGTACCAGTTTCCCGCCTCCATTTATGAGAACTTAGATATTTCTAACCATGGACAAATATATTGTGTGGGGAATGAAATCATCCTAGTTCAGTAATACTGACCTAGAGCTTGATTGTCCAGAGTGGACTGTGGATTAGCAGCATCTGTGTTATCTGTGAGTGTTTAAAATGCAGAATCCAGAAGCTTACTGTAGATTTTTACTGGATCAGTAGCTACAAATTGTTATGGACACACAAATCATCTCAGAAGCAATGGGGGGGTTGTGACGGGGTAGAGGTGGGTCTATTTTTTTATTTTAAGAAGGTGGATATCTAGGGGGACATTGAGGACTTTTTTTTTCCCAAAAGAGGGTGGTAGAGCAAATGAACTTAGGAATCTCTTTATATAGTAAAGGATGAGTGACAACAGTCTGGGGACACAGCACTCACTAACCTTGCCCCATCCTGTTAGAATCAAGGAAAGGTCTCATGAAAGAAGTGAAAATCTTGTCTCAGAGAATTCTAGAAAGCACCAGACATTTAAGAGTAAGAAGTAGAGTGCTATACTGGGTATCTTGTGATGAACTAGAGTGGAGATGTCCCTCACTGGCTCAGCAGTCCACTCAAGGAAAGGCCTCTGGGAAGGAATTCTCACCTACCATGTGAAGAAGGTGCAAGGTGCTCTGAGTCTTTGTATTCTTTCCAAGTTGCCCCAGGTGATTCTACCCTGACTACAGTTTGAGAATCAATAGCTAAAAAGCCACAAAATGTGAAGCTAGTACCCAAACATATTATTCAACATTGGAAGGAGAATTTGAGATGCAGCAATCACGCTGAAGGGTCCAGAGAAGGTGTCCTGGTAGTCACTATCTTAGCTACCTCACTCATTGGAGGAAATATGATTCTTGATGAGGACTGCATTCTGAATAGAAATTCGGAAAGTATTTGTCATTGTGAGATGCAAACTTGAAATGGTTTTCTCTCAGGTAGGCATTCTCCAAGAGGAAATGGAATGTGAATAAGATTCTTTTTCTTCTTCTTTTTTTTTTTGGGTAAAGCTTCCTCAGGTGCAATGCATCCATCTGTTCTGTGTTAGATAAGTATCAGTATCAGCCAGACTTTCCCACGTTGCATCTGGTAAATAAAAAATGATAATTGATTTAGTATCTTGATGAGTGATTTATGGGGCTGGGGAAGGTGGGGACCACATAGTGTCTAAGATCCTTTCTTTAGGTGTCTTTGTGTGTGTGTGTGTGTGTGTGTGTGTGTGTGTATGTAGCTTGGGTGAATCTACAGTCTTTTTAGCTGTTCTTAATACATGACAAAAATTGACTTCTTTTTCTCTGGTTCATTAAATTCAGTCATGGTGTTTATATCTAATCTGAGTGGTTTAAAATCTTTTTCGATAACTTCACCTTTGCAAATCCACTGTAAGTGTTGTATAAATGTTAGCCTGGAGGCTGCAATTATAAGAGAATTGCAAGGACAGAATAAACGATAGCAATTTTGATTATTAAAAAGCCTTTGACCTATACAGAGTACAAGTCTTGGGAAGAGCAGAGTGTATTATAGTACTATCTTTTATTGAAAGCAAAAAACAAAGAAACAAACCACGAATTTCATATGTCAAGTGATAGTATGTTTCTGTTACTGCGTTTGAATCCAAAGACGAAAGACCTTGAGAAGTCCTTACTGACTTCAGGAGACAGAGCTGGTCTCTTTACATCTCTCAAAAGTGTGACATGTAAAGATCACAAGGAAGTGATCATCGATGTAAAGAGAGGGGTTCGGCAGGGTGATACCATTTCACCAAAAATCTTCAGTGCCACCCAAGAGAGCATCATGCAATGACTGGAATGGGAAGGAATGGGAGTGAAGATAGATGGTCGGCAACTACACACCTACGCTTCGCTTATGGCATTGTTCTAATAACATCAAACAGTAGCCAAGTGGCACAAATGCTGGCCAACTTTGACCTCAAGTGTGGAAAGGTCAGAAGACTGCAGCTGAATCTCACCAAAACAATGTTCATGAAAAACAAACTAGTTCCTGACATTCCATTTGCTCTCAATGGAATGAACATCTCCGAATGCAGCAGCTATGTGTACCTGGGTTGAGAACTCAACATGAGGAATGACTTGGCGCCAGAACTGCACAGGAGGAAGAGAGCCACATGGAATCTTTCAAGAGCGTCGAAGAAGTGGTTAAGAGGATGAAGAACCTCTGGCTCTGGGCACATCTTTTCGACTCCACCATTCTCCCTGCACTAACATAAGCCTCAGAGACCTGGGCCCTACAAAAACAGGAAGAGAATGCTATTTGGGTCTCCCAAAGAGGCATTGAAAGAGCTATGCTTGAAATATCACGTTTCACTCAAGTGAGACGAGGAATTCGGAGTTCCAATCTCCATCAACGGTAAAGCATCAGGGACACTGTCTCATTTGCCAAGGTGTCAAAAATCAGATGGGCTGGACACGTAATGCGATTTAGAGATGACTGTTGGACTAGAGCTGTTACTGACTAGATTCTACAGGATGTCAAAAGACCGCGTGGCCATCCACCTATGAGATAGTCAGACTTCTTCGTCAAAACCATTAACAAATGGTTTGAGGCTCTTCATGTTCCTGAAGCAAACAGATACCACTGGGCTACACTAGCATCTGACAGGAACAAATGAAGACGTTACTGGCGCCTGGTCCAGCAAATTGAAGATCAATGGGGTGACAAATGATAAAAGTGATATTTCTTAGTATCTCTTCCTGTCACAGTAGTCACTTGGAAAAAGGAAGGGACAAGAAGTGGATGTCTCATTAGTTGTGAGGGTGCTCAGGACTGGAAAGGGGGACTAGGGAGGACTTTATTGGGTCAGGTGAGGAGCTCAAAGCAAATGAGACACCAGGATGCGAGTGTAAGGAGATAGTAAAGCATGAGGTAGGAATGGATAGATGTTTGTGAAGAAGCTGGAATAGTCAAAGTGGAAGACCAAACACTGTCCATGTTAGAATAATCTAGAAAGTGTTATGAAAACACAGATGCCTGGCTCAATCCATGACCAGCTGAATGAACTGTTGGATGTGGCATGGAGTCATGAATAGGTTTAATGTCACCACTAAATAATAACATATCCTAAGGTCAACGATTGAAAGAAGGGAGGAACAGCTTTAGAAAATGCTCCAAATAAGATTTTTAATGGTTTTGATTTAAATCCCTCAAAATAAAGAAAATTACACCAGAGTAAGTCATATCTTTTTTGTTTTCTTAGTTGTTTCCAGAATTTGGGGCAGAACAGACCTTTAAAGAGTTGACTCATGCAGGGAGACATTTTGTGGGTTTGAATTTGAACGAAACAAGGTGGTCAAGAAAATGAACATGATGTATGTCACTCAATAGTCATTATTAGATTCTTGCTGCTCCTCTGAAGATCCCAACTTTCTCTACTTATTAATATAACATCACTGGTCATATATATAAAAAGCCAGTTTGTGAGGGAACTCAATTTAGGCCTCTATAACTTAAGATTCTGGTTCAGCTGCTTGATCTTTTCTACTCAAAATATGGCTAGTAGACCAAAGGCACAGAGCATTATCTGGAAGCAGGAATGAAGAATTCTGAGCCTACCATAAACTTATTTAATCAGAATCTGCATTTTAATAAGAACTCAAGATTTTCATATGCACATTGTATTTATAGAGATACTACTGTTGATCAGTGCAGTCCATTAAAATATTTTGCAATGATGCATCTATATTGACTGTCTAATATGGCAGTCACAAACCATAAGTGGCAACTGAGCACCTGAAATGTGGCTAATATAATGGAAGATCTGAATTTTTTTTGGGGGGGGAGGTCACACCTGGTTATGCACAGGGATTACTCCTGGCTCTGCACTCAGGAATTACTCCTGGCGGTGCTCGGGGAACCATATGGGATGCTGGGGATCAAAGCCCGGTTGGCCATGTGGAAGGCAAACGCCCTATCTGCTGTACTATCGCTCCAGCCCCAGAGCTGAATTTTTTAATTTAATTTTAATCATTAAGTTAAACAGCACCTATGACTAATGATTATCAAATTGGACAACTTTAAGCCATTGTAAAACTTGGCTTCACTTTACTTCCCCAATTGACCCTCAGCATTATGCTTAATTGATTTTCTAAAAAAAAAAACAAAACAACCCAACTCCCCCCAACCCCCATGAAAATAGACTATTAAATTGGGTACAAAGTGCAATAACTTGTACAATGGGAAAAGTGATCTTTATCCTAATTTTATCCCCAAACTAAGTTTACTGTTGTTTTATGACCTGAATATGAGCTACAATTATGAATGTAAAACTTTATTTGGAAAAGCAAAGCACTTGTTTTTATGAAAGAAAAAAATGTAGGTAGACATATGGGGCTGGAGTGATAGTATAGCATGTTGGGTGATTGCCTTGCACATGGCCTACCCTGGTTTGATCCCTGGCATTTCATATGGTTCCCCAAGCACTGCCAGGAGTCATTCTTGAGTGCAGAGCCAGGAGTAACTCCTGAACTCTGCTGGGTGTGGCCCCCAAATTAAAATAAAATTAATAAGTAGACATATATTTAAAAGTGTTTAAGAGAAGAAGTATAACTAGTGATTTGTATCAATGTCCAAGGCCAAATTCCCTGCATGAACTAATTTTTATGCTCATAATAAGAGGATATGAGTTTTTATTTTTACTTATTTTTTTATTTTTGGTTACTGCTGACTACTAAGTGTGGCACAAGGAAGAAATACTCAAGTAATAATCTGTTAGAGGAATAACCATTATCCTTGTCTGGGTTACTCTGTACTCTGTTATCTGTACTCTTCTGAAGATAGATAAATAATCAAACCAGACAGATGGTAAGAGAAAACTTAAGGGGAAATTTGCTAAGAAAGTGTATACTTTTGATACCCATACAAGAGACTCAGAAAAGCTGAGTCGTTAGCTCATTATTCAAACTATGCTTTAAGGTATAGCTTAAAAATCTTTAATTTAGGTAAAGATTCAGTGAGAAAGAGGGTGGTTAAGGAAGACAGTCACCAAAGAAGGCAAGTAAGACATGTTTTGGATCTAAATCTCCACTGAAAAGAGATGCAGGGATTAAGATTACTGAGGTAGAATTATGTGTGTTTCTTTTGAAAGCAAGCATCATTCCTGGCAACATCTCCCATGAAATTAATTTTTTGCTAAATACGTATTTTGGAATGAGTTTTGCTTTTTACACCCTCTCTCCCCATTTTAAAGATGACAAAATTGAGACACAAAGGGGCTAAATGACTTGCTGAAACTATAGAATGGCAGAGCCCATCCACTCTGGTGAGGGCTGCACATACCACTTTAGCACCGTGCACGGATAGCAAACTTGTTTCACTGCATTAATAAATGATAATCCAGTTGCTGTTGCTTCTGAATTCCTCTATCTTTTCTGAGGTAGAGGCAAAGTTTACACGTAGAGGGAAATCTTGATTCAGAAATATTTGTCAAATGTCTTCCACTTACCACACTCTAGGGAAGCAAGGGTGTACAGCAGTCTTAAAGTAACTTTTAGTGTGCACAGAATCTCATTATCTTGTTAAACTCTTGTTAAAAATGCAGATTCTGATTTATTTGATCCGAGATCCTGCATCTCACACAGGCCTTCTGTGAATTCCCATGGTTTTTGTCCAAGAACTGCCGCTGAAGAGTGAATGACACAGCCCTGTTCAGATGGCTCCCGACTGAGAAGGAATTCACAATGACACTGCAGAACAACAGGTAGAGTCAGTGCTGTGGAACTCATGGGAGAATAGCCATCCCAGGTGAGCTGACATGGAAACTGCTACATAGGGGTTGAGGGAGGGGCGGAGAGTCAAGGAGGGTATTTAGGAAGAAGGAGCAACATGTGCAAAGCTTAGGTGGATCAAGCAAGAATGGGACGTTTGGGGATATAAAAATAGTCTCGGCATCCTATGATGCATGTGACTCTTCCAGGGAAAATGCCTTATCTAAGGTTAGGTTTCAAACCCTGCCTTTTGGCTGCACGCTGGAGCTCCAGTCACTTGCAGGTAGACAACTTCCTTCTGAATCCCATCTTCAAAGCACTGCTTGGTTTTAGTTGATATTTTTGATTTTCTACTTGGTGTTTGAAATCCTCTGCCCACTATTCCTCAGCTCCGTGCAACGTGTTGGTTGTTCCTTGGAAGACTAATGAGGCAGTTGGCATGGTAACACGGTGACATCCCTGTAGCTGATGCTAATGTTGTAGTTCCCCAAACCCCGGGCCTGTTTTTCTCTGTTTGGTAAATTAATGACATTTAAATGAAACATATTAATTCATTTCATGTCAATTAATTGGTATGTTAAGCTGCACGCTGGCTTCAACCTCCCCTCCCCCAACACCCATTAATTAACTCCAGTCAAATTGGGAGCACATCAGAGAAGGTTGCAGTAGCTTCCAGCAAACCGCAATTACAATACTCTGTCCTATGTAGAAGGTAATCAATGTCAGAATAATTGCTTTTCACAGGCCTATAGTCAGCTGTCTTGTCAGATAGTTAACTTATAATTGTAACCATTTGGAGTTTTGGAAATTAAAAATGTAGCCCAAATATTGGAAGGACAAGCAGTGGCTGCTAACGCAACAACTGTGTTGAATAACTTCTTTTCCCCCATTTGGTTTGTTTCCTCTACATCCCCCAACCATTTCTGGAAGCCCTGTGTTGACTCCTTTCCCTTGCAACTTTTTGCAGCACTAGTTTCAGAATTGAGGTTCCCAGGGGCTAGTCATGAGAAGAATTGGACACGCCAATGAGTTCACCTGACCTCAAATGAGCCAGCTTTTGCCTTTCCCTCTTTTCCGTCTTTGTAGAAATATGGGATAACTGGTTCCTCCAAATGAGATTATGTTTCTCGAATCTGCCCTTTGCTGGAGGGGAGCTGCTGTTGCCAATCTTAGTGTGAGCCTGGCTAATCTTATTTGAGCAGCTTCTCTCTCTCTAAACTCTTTGTGCACTGATTTGAGCATGTACTGGTCTCTTTCTTCAAACTTTGGAGACACAACTGGTTACTTATGGTAAAACTGGTATTTGTAAAACTGTATATAAGTGGATGCCACTGATGTTCCCACTAGTCTACTTTTTAAAAAAAATTTTGGCACAAAGTGAAGTTGTTAGCAGGTTGATGGATATATAATCATTTTTACAGATCATGTGGCCATTGTGCTTTCCAAATTGGGTGTTCCAGATCGGGTCTTGCTCACATAACAGTCTAAGATCTAATGCAATATATCCTCATGGATCCTGAGGCTCATATTTGTCTACCAGTTAATCACCTTTATGCATCCAGCCATGCCTGCTCTGGGGTTTGAGAAGGGGTCAAGGAAAGTTTGCCTAGAGACTGCCCACTTTAAAGCTGAGCCCTGAGCCTTTTGTTATAATTATCTTTTTCAAGTTAAAGAGTGATATTTACTTATCATTTATGTGATTGATTTCTGGAATCCCTGTCTCCTTTTTTTGCATTCATTAAGGATACTTATCTGCATTGAAAAAGAAATTATTACAAAAATGGGGAGAAAATATTTGCCCAGAGATGGGGCAACCCAAAGATGGGGTGAAAATAATTGCTCACCCTCTGTTTGAAAAAAGAGTTAATATCCAAGATCTACAAATATCTGGTAAATATATATATATATATATATATATATATATATATATATATTTGCTTTTTGGATCACACCTGGCAATGCTCAGGGATTATTCCTCACTCATGCACTCAGGAATTACTCCTGGCGGAGCTCAGGGGACCATATGGGATGCTGGGAATTGAACCCAGGTCAGCTAAGTGCAAGGCAAGCACTCTATCTGCTGTGCTATCACTCCAGCCCCTCTGGTAAATTTTAACAACATCATCACTACCACCACCATCACCATCAAAAACCAATAACACCATCGACATGTGAGAATAAGAGATGAACAGAAACTTCCTCAGATAAGATAGACAGATGGCCAATAGAGAAATAGGCCAATATGAAAAAAATGCTCTGTTTCACTGATCATTAGAGAATGTAAATAAAAACAATAAGATATTAACTCACACCAGTGAGATTGGCACACATTTAAAAGAATGAAAACAATCAGTGTTGGATTGGATGAGAGGAAAAAGGAATTCTCATCCAATGTTGGAAGGAATGTTGACTGTCTCAGCCTTTTTTTAAAACGATGTGGACATTTCTCAAAAGAAACTATTTAACAGTTGAGCTTCTATATGACACAGAAATTTCATTTCTGAACATTCATCCCAAAGTCCCAAAAACTCTGTCCAGAAAAGGCAATGTGCTCCTATGTTCATTGAAGCACTACTCTTAATATCCAAAATATGGAAGCAACTCAGGTCTAATAACAGATGGCTGGTTAAAGAAACCATGATATATATATATCCAAAATAATATTACTTAGCTATAAGAAAGGATGAAGTCATGTAATATACTGCTACATAAAACTTGAGGGTACCATGTTACATGAATACAGTCAGAAGGTAAGAGACTGCAACCGAATGATCTCTGTCATCTGTGGGATAGAAGATGAGGAAGGGACTAATAAATGAGCAAAAACAACAGCATCTAAAAACTGATCTACAGAATGTACTTTACTATGGCAGTGAGGTATTGGAAAGTGTGGGGGAGAATATAAAATTCAGGCAAGGGGCAGGGGGTGGGGATGTGAGGGTGACCCTGAGACTGTGGTGGAGGGAAACGGACACTTAGTTGGCTGGGTGGGGGAATGGGTATCAGAATGTTGAATTCATGAAACTCTATCATTGACAGTACTGCAGAATTGTAAGTCATGGTGACTTAAAACAAACAAACTTTGTGTGTATGTGTGTGTGAGAGAGAGAGTGAGAGAGATAGAGCACATAGACACAGTCAAGTACTAGTTAAGTTATAACCACTTTTCTATCTTGGGCAGATAGATATTATCAGGATAAAGAATCTCAGGGAATGAGGCACAAGTTACTTAAGATTTAAGAACAAGGTGTTTAAAAAAATGACTGCACAGATTTTACAAGTATAAGGGGAACTACTTGTTTTATGTATATATGAAAACGAAATTTACTATCTTCTCTAAGCCAGCAGCTATACCTCTTGTCCCAGAAAATGAGGGCATTTATCTGAATATTTATTTTTTCCTTTTTGGGTTACACCCGGCGGTGCTCAGGAATTACTTCTGGCTCTGCATCAGGAATTACTCCTGGCAGTGCTCAGGGGACTATATGGGATGCTGGGAATCGAACCCAGGTTGGCTGTGTGCAAGGCAAATGCACTCCCTAATGTGCTATTGCTCCAGCCCCTGAATATTTATTTTAAGGTCCTGATTTTTAAAATGTCTTTATACAAACCTCTAATCTATTCTATGCCCACAGCTTCTCCTGGCTTAGAAATAGATGTTGCATCTTCCTTCCTTGTAACTGTTTTAGGAATTGATTGAGAAGTCATTGTAGGACTTCCACAAACTATATGGATATTAAATTATAGCTCTCATCTTTGGGGACATGACTGCTATTTACTTATAATCTAGCTGACAAGCATTTATTTCATAGAGTTGGGCTTCGGGTGCATAAAAAAAGCATATCCAATGCAGGTGTAAATTAATAAGCTGACTTTATTAGGGACCTATGTTAATGTAATTATATGCAAAAAGTTAATAGTACAAACAGAAATCTAGAACAAATAATTTGTTTCTTCCCTCTCCATTAGAATTCCTGGACTTATTCCTTGAGATTGGCTATCTTAGTACAGCAGGTAAGGTTCTTGCCTTGCGTACAGCCAATCCAGGTTCAATTCCCAGCACTTCATATGTTCACCACCCCTGCCACTCGCCCTCATCAAGTCACACTCAGGGTGATTCATGAGCACAGAGCCAGGAGTAAACTGAGAGAGAGAGAGAAAGAGAGAGAGAGAGAGAGAGAGAGAGAGAGAGAGAGAGAGAGAGAGAGAGAGAGATTAGCTATGATCGGGGTGAGGGATGCTCAACAAGGATATTGCCTTGTGAAGTTACTGTTTTAGCTTCTTAGTCTAATTTTCAAGGAAAGCAGGAAGACATATTTCAGGATGTGCATAATTCCTTCCCTTGAAAAGAGGGCAGTGAGTATTCTGCCCATATTTAGTTCTATTGCTGGCTCGATTTTTTCCATAGGATTTGAAAATAATGGAATTGGGTTGTCATGGCAACACATTCCATGTTGTAGTTTTGATATTGTGGCTGATTCCTTGGCATTACTTTTATCTCAAGAATTGCTGAAAGTTTCTTGAAGCTCTGCTTCAAGGACACAAAGTTGACAGCATCTGATGTGAGATGAAGAATCAAGAGTGTGGTCTGCCTACCTTCCTGAACATAGTCTGCAGTGTGGAATTCTTGAGGATGTACTGAAGAGGCTAGTGTAAGGAAACCTGGTTTTCTTGTTTAAGAAAACTATTTTCATATACCTAACATCTGCCTGATGAAACAGGCCAAACATTTTCCCCCAAACAAAATTAAATTATTTCTCAGTACTGGAAATTCTATGTTATGTCATGATGACTGATGGTTTTTAATAATCACTGGACACCTTCCCCTCTCTTAGCAATCCCAACCTACCATTCATCCTGGAGCTACTTTCTGACAGCTACATCCTGATCTGTGGAATGGGTTGCTGAACTCTGTCATTTCTTAGGACAGTTATCAACAGAGGGCGAGTGCTTAGTCCATGCCAACATCATTTAATTTATCACATATATTCACATAATCTTGATGTTAACTCTGTGAAGTTGGTGACATTTCTTCTTCTCAATTTATAGATAGGCATTCAGAGACATAGGATGGCTAAATTATTGGCTCAAGAGCATATGAACAGGGATGGTAGAGTCAAGTCAAGATATACAGGACACAGTTCTCCATCTGTGTCCTGTGCACCCACCAAACTCTGTCCATGCCTGTTAGAAGTGCCTTGTGCTAAAGCCATGCAGTATCCTCCTGAACTTTTTCTTTGCTCTATTTGGCCTGTTTCCAATCTTTTCTGCATACAGTTACCAGCTGGGCTGTTGAGTTTCCATCATAATTATACTTGATTTTACCCTGACTCAACTCCATCCACGGACCCTCAATGACTTCTGAATGTCGTCTAAACTCCTTAATACATAAAAGACTTCAGTGCTTCCTGACCTTGCCTAAAATGATTGTGAAAACAGCCCTGCCCTTGATAATGATGACAGCCGATATTTATTAAGTACATGCAAACTTCCAGTTGCACGACAGAGATCAGCCTTCTAATGCATAAATACAACTCCAAACCCTGGATTCTTTTATTGTTTTCCTTTTTGAGGTCTTTGTGTAAAGATGGATTTATTCCTGAGTGTGAGTTCTTGAGAATTGTTTGAAAGACTTGTATATAGAACTCAGATGCTTAAGACGTGGAAGCTTATTGTACAATTTAAGTAAATGGGGCTGGGTCTCTCCCCAGTGTCCAGGCCTCTCTTTTTGTCACGTCCCCTGATTCCTGGTTCAGATTATGACATCTTAAGTCCTGTCCCTCACTGTCTGCTTGCCTCCAGTACATAATTCTCTGATCTTGTCCCTACACTATTCTCTAGCCAGTGTACATGTTTCTAGTCTGGAACCCTGTAACCTGTGTTTCTTCGCTTGGATTATTATCTGTGTCCCCTGGCTTAGACTTCGACATGTTGCTGGGCCTCTTTAGGACTATACCTGAGCAGCTCCTTCACCCCTCAATTTTCTTTAATTTCTGGCCATAGCCAGTTACTAATAGGTAAGATCCCTGCTTTCTCATCTGGGTGTAGAAGACAGGGCAAAGAGTGTGTTGCCTTGTTGCCTGGCTGGGGGCTTCCTTTTATATCCTGCTATCTTCTACCCTCAGCCATCCCATTATTTATTTTGACTAGATACCTCTGCTGTGGGTGAGATTTAAAACAACCAGTTAACTAGTTCATTGGATCACCTAATGCTCCACCCATCTCTTCTTACCACATCATTAGTGCTCAATGGTTTTGCTTTATTTATTCACCATGATTTGAATGATTAATTTGCAAGTGCTTGATAACAGTTTCAAGCATTCAATGGTCCAGCTCCAACCCCACCACCAGTGTCAGCATCTCTCCACTAATGATCCAAGGTTCCCTCCCTCTGTCTATCCTGCCTTCTTAGCAAACTCATTTAGAACTAACTTCCTTCCTTCCTTCCTTCCTTCCTTCCTTCCTTCCTTCCTTCCTTCCTTCCTTCCTTCCTTCCTTCCTTCCTTCCTTCCTTCCTTCCTTCCTTCCTTCCTTCCTTCCTCCCCCTCTCTTTTTCTCTTTCTTTTTCTCTTTCTTTCTTTCTTTCTTTCTTTCTTTCTTTCTTTCTTTCTTTCTTTCTTTCTTTCTTTCTTTCTTTCTTTCTTTCTTTCTTTCTCTCTCTCTCTCTCTCTCTTTCTTTCTTTCTTTCTTTCTTTCTTTCTTTCTTTCTTTCTTTCTTTCTTTCTCTATTTCTCTCTTTCTTTCTCTATTTCTCTCTTTCTTTCTTTCTTTCTTTCTTTCTTTCTTTCTTTCTTTCTTTCTTTCTTTCTTTCTTTCTTTCTTTCTTTCTCTCACTCTCTCTTTCTTTCTCTCTTTCTCTCTTTCTTTCTTTCTTTCTTTCTTTCTTTCTTTCTTTCTTTCTTTCTTTCTTTCTTTCTTTCTTTCTTTCTTTCTTTCTTTCTTTCTTTCTTTCTTTCTTTCTTTCTTTCTTTCTTTCTTTCTTTCTTTCTTTCTTTCTTTCTTTCTTCTTATATAGCTTGGTTCATATGCTTACACTAGTTTTTGCCTGGATTCTTAAACACTTTGCTCTGCTTCTGGTGCTTTCTGCATCCCATATGAACCCATCATTTTGCAGTCTCCTCCTGGTCAGCACTATACTTGGCACCTACTGGCATTTGTTGAAGGAATGGAAGTATTCAGGGTACCCTGATTCTATCACTAGTGTACTCAAGGGACACATGAATCCATTAAAACAAGATGAAGCTCAACAAGAAGATAGCAATGCAGGGAGGGTGTTCCATGACATCATAAATTAATTCAGATATGAGCAAGGATAATACGTGAGAACTGGCAACAGTGGTCTACTTGTTTTGTCTTCACACTGGAATATAAAGTTGCAGTTAGACAGCAAGTTGAACGGTGGGGTCAGGAGTCCAATCAGAAGCTTTGAATGCCACTCCCTGGGAAGATTCTAGAGAGAGCCAACTGTAGCCTTGTCTCCTTTCCACCTGCAGAGTTCTGAGATTCTTTTGGGCAATGTTAGAACAGAGGTTGACAAGAGATAGGGTGGTAAGGGCTTGCCAAAGAACTAGCCATTTTATTTTGTAAACTGTGGAGAGCACCTAGAAGATTATTTAAAGCACAGAAGCTCCCTTCCTCCCTTCCTTCCTTCCTTCCTTCCTTCCTTCCTTCCTTCCTTCCTTCCTTCCTTCCTTCCTTCCTTCCTTCCTTCCTTCCTTCCTTCCTTCCTTCCTTCCTTCCTTCCTTCCTTCCCTCCCACCCACCACCACCACTGAGGCTTACTGGTGAAGTTAGGTCACTACCCATCATAGCATCCTTTGAAAATTCTAGAAACTCATGGATGTCAAGCATAGCACAAGAAACTAAAATTGAAAATCTTATTCTTTCTAAAGCAGGCTCTCTCTATTTATCTTTTCAAATACGTGCACGAGAGACACGGAATTTGTGTAGTGAAGTAAACCTGGGAAGCAGAAGCCAGTTCTCTTTTAACCCAGTTTGCATTGTGCCAGTGCTGGGGGCAGCATATTTGTCCTTCCATCCAGGCAAGGCAGGACAGTGGGAATTTATGCACCTGAGAATCTCTGGGCTGGAAAGATGTGGGGCCCAGCGTGGCTGTGTTTTGGTTTTGTGTCTTTGATTGCTAAACTGAATTATTAGCTATACTAAGAATGTCATCTAAATGTAAATCTCTTCCGTGAGTAATAGATAAATGTTCCCTTTTACCTTGCTTTGTCAAATAGTCTGTGTTAGGTGTCTGTACAGAATGGCAAACCTAGACTTGGGGCCCACAGCACAAAAGGAAAAAAAAAAGAAATGTATGTGATCAGAAGCCAATTTAAATGCAGGAGCAGATTAGCTGGTGTTTCCCTGTAGCTAATCTTTTTCGTTTTTTTCCCCTCTGTGCTTTTGCAAAAACTTTCGAAGGGCTCCCCAGAGACATCATCTAGCATGGTTGCTCCTAACAAGAGAATGTGGGTTAAGGACTGAATTGGTTAATTCTAATATTGCATCATTAAGGGAAGTGATTTCTTTTTCATAGAGCCAAATTGGATTAATTATATGCATGCAGAGTATACTTAACAAATGGCATAATTCAAAGGTGCCGCGCTGGGTCATGCACAATTTGGTTCTTTGTTTTTCAACTGAACAAGGCGTTTGCCATTTTAAACTCTGAATTAAATGTGCTGGGCTTAAAATTCTAGTGGCCATTAATGTTAGTTGGTGGAATTTGGTATGTTTTTTTTCCTCCTAGATTATAAACATAATGCCACAGATCACAACTGGTGGAGTTCAAACAGACAGAAGAGAGAGTTCATGGTTCATTGGGTGCATTAAATGCCTGATCAGAATGCAGAATGCCACCAATCCAATTATTCCTTCATCATCAGCCTCTCTGTATAATTAAGGGGTGAGCCCCTGGCCTGCTGCCTAATTTTTACCCATAAGGACCGTGTGGAAGCAATTTGACCCAAAGACAGAATGGGCCTTGTGGTGACATCTCCGCGGTATTCACTGGGCAGGTGACAATGATGGAAGATTCTGTGCCCTCAGCACTGCATGGGGAGCACTAAGGGTTCTCATTAGGTGGGAGATGACAGAGAATCAGAAGTTTTTAAGTTTCTTCTTTTTTATACCCCAATGCTGAGTCTTGGCAGAGTGGCCTGGCCTCTCCTGTCCCCCAAACCATACCTTTTATTCTCATTCTACAGTGTTGCTGGGACATAGAGCCACAGTACCTGTTATCTCCCTGTTCCTAATCTCATGGGCAGAGCAGGCAGGCAGGTGGCCACTTCTACAATGGGTGTGATAAGCTGCTGCTGGAGGAGTCAGACGTTGCCACTGTAAAATTGTGTGGTGATTGGCTAAGTTAGCCAACGGAGAGCATTGGTGGTGCTGGGGGAAGAGACGATTTCCTAATGCTGAAGGTATGGATTCATAATATAGAGAATCATAGAGTATTTCCCATAAAAGGGGTGATTTTCAGTTCCTCCAAATGCCTTCTAGAGACTTAAAACTGAAGTTGACTCACCTGTCCTAAAGTAATAGTTGGGCCAGATGCGATTATTGCCTTTCTATTAGACCTTTTTGGTCCTCTCATCCATCCTCTATCTCCACAATCCGTTTCTGATTTTGTGTCTAGCTAGTTATCAGATACAAAAGTAGCAAATCATCACCTCTATGTCACCTGAATTGTTTTAACTCAGAAATAGAAGTTTTCTAGACAAACTTTGGAAGGTAGGACCTTCCCTGGCACAGGAACTGGCACGCGGGAAAAAAAATATGCCTTAGGACAAGTTGGAGTGTGGCAACATTTGTCCCAATGCAGGTGGCTTCAGGTACAAGGCATGTGGGGATCTCAACCATTTAGGTGGGGGACAGAAGCTGGTAGGAGAAAAACCTAAGGCTGAACAAATACAGTTCTAGGAGTCAAATTCTGAGTTGATTCTTTGTGGTAGAATACAGGCTGTGTTACAGTGACCAAAGCCCCCGCACACTCCCAACAGGCTAGGGGCAGGTGCTGGTTTGTGTGAGGACAAGTTTCTTTCCACGTCTTACATAGAAATCTAAGCATTAGACTCTGATGAAATCGTATGTGTTGCAGAAATTTAGAAAATGCAATGCAATCGATATTTGAATCACCTGAAACCCCATCCTCCATAACTACATCTGGATTTAACTACTGGCGATCTTTGGGGAGTTAGTGTTTATACACATACATTTTTCTGAACAAAGATAGGATCATAGTGTATAGATTATTTTATAACATGCCTTTTCCATTAAATACATAAGAGACTTCTCTTGAGGCCAGTATAGAAAGTTCTACCATACTGTAAGCATTTTATAGCCATTCCTTGGCAGAACGCACAGTCAGTCATTTAGCTGCTTGCCAGTTCTTGGGCACTCAATTTGCACATCAGGCTCCCACATCTCCCCATGCATATCCAGTGTGTATGCATCTTATTCTCTTAGTCCACACATTGATACACTATAGATACACTATAGATAACTATTTCCAGTGCTTTCCTATGAAGCTAATTGTGGTTTTTTTTTTTTTTTTCTGAAGTGACCCTTTCTTCCAATTTGTCTGCCTTAACTCCCCAGGTCAGTAGATGGAAGAAAAGGGAGTTAATTTAGAATGTGAGTCCCATCACGCCTAGTTCTGGCAGCAGTGGGATAGCTTGGCTTGGAGCAAGACAGAATCTTTGATTTAGAGGTGTCTATTCTCCTGCAGCTGTTTTCTAAGAGCCACAGCCTAGAGGCAGCTGATAGCTTATCGCAGTAAATTTGGCCTGGTGGCAGCCTGGCCGGAAACAAGCGACCCACATTGTGGAGAAATGAGGTTCAATGAAGCCTCTTAAGTCTCCCAACCTGCGGCTTGTGTTGATGTTTGTTGATGGTTTTTTTTTTCATTTTGGGCCATGCTGTAGACCTTGGCTGAGTGAAATACGGTTTCTGCACCAATGAGTTCAGGCTGCTCTCTAATGGTACTGTGCTCAGCTAAAAACTTAAGCATCTACTATGTTTAAGTGTGTATGTGTGTGTGAGACAGAGAAAGAGAGACAGACATACAGAAAATGCAAGCACAGGCATGTGCCTACATACATGTAATTGTATATATAGACACATATATACTTGTATACACATGACACATGTATGCATGTTAGATGGAGTGTTTGTATATAAACCTAGCCAGCTCTGGGTTCAGGGGTGAGAGACTTCCTGCCTGGGGAATAAGTTTTACGATGGGCTTGAGAAGTTTGAGTCCATATAACCTGTAGGGAGAATTCTACAAAGGAAAACTCCTCTTGGTTATGACCTTGATGAAGGAAGTACAGCAGTTCCATCTCCCCGTCTGCCTATGAATTCATCCATCCATCTATCCACCCATTCTTTCATCCATTAATCCATCCAATTTTTATTCATTCACTCAGAAATACATGTCAGGCATCTACTATATTCCAGTCTGTGTTAATACACTTAGTAAACTGAAGTGACAAAATTTCCTTCCCTGATGGAATGTGTATCTAGTGGAGGTTATAGACACACTTTAAGCATAACCAGTAAATGTTTCATTGTGTTCAGGAGTGACTAAGAATTTTGGGAGAAATAGCCTGGAGGGTGGAATTAGTGTCCCAGTCAAGATAAGAGGGATAAAGCTGTGATTTTTAAGTAGAGGCATGAAGCTGACGTCAAAGGTTCTCTCCTGAGCCAAACTCAAAGCAGGTTCTTCTCAGTCCTTTTTCAAATAGGACTCAATTTCTGCTCTGCATCAGTTTTAGCAAGACTCCTGCTAAGTCAGTTGAGTCAGACTCCCCTGTATCTGATCAGATTTATCATCCCTAGGGAATGTCCCGTCACCTAAGACTTCTTTTAGCAAGAATCCTGGCAAGTTGGTTTAGCCAGAATCTTGCTAATATCTGAGATTCTATCTTCATTTCTATCTTCATAAACTTCCAAACATGACCACATACCTTCCCCTGCTTCTTGGTGCTAAGACCCCCTGCTCCCTTTCCTTGTTGGAAAAAGCTGTGGAGAATTTGGAGCTAAGCCCAATCTCTTTCCCTTATTGTCTGATCCCATTGCAGTAATCCATCCTTCTGCAATAGTCTCCTTTAAATCAAATTTCCCTTTCCATGTATTTGTTTGTTTTGTTTGTGGGGAAAGTTGTGGGCCATTCCTGATACTGACCAACAAACAAGTGGTTATGAGTGTTAGAACATAGGGATGTGGCTATTCAGACTCTGTCATGCTGGATCCACCAGGATGACTCCGGAAATTCTCAGAGATCTCCAGGCCAACACCCTGCAATGTTCAGGAGGCCCTACAGTAACTAGGATTCAACTCAGGTTGGGTCTATGCTAGACAAGTCTCCTAACCATTACATTATCTCTTATCCTGTCCTTACCATGTTTTAAGTCGCATTAAATACTTTGGTAGTTTATTATTAAGATTTATTATCACTGTATCATTGCCATCCCATTGTTCATCGATTTGCTTGAGCAGGCACCAATAATGTCTTCATTGTGAGACTTGTTGTTACTATTTTTGGCATATCAGATACACCACGGGTAGCTTGCCAGGCTCTGCTGTGCAGACGGGATAATCTCGGTAGCTTGCCGGGCTCTCCAAGAGGGACAGAGGAATCAAACCCAGGTAGGCCATGTGAAAGGCAAATTCCCTACCCGCTCTGCTATAGTAAGTGATATGTTTAAAATGATGTTAATACTTATGGCTTTGGTGTATAATTACCCAGCATTAGTATCACCAATCCCCCCTCCCAACCCCAACCCATGTCCCTGAGTGATGTCCCATCATTGAGAACTTAATCTTTAAGATACATATTGAGAAGTGAAAGAATTGACCATATGGGTAATTATAGGAAGAATTCTTTGAGCTACTGGAATAAGTAAGGCATAGAAAGCAAGAAGACAAACCCTCAGTATTTATGTATTTGGGACCATGACCTTGACTGAAAGAATCTGAGGGGGAGAGAGAGGGCAGGATTATGTCTGAGCAAAGAGCTCTATCTTATTCTCTTTTTTCCAGTTACCTTTCATTATGGTCTGTAATAGGCACATCATGAAGCCTAGGAACCTAGTCATGGAGGAGAAGTGACCAAGTCTAGGTACCACCACCTTCCTCCCTGGGTTTTATTGCAGAGTCCTTGGGGGCAGCATGTCGTTAGACCTGACTCAGAACTGTGATTGGTTTGTAGGAGGGACCAGCAACCAGTGGAGGGAAGCAGGGCAAGGTACAGGTCAGGACAGAGACTCAAACAAATAAATTTGGTTTCGGATATACATCGTCCACTTCTATTTGCAAAGGATACCTTTTCCAGGGGCTGGAGCGATAGCACAGCGGTTGGGCATTCGCCTTTCACGCGGCCGACCCGAGTTCGATTCCTCCGCCCCTCTCGGAGAGCCCGGTAAGCTACTGAGAGTATTGAGCCCACACGGCAGAGCCTGGCAAGCTACCTGTGGGTATTGGATACGCCAAAAACAGTAACAATAAGTCTCTCAATGAGAGATGTTACTGGTGCCCGCTTGAACAAATCGATGAGCAATGGGATGACAGTGACCATTTCCAGTTCTGTATTTTATCATTTGTAAAAGTGGGCCTGACACTTAGTTGTTATATAAGGACAAGATGTCTGTTTGAGGGAAATGATCTTGTTAATACAGTCCCCTTTCACAGCCAAGTGTTGAACCCAATTTATTCCCCTCCATGTTATCCTAAGCCCCCAGACTTGCAGGAAAAACTAAACCATTGAATAAGGCATGTAAGAGGGACTGGTAGGTTACCAAGTGTTGTATAAATGTATATTGTTGACTCAAGGGTAAGTTCTGAGATGACCCTGGCTTCTAGCAATGCAAGATTGTCCACATCAGTCAGCAGCAGTCTTGAGTGATAGCTGAACAATCAGCTGCTGAAGACTACAGAGGAACTCAGCCAGGCTGAACACAGTTCATAGATTTTATCATCATGTTTTGCACTCAAAAATATTTACACAGTAGAATTTGGCAATGGCTGCCCCATGTACATTTTGTTAATTGATTTATGTTAACTTTCATGCGTGCTATTGATCAATATAACAGCCTTGTATTGTTGTGCCCTTGGAGATTTAGAACTGCATCACATCAGTGCACTCAGCATGCTGGACGACCTCTTCAGCCCACTTCTGCACAGGGAAAAGGAGCAAAGATAACTGAGGATTAGCCTAGATTTTACTACACTGCCACGGACGCCTGTTTCCAATCAATCTAGATAGACAAGCTTGTACTGCAAATCTATTTTGACATCAAATTTCTAACAACGGTACTGACATTAATATCAACCACAGTCTGGGGACTTTTTGTAAACTTTAGGTAAATCTAACTTGGGCAACGAATTCAGTTGCTGGACTTGTGGAAAGGTGTGTGTGTAATAAGAGAGAAGAGAAGGGAGAGATGGCAGAGGAGGGAGGCAACGAGAGGAGAGAGGGAAGGAGAGGGAAAGAAGGAAGAAGGGAGAGAGAGGATTGAGAGGTGGAGAGAGAGAGAGAGATCCTGCCGATTCTGTCTGTGATATTTAAACTGGAAAGATTTCATGTTTACCTGACTCAAGCAATAAACCTGAACCTGCCTGAATCATTTTCATCAAATGTGAGTGCCCAGAAATAGCACTCATACCTGACCTTTTCAGTTTGGAAAAAAGCTGACTCTGGAGCAAGAAATTGAAGCCTCGGAAGAAAGTGCACAGGCTGAAGGAGGTGGAGGGAGCACTGTCTCCCAGAGCGAGAACCAGCAGAGCCCCAGAAAGGCTGAGGGTGGGTGGGCCGGAGGGTGTCTGTGAGTGATTTGAACAAACATGAAAGACTAGGTGAAGCTTCTCAGGGTCTTTAAGGAAAACTGACTGCTTTTGCTCACTCAAACGACTCTCCTGTGACACTAAGAGTTAACACAATAGGTAAAAATAAATCAATTTTTAAAGGTGAGAGAAGCTGTTTTTCATTGCTAAACTAATTTTATTGCAAAGTGATATATGTCTATAGTTCAAATATCAAACACTCATGAAGGATTTCCTCACAAACAGATGCTGTTTCCAGTTTTCCACTGAACTTTCCCTCCAAACTGACCCCAGAAGCAATTCCCTTGCATTCAATTTTGCTTTTTCTTCAATGTTTATTCAAATAAAAGGTCTATGTGTGAGCTCTTAAATTAACACTCTGGAATTACCTGTTGCTCTTATCTTATGCATAGTAAAGTTTTTGCCTTTCTTGTATTCTTGTTCCCTTTTCAGTATGCTTCCAACAGTATCATTCTACATGTTGTTATTATTGTTTTCATTATTATGCAATTTTTGTGTCCTGCTGAGCCAGAGAGCATATTATGATTATGATTATATTGCTATGATACATCTCTTATTTTCTTAAGTTACTACAACATTCATTATTTTATTTCCTGAATTTATTTTATATATTTGTTTCAGTCTCCCTACAATTGCCCAAAATCTTTATAAAATGCTTTTCAAGCTTGCCACAGTGTATGGGGTGGGGAAGGCAAAAGGTAGTTAGGATAGAGAAGGGACCAGTATGGCAATAACAGTTAGAAATGATCATTCTTGACAAGAACTGAGTGTTACAAGTAGGTAAAGGGATATACGTGATAACTTTTCAATAGGTGATAAAAACCACAATGCTCAAAAGGAAAGAGAGAGAGAGAGAGAGACAGAGACAGAGACAGACAGAGACAGAGATGGACAGAGACAAGAGAGGGACAGAGAGAGACACAGAGAGAGACACAGAGAGAAATATAGAGAGACAGAGAGAGGGGAGGTGGATGGGGAGAGGGAGAGAGGGGGGAGAGTAAAAGTGCCTGCCATAGAGGTGGGGGGCAAAATATGAGGGAAACTGGAACATAGGTGGTGTGAAATGTTCACTGGTGAGGTTACAGGTATTGCAACAGTACATGACTGAAAGCCATGAATAACTTTGTAATTGTGTATCTCACGATGATTCAATATTTTAAAATGCAATAGAGGAAAGAAAGAAATTGCTTACCTAACTAAGTTTTTACTCAGACAAATCTGTCAGATAATCAGTTCCTCCCCATCACCAACCACCTTGAGCCTGCTTTCCTATTGTCACCTGAATTCTTTCTAGATTTCTTCCTAGGGTCTCTTCATAAATTCTGTAATTTTCTCTGCCTTTCTCTTTGCTGAAGTCTGTTTCCTTGATCGTAAGTCTTTTTCTTTGTTGACTTTCTCAGCTTAGTGCAGTTCCTTCTTCAGTGTTTCAGTTTAAAATTTGTAAGAAATCACTTTCTATATGAATTTGTATGTCAAAAAAAGTCTTATTTTACTCACATGCTGATGAACCCTTTGGCTGGCTATGGAATGAATATCTCCTTTCCTTTTAAATTTTGAAAGGATTGTTCAATTATTATTCAGTCTTTGGCACTACTGTGGAGAAATTAAATGTCATCCTGATTCCTTACCCTTTGTGACATTTTATTTCTCTCTGGGTGTTTTTCAGATTTTCTGTTTTGTAATTTTATGATAATTAGTATTAGTTATAGGAGCTTGACTAAGATTTATGACTAATAGGTGGGAATTTTCTTCTGTTACTTCTTAGTCACCAGGCTTGACTTTCTAACTTTATTTCCTTTCTTCTATTTCTTTTCCAGCCCTTTTCCCTCTTTCCCCCATTCCTGGAGACTTTCTTGTGTATAATTGTTTTTATTTGTTTGCTTGTTTTAATGGAATCCCTGTGAGACACACAATTACAAAGCTGTCCATGGTCAGATTTCATTCACGTAACATTCTATCACCCATCCCTCCACCGATGCACATTTTGCACCACCAATGTCCCCAGTTTCCCTCCTGCTACAACCCCCACCCCAGCCTATCTCCATGGCAGTCACTTTCTCTCTCTCTCTCTCTCTATATATATATATATGATATATATATACATATATATATGCCTCTTTGGGGCATTGTTTTTAATCAGGCATCATGTTCTTGATTCTAGCTCTGCATTTTCAAAAAATAGGTCCACATTTCCTGCAGTCATAGAGGAGATATGAGTGTAGCCACTTTTTCATAGTGGGTTGGGGGTGGGCAGGAAACTATGAATTTAACAGCTCCTTATTTGTACTTTCCCTGTTTCAGCCCCTACCTCAGTCCATCTACCTTCATGCCTGGTGCCTCAGCTTCCCTACCATTTCTAGGGTTGCCAGGGAAGACTAGCTTGCATATCAGCAATGTGTACCTCTGCCAGAATTTAACTCAAACTTTCTTCTGCTTACTTATTTCTCATATTATGGTTCATTCACGGCAGAGCCTGGCAAGCTACCATGGCGTATTCAATATTGAATACACTATATTGAATTGAATATGCTACCGTGGCATATTCAATATGCCAAAAACAGTAATAACAACAAGTCTCACATGGATATGTTACTGGTGCCCGCTAGAGCAAATTAATGAGCAACGGGATGACTGTGATACCGTGATGCTGTGATGGTTCATTCAGAGAGATAACTTTGTTTCAACCAACCTTTGTCCTCCTGTGGGTTTTCAAATACACTGTAAAAGTAGTAGGGGGAGGATCCCACACTATTCTGCATCTTGAAGTTAGAAATTAATCTACATATTTAAAACATTTTTATGCAGCTCATTTGTATAATGAGATAAAAGGCTTCATTTTATAGATAGCTATTCATATCTATTTAATTTATTTTATTTATTGAAATTACAGCTTTTCTTAAATACCAAAATGCCCCAAATTATCATCCCCCCCAAATGATGTTGAACATTTTTCCATATACCTTTGGCTATCTGAATATCTTCTTTGAGGAACTTTCTGTTCATCTTCCTCCCCTCCTCCATTTTTGATGGGGTTGCTTGGCCAATGGCCAATGGCCTTGAGTCATTGAAATTCCCTCTAGTTTTAATATTGTGAAGTGTTCTATTTAAGTTTCTCCAATATAATTTATGGAATCAGGTCTAATATTGAGGTCTTCATTTTGATTTGACTTTTTTTCATGGCAATAGAAAGGTGTTTGAGTAAAACATACACATAAAGGAAATAGAAAATGAAAACTGGTTTTCAGCACGAAGTCCAGCATAGAGGGTAATGGGGGACGGGGGTGGGGAAGGGTGATAATGGGACAATGGTGCAGGAGATGGACATTCTAGTAGAGGGTGTGGTGTTGAAATTTTTATGCATGAAACTATGCTAATAACAGTTTTGTAAATGGCATTGATAAAAACAAAAATAAAAAGAAGAAAAACTTTATTTTTTGTTGAATTATGTTGGACTCTCTTATAGAACTTATGAAGTAGTG
Source organism: Sorex araneus (assembly GCF_027595985.1). NCBI lineage: Eukaryota > Metazoa > Chordata > Mammalia > Eulipotyphla > Soricidae > Sorex > Sorex araneus. Next base: position 58,990,525 of record NC_073306.1, on the reverse strand, counting down.
AAGAGAACATATCAAATGCACAGGTTAGGAGCACTCACTGTTCCTAAGTTAGGAGATTTCCTTACAAACCATGAGACTTTAAAAAAGTTAAGTATGATGTGCCTCAGTTTTCTTCTCTATAAAATTTAAATAGATTTAAATAAATATCAGTAATGCCGGCTGCAAGGTTGTGATGACGAGTGGGTGAACCAATATATGTAAGTGCTAATAACAGTCACTGGCATATAAAGGTTCAAGCGTGGTATTGTTCTTTATTTTCATTGTTGCTGTTAAAATAGTATAATAGGATAAACCAGGAGATGCTCTCAACTGGGAGTTGGTAGATGATATTCCTCTTTCTCTAATACCTGATTAACTTCTGAATAGATGAGATCATTTCATGGATTAAGAATATCTGCAAACTCTTGGAAACACTCAAATTTAGGCTAGTTTTTGTGATTTGTTTGACAACAGTATGTGACATAAATGATGCTATAAGATTTCTAAGGCTAATCTAGAAAAAAAAATAACAACTGGAATTTCTGTCCAGTGGGAAATCCTGGAAAAGGCAGAGAGTCTCTTGTCCGAGCACCTGGCTGTCTTCCCTAGGGCCCCTTGGAGGGGGTGGGATCCAGCTTCCCTCCCTGCCCTGAGCAGAGCTCCTGCGGTCGAAGACCTCTGGAGCCTAGCCACAGCCATGCTGAAGGCCCCTCTCCACAGGAGCCTCACGCATGAAGGTACCGGCAGAGGAACCCAGGTGTGTGGGACCCGGGGCTGAGACCTCCAAGCCTGCTCGGATCGGGACTGGGCCTCTTCTGCCCAGATTTCCCATTTTTCAGTAACTAGGCAGTCACACCCAGGGACTGCCCCTGGCACCGTGCAATCAACCAATAGCCAACATCCAGAGACTTAAAACCAAGCTCCCAGAAGACATCTTATAGCCTACTTCTCCCTCTGGGAGAGGCTGGCAAGCTACCGAGAGTTTCCTGTCCACATGGGAGAGTCTCACAAACTCCCCATGGTGTATTCATATATGCCAAAACCAGTAACAATGATGGGTCTCATTCCCCTGACCCTGAAAGAGCTTCCAATGTGGCATTGTTGGGAAGGATGAGTAAAGAGAGGCTTCTAAAATCTCAGGGCTAGGACGAATGGAGACATTACTGAGACCACTCAAGAAATTCAATAATCAACGGGATAATGATGAGGAGAAGGAGGAGAAGGAGGAGCAGGAGGAGGAGGAGGAGGAGGAGAAGGAAGAGGAGGAGGAGAAGGAGGAAATCCAGCTGCTGTATAAGAAGTTCACCTATCCTGAGACTTCTGTGCTGTGAAACACCTACACATTCCTCATAGAGGCCCTGGAATCATGTGTCCAGAGAAGTCAAAGTGTATGAAGAGGCCCTTACAGATGATGAAAACACTGCTGAAAAAGTCATTTTAGGACTGGATCCTCTAGCTCTGATCTCGTTATCTGGCAATATATGAATCAGTGATGAACTACCTAGCAGAGTCCTTCATGAGTTTCTGATCTGCAAAGTCATGAGACAAAACAGTTCTATCAAGTTACTAAATCTTGGGATAATTTGTAATTATGGCATGGATAATCCCAAAGAAAATATCTTCAACTGATAGCAGATTAGATTCTCCTTCCTTGAGTCCAGTCTAATGCATTTCCATGGGCACCAACTTATAGTATACTGAAATTTCTGTATTGGGCTTATTTTGCAAATGTCAGTGCCACTCTCAGGGTAGCTGAGGGACCCAGGATCACCTCAATAGTGATATGCCTGATGGTCTGGTGTTTAGTAAGGAGGGATGACGTTCTGGGGGTAAAACTCACCAGAGAATACTCAGATTTTGCTGTTACTTGAGACTTCTCCCTGCCTCCTGATCCAGGTCTGGTCACTCCCTAGTTTGTATTTCTGTAGATAGGTTTCTGATCATGGAGCTTTACTTTCTTTATGTATGCAATAGACTACTGAGGTCGGAGAGATAGTTGGTAAGGTAATTGCATTTCATATGACTGATCCAGGTTCTATTCCAAGCTCCACATAGTTTTCCAAGCCCTTCCAGGAATGATCCCTGAGCACAGAGCGAGAAATAAGCCCTGAACACAGCCATATGTTTGATGCTACCTCTCCCAACACATACACACCAAATGAAGTAATGATACTAAAACTGTTACTTGCACAGGATATATTCTAATTTTTTTCATATCTCTGTGTTAATAAACTGGGAAAAAGTCAAGAAAATATCCCATTAAAAGAAATCTTGGAAAGTCTCTCTCATACATTTGCCCCAAATTTTCAATTTATAGAAAGGTACTTTGAAAATGAAATAGTTTTAATTTTCTAGCTGGGAATGACTAGCAGTTTGATAAAAAAAAATAATAGAGCTCATGGACAGTAGGTTCATCTAATGATGACTCTGTAGCCACAGCATCTGTTACAGGTTCGTCAAGAGCCATTTTCAATATGACACACTCTTTTGCACCAAATGAAAAATTAATTTAAAACTCTCATCCCACATGCAGCCAGAACAAACATTTCTGGAGCCAAAAAATGGGGAAAATACTTCCAAAGTATGTACAAGGGATGGTGCTCTTGTGGTTTTCTCCCACCCATGTCTGCTATTAAAAATCGAGGCAGACATAGGCATACATTCATTTACTACTGAAGCAAAATTAAATTGATAAACAAATGAAATGATGAGTAACATAAAAATCTGGCAGGTATATTTATGTGACCCAAACAGCATTCCATCATCACTTCTTGTTTGCTGGTTTTTGACACAGAACAGACATTTCTTTTCCTTCTGCTTAGAATTTTGCTTGCAGAGATTATTAAAGACAGCTGCATAGGTCAGTCCTATTTATTAATGGACCCACAGACAGTTTTTTTTCTCCATTGTTATTAAAGTAGAAGTGGATGTTTATTTAGTAAGATGTATGTGGCCAGTGGCCAGCATTAGCCATGCTTCTCTTTCTTGTGTACACTGAGTTTCCCTGGATAAGGATGAGTTCAGAGCTCAAATTTTGCCTCTTGCTTAATTCAGGGTTACTGGGCCTTAAGTTCTGTGTTTTATTATTTGCAGTCTTTGAACTTCTCTATTAATTCCTGAGTGAACATTAAGCGAGGCAGTTATATTTCCAGGACTTATATTTCTGCCCATATATCCAACAGGACAGCCGTCTACCTGTCTACCCATCCACTGACATATCCAAATGGAATCATACATTAAAACCTGGTTCTTTTCCTTATTGGAATTGGACGTAGGTAGCGGGGCTAACCCTTACCTCTTTACTTTATTTCTGGCTTTTGAGGCACTTCTGTGAAACACTAAGCTCTATGAAACAACACATCTTTTAGAATCACCAATCTTGGCTATTTGATCAACTCTCAGTTTTCATTCCCAATTTAATTCCTAAATTTTATTACTAAGTTCTACTTGAAATTCTTACCTAAATACCCAGGAACTGATGGCCCAACAACTGCTCAAATATAACCCTTCAAGCAGAACTCATTATATTGAAAACTTACTATAAACAGTCAGCAACACCTATTCTAATTTTAATGAATGTGTTTATATATCTATCCAACCCTAAAACTTAGACTTGTTCCTTACAGCATTTCTGCTACTTATTTAAAAATACGTAAATACAATGGGTTTATACCTATCTTATCCATGACTCATTTCTAGCATTATTCTCTCTCATGGTTGGTCTCTGTAAGGATTTGAGTATGGAGATTGCTACCAATTTCTAGTTGATTTGTATAAACTACTCAATGTCTCTCTGTTTTTTCTCTCTATTTCTCTCTCTGTTCAATCACAAAGATTGGAGAATGTCTCCTTTGTTGAGATTATAAAGATTAAATGATATAGTATTTGCAAAGTCTATAGTATTTGCATGATACGTATTATGGAGAAAGTATTTGTGAATTCAAGCTACCTCTTCTCATTCATTTCCTGTCAATAATTCTGACCCAAATGTAGCTCATCCTTTCTCAATATACTTCCTCTTCTCCATGCTTATCATCACTATTCTAGTTTAGATCCCATACATTTCTGCCTAGACTATTTTAGTATCATCCTGCTCTGCTCATCCAAACTAATTTCTCTAAAATTGACATAGGACCACCATTTCAGCTTCCTATTAAAAATGCTTCAAAGACTGCTTATTCCCAATGAAGCAAAAATATACCTCTTCCGCAAGGAATATTTATTTTGGTTGTACAGAGATAGCTCCAGTGTCCATTCTCCTTCCTCCCTCCCTTCATCCTGACCTTGTTTCATTTTCTTATCATCCTCCCATCTGTCTTTAGCTTAGGCAAGATTTATTGAAGACTTTAATGTGGAGGAAGTCCTGTGGGGACATTGGTGGTGGGGAATGTACACTTGTGAAGGGATGGGTGTTGGAAGAGGTATGACTGAAACCCAATCATGACAGCTTTGTAACTGTGTATCTCATGGTGATTCAATTAAAAAAAAAATTAAGAAAAGATGTGAAGGAGTCCTTTCTGGCTTTGGGGCATGAAGGTGAAAAAAGCAGGCAGTTTTCTTGCCTTCAGGGTGCTCACATAATTGGTGATTACAAAGACAAGGCAAAGAATCATAGAACAAGCATTCAATGCAAGTATGGGGGCTACTTGGAAGGCCTGTGAAATTTGACCTGATCTTTTGAACTGGTCAAGGAGGAACAGCCTCAAGGAAGAACAACATCTAGGAGGAATTATCCATAGTGAAATAGCAGAAACAAAGGAAATGGGTGGGTGAACACAAAGGGTGTGTGTGTGTGTGTGTGTGTGTGTGTGTGTGTGTGTGTGTGTGTGTGTGTGTGTGTGAGCAAGCAGCAATTTGATGTATTGACCACACTTGTAAAGACCAGCTCAGCAACTGAGTTAGGACCCCAATCTTAGCTCAGCCTCCTCCTTCATCTTTGTTCCCTCAGATTTTAACACCTTGTAAGCTCATATGCTGAGGAGCAGAATCTCTAAGGACCTTTCTTCAGCTTCATATTCTAGCCCTAACTCCATGTCAGAACAAAGCATTTGAAGACTTAGGGCTTTGTTTGCAAAATCTGCAAGATGATAGGATATTAACAAACAAATGTCATTTAATTCAGAGTTCCCAAACCTACCACTCCATTTTCAGAAAAAATAATCAATCCCCACTACCCTGGAAATCTATTTTCTTTAATAAACAAATATAAATCACCTTCTAATTGTAGTCAGACGACTACCACCTTGAATCATTCTAGTGTTCCTCACCCTCTCTACCCCTACACACTATCATCCACTTTGGGAAACTAACATAATTGAGACTAATTTAGAAGTTGTGTTTCCTATAGTTTTTCATAAAGAAATAAAGCCGGATACTAGTTAAAGCAGGCAAACTCAGATTTTTCTGTTCCATTATAATAGGAGATTTTAATAAAATTGATTTCTACTCTGAATTCACATTCAGATGCAGTGTGATGGGTCAATATATAAAAAATTAAGAGAGGAGACACAAGGGTAGAATTTTTTTTATCTATACCAGCCTAAAAGGATTTTTTTTTTAAATTGTATTTAATCACAGTGAGATAGTTACAAGCTTTCATATATCTCACAATGATCAAACACCCACCCCTCCACCAGTGCACATTCCCCACCATCAATATCCTGGGTATACCCCCTTTCCTAATCTCCCCCTGCCTCCATGGCAGAAAATATTCCCCATACTCTCTCCCTCCTTTTGGGCATTATGGCTTGCAACACAGACACTGAGAGGTCATCATGTTTGTTCCATTATCTATTTTCGGCATGCATCTCCCATCCCGACTGATTCTTCCAACCAATCCTTTTCTTAGTGATCCCTTCTCAATTTCATCTGCCTTCTCCCCTCTGCTCATGAAGCAGCCTAAAATGATTCTTGCTGAAGATAGGCCAAAGGTTCTGACTAAGGTCCCTGAACCGTTATCAAATATCCAAGGGATAAGATATCAATCAAGGCTCAAAGAATCTGGCTTAAACCACTTGACAAGAGGCTTGCTAAAAATTGCTGAATCAACTTAGAACAGGACCAAAGAAGAAAAGGCTAAGGACAATTTGAGAAGAGGACTCTGAGGGACTTTGGTTGTGTTGAGGAGAGACTTTGCTTGTTTGCTTATTGGTTTTGTCCTGTGTACACACCCCTGTGATGCCCTGGGGGTCAACTGGAAACATGAGGGAGTTTACAGAAAAGTGGTTTTGTGCATTGAGTTTTGTAGCCTATTAAATTATATGTTTCTCTGTACCAAAACATAAGAAATCTAAGTGGTTAATCCCAGTGTGTATTATATGTAGGAATTGTCAGTATTGTCAGTGGACCTGTCACCATAGCTAAGAGACTTATGTGTCTCTTAGAAGAACCATTTTCTTCCAAATATCACAATTTAATCATTTTTAATGGAAGAACATTATACTGGAGTATATGCTGAGTATATATACTGAGTATGTATATTACAACTTATTTACCTAGTTATCTTTCAATGAATATTTGGGTTAATTTTACGTTCTGGCTATTATGAATAATGCTACTGTGAACAGAGAGATACAAATATCTTCTAAAATTTTGTATCCTTCCTGAAAATATCTAGAAGTGGTATTGTTGGGTCATATAAAATTTCCATATGGAATAATTTGTTGATTTTATTGTGTTGCTGGAGTTCACAAATTTGTTGCTCAGCCAAAGGTTGCACAGTTGCCCATGGTGCTTGCAGTGTGACATCTTATAGCCTGATTCTTCTTTAAAAAAATTATTTTATTGATTCACCATATGGGAAGTTACAAAGCTTTCAGGTTTAAGTTTCAGTTATACAATGCTCAAGCACCCATCCCTTCACCAGTGCACATATTCCACCACCAAGAATCACGATATACCTCCCCCCTTCCCCCCACATCCCCAGCCCCCCACCCTGCATGTGTAACTGGTAAATTTCACTTTACTTTCACTTTACTTTGATTACATTCAATATTTCAACAAAAAAATTCACTATTATTGATTTGGAGTTTCTCCCCCCTAAAGTCAATCTGCTGAAAAGAAAGCATTTGGTAATTTGTTTTCCATTGCTGAGAATGAAGAGATATGAGGTCAGGAGGCCGCACTAGTAGCAGCATAGTTTTGGATTTCTGTATTTTAGTATTTTAGTAACTAAGTCCAGAGAAATGTCTGCCAGGAATCGCAACATTATAAGCTTGTACCTCTCAGCTACTTTATATTCCACATATGAGTGTGATCTTTCTATATCTGTCTCTTTCTTTCTGACTCATTTCACTCAGCATGATACTTTCCATGTTGATCCACTTATATGCAAATTTCATGACTTTATGTTTTCTGACAGCTACGTAGTATTCCATTGTGTAAATATACCAGAGTTTCTTTAGCCAATCATCTGTTTTCGGGCACTCTGGTTTTTTCCATATTGTGGCTATTGTAAACAGAGCAGCAATGAACATGGAAATGCAGATGTCATCTCTACTATACCTTTTTGCCTCTCTGGGAAATATTCCCAGGAGTGGTATTGCTGGGTCAAATGGGAGCTCAATTTCTAACTTTTTGAGAATCGTCCATATTGTTTTCCAAAAGGGCTGAACCAGTCGGCATTTCCACCAGCAGTGAAGGAGGGTCCCTTTCTCCCCACATCCACGCCAACACCAGTTGCTTTTGTTTTTTGGGATGTGGGCCAGTCTCTGTGGTGTGAAATGATATCTCATTGTTGTTTTGATCTGCATCTCCCTGTTGATTAGTGATGTTGAACATTTTCTCATGTGCCCCTCTCAGCCATTCGGATTTCTTCTTTGGAAAACTTTCTGTTCATTTCATCACCCCATTTTTTGATCAGGTTGGCAGTTTTCTTCTTGTGGAGTTCAACCAGTGCATTGTATATCCTTGTTATCAACCCTTTATCGGATGGGTACTGCATAAATATCCTTTCCCATTCTGTGGATTGTCTTTGTATTTTGGTCACTGTTTCTTTTGAGTTGCAGAAGCTTCTTAGTTTGGGATAGTCCCATTTATTGATCTTTGTTTTCACTTGCTTGGCCAGTGGTATGTCAGCTTTGAAGATACCTTTGGCTTCAATGTCGTGGAGGGTTTTGCTGACCTTATCTTCAATGTACCTTAGGGATTCTGGTCTGATGTTGAGGTCTCTAATCCATTTTGATCTGATTTTTGTACATGGTGATAGATGGAGGTCTAAGCCCATTTTTTTTGCATGTAGCCATCCAGTTTTTCCAGCACAATTTGTTAAACATGCTTTCCTTGCTCCACTTCACATTTCTTGCTCCCTTATCAAAGATTAGATGATCATATATTTGGTGGTGTATGTCAGAGTATTCAACCCTGTTCCATTGGTCTGCAGCTCTGCCTTTGTTCCAGTACCATGCTGTTCTAATGACTACTGCTTTGTAGTAGAGTTGGAAGTTGGGGAGGCTGATTCTTCCCATTTTCTTTTCCCCAAGGATTGCTTTAGCTATTCGTGGGGGCTTATTGTTCCATATGAATTTCAGGAGCGCTTGCTCCATTTCTTTGAAGAATGTCAAGGGTATCCCTATAGGGATCGCATTGAATTTGTATAATGCTGTGGGGAGAATTGCCATTTTGACAATATTAATTCTTCCAATCCATGAGCAGGGGATGTCTTTCCATTTCCTCATGTCCTCTTTTATTTCCTGAAGTAGTGTTTTATAGTTTTCATTGTACAAGTCCTTTACCTCCTTTGTTAAGCTGATTCCGAGGTACTTGATTTTTTGAGGCGCAATTGTGAACGGGATTGCTTTTCTCAGGTCACTTTCTTCTCTCTCATTATTTGCATATAGGAAAGCCATGGACTTTTGGGTATTGATTCTATAGCCTGCAACTTTACTATACGAGTCTATTGTTTCTAGGAGTTTCTTGGTAGAGGTTTTAGGGTTCTCTAGGTATAGTATCATATCATCTGCGAATAGTGAGAGCTTGATTTCTTCCTTTCCTACCTGAATGCCCTTAATATCTTTTTCTTGCCTAATCGCTATTGCAAGTACTTCCAGTACTATATTGAACAGAAGTGGAGAGAGTGGGCATCCTTGTCTCATCCCTGTTCTCAGAGGGAAAGCTCTTAGTTTTTCCCCATTGAGGACAATGCTTGCCATATAGCCTAATTCTTCTTCTCAGAGAACCTGGCAAGCTACCGAGAGTTTCCTCCCGCATGGGAGAGACTGGAAAGCTCCCTTTGGTGTATTCTTATGCCCCAAACAGTAACAATGATGGATCTCATTCCCCTGACCCTAAAAGAACCTCTAATGCAGCACCATTGGGAAGGAAGAGTAAAAAGAGGCCGCTAAAATCTCAGGGCTAGGATGAATGGAAACATGGAGACGTTACTGGACCCGCTTGAGCAAATCAATGATCAATGGGATGACAGTGACAGTGATACAGTGATACCAGGATTCACCATGGCAGTGCCAAGGATAACCTTCAGCAAAGTGGAATGGTGCAGATATTGAATGTGCGACCTTGTGTATGCAAAGCAGGGGTTATCTGACAACCACATTCCCAGATCCCTCCACTTAATTTTTTAAAAGAGTATTCATAGAAGCTGCACTAATTTACATTTCTACCAACTGTGGGCCAGAGTACTTTCCCCCAATATTTACACCAACACTTGTTTCCAATATTTTTAACTGAGACCATATTCACAGGTATGAGGCAATAATCTCATTGCAGATTTGATTTGCATTTCCTTAATAATAAGTAATGTGGCATATTATTTTTTATGTGTCTGTGGGTCATCTGAATGTGTTCTTTGGGGAAGTCATTTGTCCAGTTTTTTTTTTTTTTAAATTGTGACTTCTTTATTTTTTATTATTGAGTTGTGGTCACTCTTTGGTTGCTCAGCCCTGTGGTTTGGATATCATATCACTGTTCTCTGTCCCCACAAAGTATAAACATCTAAATTCAGATACAAAATCTTTGAGTGTTTCTACCCTTCAGGGAGCAGTGAGAGTGCTGAGTTCCCAAAATTCATTCAGGGCCTTACCCTGAATGCCAGATGGAGAGTTTTACAAGGAGTGTCTATGATAATTATCTGCATGTTTACACATTCTGTGCTATGCAAAGACATTAACCTTTTTGAACCCCTTCTGCCAGCTAACCTCATCAATATTTCAGAACTGGATCCAGATTTCTTTAAAAGGGGCTGATACTCATTTCATGTTAGTCATCAAAAAGTGAAGTATTTGTACAAGGCCAAAGTGATAGTATAGCAGGTAGGGCACTTGCAGCTTACCTATCCCTGGCACCACATATGGTCACTTGAGCACTTCCAGGAGTGATCCCTGAGTACAAAGCAAGAATAAGCCCTGAGCACCACCAGGTGTGGCCCCAAAGCAAAACAAAGAAAGTATTGTTCATCCCATATTTCACAAATTTTATTTGGACTGGAAGTAGCCACTATACCAATCTTGGCAGGAGATTCTGTAGGAGATTACTATTGAGATCCAGTTTTGCTAGCAAGTTCTTTAATTAAAAGGAGAGGGTGCTGAGGTGTGAAACATAAGAGAAAATTCTTAGGAGGGGATGTATTTAGATTGTGTACTGTGTGAGCTCTCCCTTAAGTACCTAGGAAGGTGGGGAGGAGAGCAAAGGATTATTTGGTTAATTCCAACCATCTATACCAGAGCAACACAAAGAGGTGGAGGAGTTTGGGGAGCCAAGAAAGGAGGAACTAATTGAGGATGCTGTCTCCTCTCTTAGCAAATGGCTTCTGAACAGATGCCTACATGAAGCAAGGGAGCAATTCTTGTGTGCCTTCCAAGCGGGGTGGGACTCAGGTATCCAGACAGTGGCAGCATCCAGTGAAACACTCCCAAACACTACATGTTGACAGAGATCCATTTTTCTACTACTGATACAGTGCTCATGAGATTAGTGTGGCCAACTGAGCCTAGCTGAAGGTGACTCCTATGATCACCGCTTTCTTTTTATTTTTATTTTTTTATTTTTTATTGAATCACCATATGAAAAGTTACAAAGCTTTCAAGCTTAAGTCTCAGCCATACAATGATCAAACACTCATCCCTTCACCAGTGCACATGTTCCACCACCAAGAACCCTAGTATACCTCCCATCCCACCCCCACCCCCCACCTTGTGGCTGATGATTTTCATTTTACTTTCTCTTTACTTTGATTACATTCAATATTTAAACAGAAAAATCACTATTATTATTTGGAATTTAAACCCAACAACCAGAACTGCCAAAAAGGCATCATTTGATAATTTGTTTTGCATTGCTGAGGATGAAGAGCCTATGAGGTCACATGGCCGCATTGGATTTCTGGTATTTTAGTACTTAAGTCCAGAGAAATTTCTGCCAGAAGTCGAGTCATTGCAAGCTCGTACCTCTATTTTAGTGGGCCTTATAAGATGGCGGTTGCCATGCTGCTGGGGAACGGAAAGACCGAGAGAGAAAACTTTTCCCCTCCCGGGGCGGCATGGGGCCATAGCTTAGTTCACAGAGGCATTTCTGCAAAAAGCCGCTGGGTGCCGAAAGTAGTTAGTTGGCCTCCGGGATCATGTGTGTTCAGGAACAGGGGAGCTGTTTGTGTTCACCCGCTTAGGGTTCTGATCACCACCTTCTGATATGCATGTATCCGCTATATTCTTGTCTTTTGTGTGTGAGCAGACCTGTGACATATTTTCAGTCAGAACACAGTCAAAGCAATTGTTGCCACTCATACAGGTACAGTATATAAGACATCATTTTGGAATATTACTGCATTGCATGACAGTTCTCTTCTTGCTTTCTTGGTGAGTCACTATACTTTTATAGAGACAACATTCCTACCAGCAATGAATCTATTTTGATAAAGACATGGTTTCTGCAAGTATGAGAGGATATCTCCCACCAAACACAAAAGCATTAAGTTGTAGAAGCATATGCATGCCTGTGTTCATTGTAGCACTGAGTATAATAGCTAGGATATGGAAACAATCCAAATGTTCTATGACAGATGAATGGATGAAGAAGTAGTGGCAAATTTATATGATGGACTATCATACAGATATATAGAAAGAAGAAATTCTGAGGTTTACTACAATGTGTATGGAACTAGAGAATATCGTGGGAAAGCATAAGGAAGAAAGACAAAATTCAGCTGATTTCACTTATCTGTGGACAGAAATAAGCAATGAAATACTATCAAACAATGACAACCCTTTGGCTTGGATTACAAAACTAAGTATCAAGCTGTGGGGTATAAAGAGGGATGGAGATAGGACAAGAGGCCACAGTAGTTGTTGATTGTATGCATTTTGGTGGTGAAGAAATACAGAAACTTTGTACATCGATCCTATAAAATTTGACACTATTTTAACCACACTACCTGAACTATAATAAAATATTTAAGATTTTATTTTACTGGAGTCACCCTTAATCTCCCTTTGGCCTTGAAGAAGCAATTAGTCTTGTGAGAGAGTCCATATGGTCCAGAATCCAGTCTTATAACTAGCAACTTAATTTTGCTAACAACTGAATGGCCTTAGGTATGAACCCAAAATACCTGAAGTTTTAGATGAGAATGCAGCCCTGCTACCTTCATGATTGCAGCCCTAGTGAGACTCTGAAGCAGGAAACCTGGCTCAATCAGCCATGGTTGGACTTCTGAGCTCCAAAAACTGTGAGATAACAGACTTTTTGCTGGAGTAATTGTTATGTGGCTGTAGATAACTGATGGGGTTGCTTTCCTTTGCTTTCCTTTGTCTTTAGCTCAGCTGGTAATGTATGTCTGATGACATAAATGTACTGAATGGATGATGGAGTGGTAGACAGTATGGACTGACCACCATTATGACCACATTATAGCTTTCATGAGTCCCAGTCACTTTTGCCATCGTAGGATATATCCTCCATTAAGGAATAGTGAAAATATGTTTGGCATCTGCCTTGAGATAAAGATGAATATAATTAAGACTGAGATATTTTATTTCCATGATTATACTTAGTTTTCTCTTGATTAAAAAAATGTTCATGTTCTCTTAAAAGTATTTTGGGTCTCGTAGGGGAGGAAACCTGGGAACACTGGTGAGGGGAAATTGACACTAGTGGTGCGATCGGTGTTGAAACATTGTATGTCTAAAACTCAATTATGAATAACTTTGTAAATTATGGTGCTTTAAGAAAATAAAATTAGGACTCTGTGCCTAAAGACTTTGATTCCAGAGACCTTCTAACCCATTTTGGCATCCAGAACAGCTTCTTACAGCAATGCACTGGGACTGTGAGCTGGGCTACAACTCCGCGCTGCCTGAGGATGAATCTTTCCTCTCTATCTTGTTTTTCTGCATGGAAAATGGCAGCAGCAGCAATATCCACGTGGCAGGAGCCACCTTCTAAGACTCCTAACTCAGAGGTATACGGGTTTTACACTTTGTGGCTCCCAGGCAATCACGAGAAGTGGGTGTTACTGGCATGCCCTCAGCCCAGATAAATCCTGAGCTGCTGAGAGCGAAACAGACCCCCTGCGCCTAAAGACTTCCATTCCAGAGACCTTCTAACCCATTTTGGCATACAGAGCAGCTTCTTACAGCAATACACTGGGACTGTGAGCTGGGTTATGCAATTTCTGACAGAATTTTCCCTGGACTTTATACAGAAATCCAAAACCAAATCCAAAACATCTCTTAATTGTCAGCAATGTGAAACAGTTCCTTTTTAGCAGGTCTGACTTGAGGGGGAAACTCCAAATAATAACAGTGAGTTTTTTGTTGAAATATTGAAGGTAATCAAAGTAGCAGCCATTTCTCTAGACTGTGAACTATGCAATAGCCCCACGCCGGCCGGGAAGAGGAAATATCCCTCTTTCCCGGTTGTTTCCCATTTTCGGGGAGAAACGCGGCATGACGTCCACCATACTATGAGGCACGGGAAGGGGGATGGGAAAAAAAAACAGAAAAGGAAAAAGGAAAAAAAGAGTTATGTAGTTGGAGCAGTGGGGCTACATATCTCTTCATTCTAAGCAATGGAAAACTAATTATCAAATGCTTCCTTGGCAGTAGGGCTGTCTTTCTTGGGGGGGAACTCCAACAACAATAGTGAGTTTTGTGTTGAAATATGAAATGTAATCACGGTAAAGAGAAAATAAAGTGAAATTCATCAGTTATGCAGTTGGGGGAGGAGGGGAGAGTGGGAGGTATACTAGGGTTTTTGATAGTGGAATATGGGCACTGGTGAAGGGATGGAGTTTGAATATTGTATAACTGAGACATAAGCCTGAGAACTTTGTAAGTTTCCACATAATGATTCAATAAGAAAAAGAAAAGAAAATTAAAAAAGAAGTATCTTAGGGTGGTGAGAGGAAAACTGGGGGCATTTGTGGAGGGTAGTGGGCACTGGTGAAGGGACCAGTGTTGGAACAATATATACTTGAAACTCAATCATAAAGATCTTTGTAGCTTTGTAATTCATGGTGATTCAATAAAAGTGGCTATGACATCTAATAGATAAATTGCCTTGGCTATCATCTCACCAGCATGAGACGATATAGAATGTTTCGTCAATTCAACTGCAATTTAAAATAAAATGCAGAAAGGTGGAGAAAGTAGAAAACAAGAAAGAGAAGAAGAAACGAAAAATATCCTACCAATACATATGCGAGGCTTTCTTGTGGGTTAAATGCTAATGCTGCTGAAGCCATGGGAATTAGGGTAGCTTCATTTATTGCCTTCTGGAACATTATACTGTAAGAACAGAAGTAAGACAAGTGCCTGGATGATGATAAATTAAAGCAGAATATGGTAAGAGACAAAAGAGAGAAGAGGGAATGAACCATTCAAGGAAGGAGACAATTCTGTTCCAGGAATTATTCATTCATTTGTGTATTGGTTGGTTCATTTATTTTACAAATATTTATTGAATTATAGGTCATGCATGAGAGATATGAATATTTATGAGAAGAGGAAAATTGTAAGTTAGGATAGGATACAAATTCTTTCCACATATTATAATAATGGATATCATAAATGCACATTAAAGAAGCCTGCCTGCGTGAGAAACCTGGTTCAAGGGAAGGGTTTCTCATTCTCAGCACTGAGCACATTTTGGATCACAACTCTGGGGCAGTTCTGTGCATTGTAGATATTTAGTGCCTTACCTACCTATTACTAGGTCTTAGTAGATTCCCTCTACATCCTCCAATTGGGATACACAAAGATGTCTCCAGACATTGCCAAATATCCTTCTATGACACAAAATTGGCTCTCTGATTACAAACCACCACTTTAGAAATTTCTGCATGATCTTGGGTGAGCTATTTAATTTATAGTTGCTTTAGTTTCCTTATCTGTATAATAGGAACAAAAATGGACCTATATCATAGGTAAGAGCAAGGACTGAATAGGATGATGCATGTAAAATAGTTTGAGTATTAAATGACAGATGGTATGCTCCCATGAAATGAAAATGGCAGTCAGTATCATTGTGTCAGGGACAGGCTTTGGCACATGGTTTGAATGGATCTCAGTCTGTTCTTTATAAAAATCTAGATGGACAAAATATGTGTTGGGGCTCCAGGAGTGCACATGCATGTTGCCTGTGAGTGCAGGTACTTGAGAATCATGATTGCAAGAGGAATAAACCCACATTCTGAGTTGTAAGTCTGGGGAATCTTGAATCTGAGATGTGTTTTATGGGGACTAGAGATTTCCTAGGCATCATAAAGGGGCACAAGTCATTGGAGAAGAAATTTGACTAACATTTTTCTACAAATGTAGACCATTCAGGGTCACCCAAAACACATGCCTTGGCACTGGAGAGGCATACTTGGAGTTCCTTTGCTCATATAAAAATTACTCAGAACCTAAAGAGTTTGGAACTTCTCTCTGAAATTTCTACTCTCCTAATGCACAGAACAAAGGGAAAGGAATGTTAATGTTTATAGCAGAAAATTAGCCTCAAGGATGTGTCCTGCACTCAGTTCTGAAAAGTGAATGTTAACTGTTCACTCTCTACAAAGAGATTATCCTAGATTGTCTGGGCGAGTGCAATATAAATAATAAAGTCCTTATGAAATTAAGCATAGGGGTTAAAGTCAGAGCAGATGTGAACCAGAAGCCGAAATTATGATTGCAAGGTGTTGTGAGCCATGGAAAGTATACAACCTGTAGAAGCTGAAAAAAGGAAATGGGTTCTCCCTAGGACCTTGAGAAAGCCCTGTACACACCTTGGGTTTAGATCCAAGAGACTCATTTTCTATTTCTAACTCCCTCATCTGTAATATTACAGTTGTGTCTTTTAAGCCTTAAAATGTGAAATAATTTTGTTATAACATTAGAAAACTGATGTACTGTTTTTCATGTTACTGGTGAGGAATCAGAGTTTCATAGAGGCTCAGGTAGTTTGCTGATGACCAAGACTTGGTGAGGGAAGAACAGAGACATAAACAGGTCTGATTCTCCAGCCATATATGCCTTGAGACCACAGACTATGAGAAATCTTTCACAGATAAGTGGGAAGCCCCAGTGGATAATGGATTAGTACATCAAGTGTCTCCATGCAAAATAAGCACATGAACAATCAAAATGTTAAGATTTTAAAATCAACTCTCAAAGTTAAAACTAATAAAAGATGGTTTGTGGTTCATCATTTTCAGTATTTTAGAGTCAGTGACTACCCCTCATTTGAGTATGTTTATAGCGTGGTTAAGGTTATGATCTCAATTTCTGTGCAGTTCAATTATGTTATATTTTCTCTAGTTGTATTTGAAGGCCCTTGTTTGTGATCCTGACTCCAAGTCATCTGTAAATATAAGGATACATGCACAGTGCATAGTCCATAATTGCTGTGAAACAATTGCACAACCATTTTCCATCCAACAGATTCATGTTTCCTAAGGAACTGATGGGAGGAATCTGATGAGTAGGTCAGATTGATCTGCATCAGTGGAAAGGCAACTCAGATGATTTGCAATGTTAGGATATCCATATGCTCCTTATGTTATATGGAGGGATTATATGGAGGGCAGGATTTTCATTTTTATTTCTCTGTGATATACCATAGTACCTGTTATATAGGAGGCCTTGAACACAAATTCAATCTTTTAACTTTCTGTACATAAATTTTGTTTCAGATTCTAACTCAGTTCTTGGTGCATTCCTCTATGCCTTGTTGGTTATATTCCAATTAGAGCAGTAGCAAAGCATCCAGGTGAGATGGTTTTTCATCTATCACAATAGAATCCCTTTGAGCCAGCTGTGAGTTCTATTCTCAAGCACCTCTTATGGTCCTATAACTTTCTGCTACCTCTGTACTCAGGGGGTATTTTGTGAACCATTCCTTCCATATCATATACTCTGGTGGTCCTCAATCCCTTCACTGTTTATTTTTGCTATGCCTTACTAAAAAGAAAGAGTTTGTTTATCTCCCTAGTTCTAGGGACCCATATACAGGTTCTCTTATTTCCCCTTCCTCCTGGGGAATCCTCTGTTGTTTGGAAGAAATCCTTTCTCTTCTAAATTTCTCTAAGAATTTATGCTTTGTTTCTGAATCCACTAAGATTTAGGTATTGCAAAAGCAAAACTAGAGTGAGCAGTTGAGCTCCACGTGAAGTTTAGGAAGGTAGCTCAGTTCTGAAAGTGGAAGGTGGCAGCGGACTGAAGCACTGAGTACGAAAGGGGGTGAGGAAGAAGAGGAGGAGAAGTTGGTTCTTGTGGAATTGTCAGGAGTTATTGATTCAGATTTTCTTTAAAAATGTGAAAATAGGTATACAATTCTGGTGAGTCTTCTATTTGAAGAAGGGCACAGAATTTAATGTAAGAATGAATGGGGCAACTTTGGTTTCGTGTAAACTCTCATCCACCATGATCCAGCAATTCAGAAATAGATCTTGAAGGAGATCTACAAGTGGCAGAATTTCTCTCGGATCCTGCACAAGACTGGGTTGTCCTGGGGCAACTCAGAGGAGGAGCAGGTGAGTACCTGTGCCTACCCAAACACAGAGCTGGCAGTGGAAAATCTTCACACTCTACAACTACTGCCATGATCCTAGCCGGACCCCACAGCTCAGAAAAACCTAATCCAGATATCAGTTGTTGGAAAACTGAGGTGTGTGGGTTTTGTGACTGAAATCTCCAGCTTTCACAAGGTTGGGGCTGGGCTATCTTTCCCTAACTCCTTGTACTTCTGGAAGCCCAGCAGACACTCACACCCCCAAAATCTTCCAGTTCTTTATTCAATTCCAGCTGTATCACCCCGTTAGAAATTCTAGACACCCTGGAATGAACAGCCACAGTTTGGGCAATCTCAAACTCTATGACACTGTTAAACTAGGATTAGCACACCTAATTGGTGTGATTGGATGAGATGTAGTGTAGACGGCAACCAATCTCAATTAACAAAATGTAAACACAGAAGGCTTAACCTGTAGCCACATTTTAGTTATCTCTGATATAAGGGCTTGAGAGTCCATGATGAGATACAACAGTTTTTGCTAACTTTCTTCTAAAGAAACAATGTTTGATCATCCTTATAGCAAATTATTTGTAACAAGCCATGTAAATTAATGTATTGAGAGCTCGCTATGGGGACAGGTGCAAGGGTGGTTGGGAAAATTAGAAATAATGGTGATGGGAAGGTTCAATGGTGTTGGGATTGGTGTTGGAATATTGAATGTCTGCAACTAAACTAATGACTTAATAAAGTTATATTTTTTACAAAAAAGCAAAACCTGGAGATTTAGCCTTTCATTCTATTTTCTTTGTGTGCTGCCCCTAAGGTAGAGGACAAAGAAAAGAAAAATATATGAAGAATTTTTCATAGTAGGTAAATTATGGGAAAATAATGGAGGTGGATACTGAAGCTATCTAAAGGGCAAATTGTAATATTACATAACACTCTGCCCTAAGACAAAAAAGACTGTTGGGTGTATAATATTTCCAAAAAGAGATGTACCCCTTGGTATGGCAATCAAGGAAAGAAGACTTATTTGAATCAAAGAAAGTTGATGCAGTCTTACTTCCAGTAATGGTGTGTGGTCTGTAGAAGAGCATCATAAAAACACAAGTAAATCATGGTATTGTAAGAGATGATTGAAGATGTTAAAAAACAAAAACAAGAAGGGAGAGAGGGACCTAGTTTAGATAAAATGGCAGAAAAGACCTGGCTCAGAAGATGATATTTAAGTTGTTATTCATGAAATGAGAAGAAGCCAATATGTGAAGGGAGGGATGAACAGGACTTTCCAGGCAGAGGGACTCATGTTCAAATGTCCTGGGGTAGAGAAGCTTTGAAATATTTAAAGAACTGAAAAACACGCTAGGGTTGGCAATAGCATTACTGCTATATTATTCTTATGTCACATCAAATGTCTTCTCTGGTATGAAGGAAGACAGAAACTTAATTCTTTTATCTTTAAAATAGGAGGGAGAGGGTTTTTTTTTTTTACTTGAATTAGAGCTATTTCCTAAACTGTATAGTTGAAGGTATTGTACTTCTTCTATTATGTTCTCTCTATGCTTAAAATAACCGAGGAGAGGTTTGCTTTCGGAGCTGTTAAAAATTGTATCCTGGAATTTCTTCAAGGCCAAGCCGTCTTAATGGCGATCTGTTTCTGGGGAGGAGGGTTTATTTTGAAATCCATGTGACATACCTCTAAGAAATCCTGAAAACTAGAACTATTACTCCTACTCTCCTCTGCTTGGTTTCAAGGATCCAGAACCAGTTTCTGGTAGTACAACCATAAGTCTGCGCATTTAATTCTTTCAGATATATTCCATGGGAGATTTTTTTTAAGTCTCCCTATTTAAAACTTTCTGACTTCTCATCACCATTTAGGGAGGAAAAAGGTTTGGCTTTCTAGGATTCTGTAGAATTTCCAATCTTCTATAGATGTTTTTAAATCTTTCAAAACTTTTAAATTGTAGTTTAGGTAATATGCTACAATAGTATTTAAGTTTATAGTGTTGAAATACAAAGCTACTCCGGGACTCTTCACTGTCCTTATGTCACATCTGATCTGATCTTCATTCCCCACCAACCATCCTCACACCATTCATCCGTAAATTTTTTATCTAAGGTCCAAGTTGTGTCATCTTTCAGTGCTGTCTATTCCTTTGTTTTGGTTCTCTATATTGCATACGTGAGTGAGATAATATGGTATTTCTTCTTTTCCATCTGAATAATTTCACTTTGTATGTAGTTTTACTTTTTCAAAAAGTTGTCATATTCTTTAAAAAAAGTCATTGCAGTATCCTATACTCTCTTTACAATAAAAAGCTACAGGATTAGATCCAACATATTATAGAATTTTTTTTACAATGTTTGTGATTTTATTTCAGAACCATGTCATCAGAATAAAACTGTTCATTCAATTTTTAAATTCAAGAGCATGGAAAGGTAATAGTTCCCCACTGAGTTTGCTTGAGGAAAGAGGTGATATGTCCTCTTCCTGCTTGGGTAGCCTCAGACAGTTGCGTGACCAACACAGGTAACTATTTAATGGAGAAACTTTGACTCTGAGAATCTGGGACAATGCCAACAGGAGGACCATTAGCAGGGACTCTCCTCACCCTCTCCCTCATTGTCTCTTTGATCTCTCTTCTATGGGAACGAGACAATCTGCTGTTCACTGGGCATCATGGAAAGCTCTTTCTGCTCTTGATTGGAGAGGACTATTTTTTGCTTGTTTTATTTTCTCTTGGCTTTGCTTTAGCAGTGAAATCTGCCAACCTCCTAGTACCATCTGTAGGGTTTCTCAATGTTATTTAAAGAATCAGACTCCTCATTCTACCACAGTCTAACTCACTTCCAAAATCTGGATACTTCCCCAGCTGGCTTTCTGGCAACCATTCTAGAAGTTTTATAGAGTTCCTTGTAAAATTCCAAGCAAGGGAGACCTAGACCTACCCCACTCCAAAAAAAGATTTTGCTACATAGGAATCAAAGGAGCATAGCATGGTCTAATTGTATTGAAGGTTCATACTGTTTTTTTTTTTTCAGGGGAGGTGGGAGGGTATTTCTTTTTGGCTTACTCCCTACCTAGCTAGGAGTAATATCTATGGTTCTCAAGACTAACTCCTAGCTATGTCTCAGGGATAACTCCTAGGAGGGTTTGGGGGACATATGGGTGCCAGGGATTGAACTGGGTCAGCCACATATAAGACAAGTGTCTTACCCAAGGTACATCTCTCCAGTCCTCTTATTATTTTTTTTTATCTTGGTTCTCTTGGAACGTCCTGCTACACCTGTGATATTGATTTATGAACTCCTTCATTGAATACCTTTAAGAAAACTTCCAAGTAAGATTTAGATCTTGTCCTGATGCCATTTAGGTAAGAGACCATATAAGTTAGTGTCTAAGCTGGAACACTTAATTTTTTTCTTAATTTTTTTTTTCTTTTTGGGTCACACCTGGCGATGCACAAGGGTCACTCCTGGCTCTGCACTCAGGAATTACCCCTGGCGGTGCTCAGGGGACCATATGGGATGCTGGGAATCGAACCCGGGTCGGCCGCGTGCAAGGCAAACGCCCTACCCGCTGTGCTATCACTCCAGCCCCAAAGCTGGAACACTTTAGAAGTGAAAGAAGTTATTGGTGATTATACAGGGATAAGAGGTATAAACTAGAGTCAACTCAGGCAAGTTGGAATGGCTAACCACCATATTTATAAGTTACACAAATTGTCAGCTTTTAAAAGTATGATCTCCTTCTTTTGTGGGTTGGTGCATACTCTGGCATATTTAACAGTACGAGAATTGAAATCCCATCTCTACTTCACACTAGTTTATGTCCTTTGACAAGTGAATGAATCCCTCACACTGCATAAATTTTTCTCATAGAGTAAAGATTAGAAACATGGGAGCTGAGATTACCACTGCTAGTTGCCAGTAAATAGTCACTATAAACAAATGAAAGGCTATAATAAACCAGTAGCTCTGTGAGGAAATACAGTGATTTTTAGGGCGCTATGAAATATAGAGGAGAAAAGTTAAGCCCAATTTGGAGAGGGAATAGGGAAGGGACAACCAAAAGGGAGATGCTGTGAAAGATTTTTCTGGAAAAAATTTTAAAGCTAGTGCTAAACAATGAATAAGAATGTTCATGGGGAAAAGGTCAGCAAAAGAATAGAAGAAAGATGAGGGCACACAGAAGGGGTAGAGTTGAGCAAAGGCCAAGCTGCAAATGAGGATGGCATATTTAAGGGACTCTAAGTCATTCTGATTGAATGTGTCATTGAAGAAGGTTCCAGAACATATGTGTAAAGTGCTCAAAAAATTGCAAGTAGGCACATGTCCTGAAGATATTTATTTGCCTCTTAAAGAAAGTTTGGATTTCATCCTAAGAGCAGTATGAACTTCTGTATTTTTTTGTATTTGTCTTTCCCAAGGGGAAAAAGAAATCCCACAGTAGTGGAGATTTGCCATAATCTTTGCCAAGTAAATGATTGTCACAGAATAGTTGATAGAAGGGGATTAAATAGCTGAACACAATTTGTGTTTCAGAAATATCACATAGACATGGATGTGAGAATCATGGGACTGTCAGTACCACCGAGGGATGACCTGGCCCAAGGTGCACTAATGGTTACATTTGATTATAGGGACTTGTGTGTTTAGACAAAAGAGTGTGCCTGTTGTATTATGGGATACATGTGTGATGGGATGATAGTGGAGGTTCTCTGAAAAAGTAAATGACACCCCAGAACCTGTGCAAACATACTGTTCAACACGCACACTTTACTAAGGCTTAAGCATCTCTTGAAAAAGTGACAAGGGGAAGTTCTGTTCTGTTATATAGGTGTTTGTTTTTCTGCAACTCTTAATGCTGAGACTTTGAAGATGGATAAAATTGTGTGGCTCAAAGAGCAACACTGTGAGAAGAACAGAACATATTGTGCACTGGGATTATTACTACTAAAAATAGTAAGACATGGTCTGACTATGAGAAATGATGCCTCAAACATAAAAATGAGTAGTTCAGGTTGAAATGGTGTTTCTTAATATGACACAAAGGACTAGACAGAGAAGAGAGTGAAATGCTATCATCTTTCTCCATGTCCCCCAAAAGGTCTTTCCACTGATTTTAACTTTAGTGTGCATTAAAGTTCCCATGTGGAGTGTAACCCACTCTATGTGAGTCCCTCTTCTGCAAAAATGGTATTTTTCACTTCCTACTGAGATCTTCAAATTAGTACTTTTTGAATGACTTTTTTAGAGTCTTGTCTGATAGATGCTTGCCAAACTTTGTTTATTGGTTCAGAAAAATTGGAGACAAGGCTAATCTTAATTATGGTAGAAGGCAAGCTTGTCCATTTATGTAAAATAATTATATGTGTAAGCCATTTGCCCTTTAACTTTCAAATATCTATTTAGCACTTACTAAGAGATAGCTCAATGCTGGGATCTGGGAATCAGGAAAAAACAAAATAGATGTAGCCTTTCTGCTTATTAATCAAATGATAGTCCAAATATATAATTAAAAATTACAGTCGGTAAGGGAACATTTCAGAGGTAAAGGCGTCACCTGGTAGGGAAATCAGTAGAATTTACGGATGTATTCAGAGAAGGCAACTCTAATGATATTGCATTTGAGTTGCTCTGTACATCCTTCAGTGAATTCAGTTAATATGTGGTCATGGATGATCAACTCACAGGCTGGCCAAGTTTGTTTCCATGAGTAGATGAGATGTGGTTGGGGTTAATGGTTAGTAAGGAAATAAATTACAAAATGCTTAAAACATATTCTCTTTGGAAAATTCATTAAGCACATCTCTATGCATAGCTATTGTTATGATTGTGATTATAATTTTCCTTGACTCAAGTTGCATTATCAGTTCCAAATGACTGAAATTTAGTTCATAACTTTAATTTATTAATTCAGCCATTTTATATTGAACTCTGTATTATGTCTTATCTATTAGCCAGGAATAGCAGTTAGGACTTATAAAGGTGAATCAAGTATTCTTCCTGCCCTATAAAAGCTGATGTCTTTATCAGATAGTTGTAATTCTCATTACAATCAGATAGTTGTAATGCTCATCACTTTCCCAGGTCTTAAATCAGTTGACCACCTTCTAAGTGCCATGTCCCATTATTCAAAGGTAATAGTACAAATAATAATGAATACTGTCCACTTTTCCTAACCAGCTATGTCTTCCATAGGAAAAACACTTTGTTCAAGATAAATATAAGCTATACATAAAGTCAAAGGATTAAGGACAAGTGAGTTTCAAGTCGGTAATGTCTTTCTGTTCCAAGGTCTGTAGAGTGATTCTTCTGTTAGGGTAACCAGCATGCCCTGCAACAATTGCTTTTAGTGTAAAAACTTCATCCATTCTGTCCATAATGCCTTACTATCTTTATAGAAATTGTTGCAAATGCATTCCTATGGCACTTAACCTGGAGATTTTCAAATTGATGATGAGTGTTTCCAGAGAGGGGTCTGCATAAAAGAAGTGACACTAGTCAGGATAAGGAGTATTCAAATGGGATTGTCTGCGGGCCTGGAGACAGCCCAGTGATGGCCCAATGGAGAGATCAAGAAGAATAGAGAGGGGAAATCCTTGGATAATGGTTGTTAGCAGGCAAGTGACATAATCCAAAGCAAAGCGAATATTCTTTGCAATTCTGTGCTTCTGTGTCAGAGCAAATGAAATCCAGTTCTCTACTCCATACTAGGATGGCAGCATGATTAATATGTCTGTTAGGGCTTGGGGATGCAAGCAATAGAAACCAATTCTGGAGAACCTAATGGAACGGAATTTATTGGTGTTCTATACAGAGTAGCTCACAGATCTGGGAAGGCAAAGCAGAAGATCAGGTCTTGGGAAGGGTAGAAACCATGGAAGCTGTAAGGATCCAGAAACAGGAACTGGTAAACACTCAGGTTGTGTTCCCCTGGAGTGGAGCTTCTCTAACTCTATTTTGCCCTTGTGTGTAAATGGCTGGAAGGGAAACCTGAGAGGTCCACCTCCAGACCAAGTGAAACCAGGAGATCTTGTTCAAAAGTGATCTCAGGGCTCTACCCAGGGGGTTGACATTGTGTCTTCAATGTAAATCAAACTATTGTTACCAAAATGGCATCGCCAACTGGTGCCCACCTTAACTGGCCAGCAAACTGAAGCCAGGCCAATAGCTGATCAAATTCACTCTTCTCTCTGTCATCCTGAGACTGAGGCATCAGGGACACAGCCTGGTCCCATGCTCCATAGGACTTGTCTTATGGTAACAGCCACTGAACTTATTTGGTTTTTGGTTAGTTTGTTTGCTTTGATTATGTACGGAAGTGTTTTGAATGGGTAGTGCCCATCTGAGCAAATTATGGCAAAAACAGGAAGATGGATGGGATTTCCTAGGTCAGGAAGTGTGATGTAAGCACATAGTGGTGTTAGGGGGTGTGAGTGTCATTGAGAGCTCAGTTTGTGTGTGTGTGTGTGTGTGTGTGTGTGTGTGTGTTATAGGGGAGTGAGAAGATCTCTAGTGAGAAACTAGAGAAAACATCAGAACTTTTGTGGAAGATTGCCTGCCACAAACTACTCACAGTGGATCTCCAAATGACCAGGCTGGTCCCTCTGCACTGTGGTCCATCTGCTGGTCATATTGTTCAAGCAATATGTGCACTGAAAACACCTGAACAGCAGATGGTGGACTTGCAGGCCTGGTTCTGGGGGTACTTGTCTGGATTAGTCCCGATTCCAGGTTTGGATGGAACTTGTCACCCCCACATATGCTGGTCCTTAGCTCAGATTTCACCCTGCCCTGCCCTGGTTAATCCTTTCCACCAGACTCACCAGTGGCCATTGAGACCAGCATCAGTGCATCAGCCTCTAGGCCAACAAGCTGGGTCTTGGGGAACAGCCTGAGGGGCCCTGAGCAGGGCAATCTTAAGTATGACTTTTAAAAGTTCCGATATGGTATGCATTTGTCATCCCAACCTGTTCTCTGCAAATGTGAGGATGAGATTTCCCCCCTGACAACACCACTTTGGGCAGAAGTTCCTGCAATGTTGTAAAAAGTGTTGAAAAATTCTCACCAGGGGCTATCATTGAATATTACCCTCCATTTTGATAGCATGGTTAAACTCAGGACGACACATGGATGGCAAAGACCCAGAGGATTTTGGAGGAAATGTGTTGGGGTGAAGCTTTATTGGCATGGTTTTGTCAGGCCTGAAGCCCTGAACAGAAGGCATAAGGCTTCCATGTTAACACACACACACATGCATGCATGCCCCACATGCATGGCAGATGAGAACGAGAAGCACAAACTGCATTTTTAGGTAAAAGAGGCTAACGCGTTTTGAAACAGGCACTGCCAAAAAATGATTGCTCGACTTTGAAAGCTGAAAGCATGATTTGAATCTTTTGTTTTCTTTTCCTAGCTTCCTAAGCACACATAAGCTACCATTATTCTAAAATCCTGAACCAAATCAGAAACACGTTG
Organism: Sorex araneus; assembly: GCF_027595985.1. Classification (NCBI taxonomy): domain Eukaryota; kingdom Metazoa; phylum Chordata; class Mammalia; order Eulipotyphla; family Soricidae; genus Sorex; species Sorex araneus. Next base: position 58,964,116 of record NC_073306.1, on the reverse strand, counting down.
AAAAAAGAAAACCCCTGAAAGGAAAACTGCTTCAAATAACACATCCAAGCGAGTGTCTGATCTTCCCATTATTTTAGCAGTTTTCAGCCAGGTATCCAACAAACACTGCTTCACACTGTTTGAGAATCGATACGTAGAGATGGGCGAGTGTTTTCCTGCTCTAATCCTGATGCAAACATGCTAGCGATTCCCCCAAAGGAGAAAGGGAGAGTGGGTTGGCGTCCTCACATACCTGTTTCTTGGGGGTTGGGGTCTTTCATCCAATGATGATAGCATTTGCTTTGCTCTTTCTAGGTAGGAGAAAAAGCTATTCACTTCATACTTGGTACATATTTTGGGTCCTTTAACCTTGAGGGAAACCTCTTGGTGGTACAAGGGCTCTGAACAGTACTCCAGATGCCTCTCAGTCACTCCCCTCTGATTGCTGGACGCCAGCTGAGTTGCTGGCTCCCTGGGTGTAGAGCAGGAATCTCCAGGGGAACTTTGGCCTTTTTCCTATGTCCTTTTTCAAGATGATAGATTACAGCACCCATTTTTTTTTTTAGATTTTGTATCAAATTCTACCACCTATACAAGGATATTTCAACCATCATGCCCAGAAACAGACAAAATCCAGTAGCTATAAAGCTCAGTGAGGGCCTTTCTTTCTCTCCTAACCTCTCCCTAGAAGAATGTGACATGAGTTACTCTTCTGAGAAACATTGATTTTTGACTCAGCTTAAATATCATTAGATCTGAAACATCTTCTATGGCTATTCCCAGTCTTAGAGTTCCTTGAGCTGTTTGCTTGCTCTTCTCCCTAACTCCAACCCCACTCCCAGTCTGTTATAGCAGCCTAAGAGACACAGGCACCAGGGTCTTCTCAGTCTTGTTTCTACTGCTTCCCCAGAGCCTAATGCAGTGCCTGACTCTTGGCAGGCAGCGTCCGTGTTTGTGAAATGATTGCAACTACAAGCTCTTTCCTTGTGTGCGAAGGGTTTTACACAACAACCCTTGGCTGAGTTTACTGTCTAGATATGATGTAGAGTGTGGTACTTTAGGGAAATTGATGAGAGCTTGTTTAGCCCTACCCCTAGGGAGACTAAAATTGCAAAGTAATAGCTGACTTTCTTATAATTGGAAGCAGAGACCCATAGATTTTCTATCATTTCTTCCCCAGTGAGCTGAAGTCCAAACACTCCAATCGGACTATGTTTGTGTCCCTGGCTAGACTGTGTGCACCTCCAGAGGAGGGACAAAAACTTAATTTATCTTCATGTTTTCAGTGTCTGACACAAATGCCAGACCCATAACAGAAACAGTACTTGGTGCTGATGGGGCCCTGGGAGCATTTATACAATCACTGGTTCTTTGTTCCCCCTGACCCAGCTCTCTCATGCTGCTAGTTCCCTGGAATGTATCTTTCTGTTTTCAAGGTGCCCTTGGTGGACAAAACTTCAAGTTAAGCCTAGGTGGAGGTCCCCCATCCTCACACCCAACAATCTGAGCAGAAAGAGGAGCTGGTACTCCCTAATGCTCCGGGACTAGTGTCTGGGATTGTCCTTTTCAATTAAATACTCATTTCTCTCTGGAGTCATGGCTCCATAGAGCTAGAATGTTCTGCCAAATGTCAAGCCAAATTTGCAGTCTACCACAATATTTCTGTTTTGGGGCCACACCTGGCAGTACTCAGGAGTCGTTCTGGCAGTGCTTTTTAAACCATTTGGGGAACTGGGGATTGAATCCCAGTTTGCCTCATGTAAGGCAAGTGCCCTGCCTGCCGTATGATCTCTCCAGCCCTCGTAGTCTACTTCTAGAGCTGGCAATGAGTGACCCTGCTTTAACCAATGTCAGGAGATTTGGGAGCAGGTGGTGGTGATCCAGACTAGGATACTATATTGTGAAAGTAGGAACAATAACCCTCGGCTAGTCCTGTCTACAATCATCCTGATCTAGCTATTTTTTTCTTTTGGCATTTTGGGTCACACCCGGTGATGCACAGAGATTACTCCTGGCTCTGCACTCAGGAATTACTCTTGGCAGTACTCGGGGGACCATATGGGATGCTGGGAATCGAACCCAGGTCAGCTGTGTGCAAGGCAAATGCCCTACCCACTGTGCTATTGCTCCAGCCCCCAGATCTAGCTTTGTTTCAGAGACAAATAACTGCCTATCTTGTCCAATAGATTCATCTCTATAATAAGCGTTGGAAGAAGAAAGCCTTTAATATGCAGGTGAACTTTGCTTTCATTATTGATTCCTGGTGAGAGTAAGCTCACCTATGTTCCTAATGTGTGGGTCCCCAGTATCAGTAAGTAAATGCACCAGGTTAAGTTTTCTCAGAACCAGCTGAAGAGTTTTATAAAATGCTTAGGGGTTGCAGATATATCTCAGGGGTCAGGGGCATGTGCCTTGAATTAATGAGGTCCTGAGTTTGATCTCTAATACTGCTATCCCTCCCAGCTGGTTGTGGCCCCAAGACTGCTGGTTGTAACCCTGGTGGCCTCCCGCAGCACCACTGGACCTAAGCAGCACCACATCACTGGCCTTTAACATTGAATCAACTGGCCCAGTTAGCCGAGCCTTGCTGTGAAGGGCCCCCAAGTGCTGTTTCTGGTCTTCCTCAAAGAAAATGACGAATCTCAAACTGCACCCAAGGGAGTTTAATAATTCTATAATGGGACTAAGGAATGTACTGAAAGAAAACCCCACACAGCCTGATTAGAAAAACCACTGATCTGATCCACTGAGAATTCTGATAGCAAATTTTTGTTTCTGAGTAAGGTAAAAAGGTGATGTCAGAGCTACCTGGTAGAAGAGATACCTGGGGAATTCAGACTTCTTCAGCCCATCAGATCCTATTACAAATACAGCTGTCTTTCCACAACAGAGAATAAGACTTGCATGTCCTGATCTTAATCCTCCAGTGTTTCACGTCTGATCAGAAATGGGAAATCGAGAAATTGTGAAATCTTAGCCACCTGTAGCTTTTGTTATGGACCCAGGGGCTGATTTAGGTCAATGGGACAGGAGGGGATATAATGGTGGGCCAGCAATCATCATACGTCCCCAGCAAAGAAGCTTGGAAAGACACTTGTCTCGCAGGCATGTCAGATGGGATAATTATGGGATGCTGCTCACAGAGTCTCATGATGAAAAGTGCTCATTTCGTGTATTGATGTCTTTTGAAATAAGTACAACGATCCCATAGAAGAGAGTGGACCAAGAGAGGGCTTTGAAGTGGGATTTTCCCTGCACCACGGCCTGCCACTCTGTGAGCTTTTACTCCAGCTATAAAAGTAAGACTTGTTTACTTCCAAAGCGATGTAATTACACATATCAAGTCATCTCTCCTGTACAAATAAAGCCAAATGATAGTGATCTGATATTTGGGGCCATGTCTGCATTACCTGGAAGATTTAACTCACTCTCTGAGACGTTGCAGACCTAATTGCAGCCAGGGGACATGTTGAAAGCTTTATATTTTCAGCTTAGCAGCTCTCATCTTTTTAAATCTCTCATTTCTGTTTCTGAAAAATGTATTTTTTTTTTGGACTCTGGGAAAGGGTAGGAAGTGTTAGGAGGAAAAACGGTGAGCCTTTTTAGGATTTGCCATTACTATTTTTTCCTTATTTACTGTCAACCAGGCCTCCAGACTAAGAGAAAGCTTGGGAGTCCCATATTTCTGTCTCCTATTGGCCTTTGTGTATTATTAAGAGGAGAGGTGGAAAATGTCAGTGGCAGAATTGATTTATTACCTGTTTTGAAGCCTTAACAGAAAACTGTAGCTTCTTATTTTTTCCAGGAACAGTTTCCTCACAAGATTGCATTCAGGTACACCCTCATCAGAAAAGCATTCAAAATTCAATAGCAGTGAGAAAAACAATCTTTCATTTGTTAGGATAATAAGAAGGCAGACAAAACAGCCAAAATGAAGGCTCAAAGGGCCAAGATACATACTTTGCATACTGGAATCCTCCATTCAATCCCTGGCACTGAATGGGCCCCTGAATACCATCAGGGGTGACCCCTAAGCACCGGGATGGGAGTGGCCCCTAAGAACCACAAAATGTATCCCCCCCAAACAAACAAAAAGACAGGCAAGCAGTGCAAAGTAAGCAGGGAATGGCATCATACTTGATAAAATAAGACCCCTTCTGCAGCTCTTTGGCCTCTCCAAAAAACAGAAATAATGTTTGGTAGTAAGCATCTTCTTTAAAACTACTGTACTTTGGGTAACAGGATTGTAACGTGTTTAAGTTTGGAGTGTTGATGTAGCATTGAACAATAGTGTTCACTATTTGTTCTTCTCTCCCTTATTTCACTTAACAGGATGTTCTCCACTTCCACCCATACTATAGCAAACTGCATGGTTTCATCATTATTTTTTACAGCTGCATAATATTACATTGTGTTTATTGCCACAATTTCTATATCCATTGGTAGTCTCAAGGAATTGGGAATCCACTGTGTGTGTGCTTACACTGTGTGCACAGCTTGCTTACACATGGATGTTACCTGCATGGATTATATTTTTTCCCCTTTACCTTTTATTTTATTTATTTGTTTGTTTTTAATTTTTTATTGTTTGTTTTATATTTTTTTAATCACTGTGAGATACAGTTACAGACTTACAAACTTTTGTGCTTGCGTTCCAGTCATGCAATGATCGAGTACCCATCCCTCCACCAGTGCCCATTCTCCATCAACAGTGTTTCCAGAATTCCTCCCACCACCCCCACCTCTGTCCCCCCCCACGCCTTCTGTGGCAGGCAGATTTCCTTTTACTCTCTCTCTCTCCTTTAGGGTGTTGTGGTCTTCAATGCAGGTATTAAGTGACCATCACATTCTGTCTATAGTCTACTTTCAGCACACATCTTCCATCCCGAATGGGTCCTCCAAGCATCCTTTACTTGGTGTTCCCTTCTGTACCTGAACTGCCTTTTCCCCTAGCATGTGAGCCTGGCTTCCAAGCCATGGAGCCAACCTCCTGGACCTTATCTCTACTACTCTTGGTGTTAGTCTCCCATTTTGTTGCTTTATATTTCACAAATCAGTGCAGTTCTTCTATGTCTGTCCCTCTGTATCTGACTCATTTCCCTGAGCATGATACTCTCCAATTAATCCACTTATATGTAAATTTCATGAAGCGCATGGATTGTTTTTAAGGCATTTGACTAAAAGCAACTTTGTGTTTCTGAGATGTGTTACAGTCACCTAAACTGTAAAAATAGCCCTGGTGCATCCATTGTTTGTATGTGAAGGGTTCCCTGATGGAAGCCTCATTATTCTGCTGGTTAAAGATGGGAGAACAGAGTAATTAAGTAATCTGCCCTAGGTCACACAGCCAGAAAATAGGAATATTAGGATTTGAACTTATAACCTGCAGATTGTTGGAAACTTTATGTTTTCTTATGTTGATTCATATAGGCATGGGCCCACCAATGGGATACCTGTGTTTTTCTCATAGGGTTAATTAAATAGAAGCCTGTGTATATCACCTTGTAATAGAAGAAGGGCCCAGGGAAAAGGCAGGTGCATAAAAGGGACCCAGGACCCAGCATTCCCTCTTTAACCTATAACTAGATAATTTCAGAAGAATCCCAGCTCAAATTCATCATCTCTTTTTGGTATCAAGAGGATAGATCCTGTGATGTCTTGGTTTCAGTTGCCATGTTGGAGTTGGGAGGATTGTTGGTGTGGAGGAGCAGAGGGGAATCCAGGGGCTAGATTCAATGGCCCAGCCACATCAGGGAAAGGGGAGCAGAAAGAGCACTACAGTCAGAATCTAATAAAGAGCCTTCTCTGAACAGCTTTATACTATTCCAGAAACATGCGTTGGAACCCATATCATGAGATACAGTCCATCAGGCTAGAGAGGGCCCATCTTCAAAGCACTGGATCCTTTGAGCACTCCCAGAAGTATTTGTGGTGGGCAGGGTCTGTTTAGGAAGAGCTGGTGGTTCTGCAGGTGGAAACTTCCCACTAGGGTATCTGAGCAATAAGAACCAGGGATATCTGTGTCCTATGACTGTAACATTCTGGACCATGGGGTTCTGTTTAGGCTTCATCTTCATTTTCTTTTGTCTTTTGTTTATTGAGACATACCTAACAGTGGGACTGGAGCAATAGGACAGTGGTTAGGGAGTTTGCCTTGCACACAGCCGGCCTGGGTTCGATTCCTCCATCCCTCTCAGAGAGCCTGGCAAATTACTGAGAGTATCCTGCCCGCATGACAGAGCCTGGCAAGCTACCTGTGGTATATTCAAGATGCCAAAAGCAGTAACAACAAGTCTCACAATGGAGTTGTTACTGGTGCCCGCTTGAATAAATCCATGAACAACAGGACAAGAGTGCTACAGTGCTACCTAACAGTGCTCAGTACTTACTCCTAACTGTTCTCTGAGATCACTCCTGATAGTACTTGGGGAACCACATACAATACCAGGGATTTGAACCTATGTCAGCTGCATGCAAGGCAGTGCTTTACCTGCTGTACTATCTCTCTTGCCACTATTTGAGCTCCTTTTTGACCTCATCAGCCATGTTTGTAGGATCTGGTGGCAATGTGGCTCCTCTGAACTTAGAAGGAAACTGCAAATGTCCTTTTACTAAGGATAGGTATTCAGAGCACTATTTTCAGGCGGAACCATATGATTCGCATGCTGTGTCCACTATGCCCTAACTTTGTTGCCTCAAAATAATTTATTCATCCAAAGCTCTACATTTACCTGCAAAATGGGTAGAATCATGGTGTTGAGACTGATGTCGCTTGCCTTATAGAGTTAATGCATTTGCATAAAGCCTGGTGTGGGTGGTGTGAGTTTATCTATTGTAAATGAAACTGTGTTTCCAGTGTTGCTTCCCTAGTGTGCCTTGGACTTTATCCCAGGATCAGGAGGACCCTTTTGAATCAGGAATGCTGTGCCCCTCCTGTAGCTTGCCTGCCTTCCTCCCTCCCTTCCTCCCTCCCTCCTTCCCTCCTTCCCTCCTTCCCTCCTTCCCTCCTTCCCTCCCTCCCTCCTTCCTTCCTTCCTTCCTTCCTTCCTTCCTTTCTTCCTTCCTTCCTCCCTCCCTCCTTCCCTCCTTCCCTCCTTCCCTCCTTCCCTCCCTCCCTCCCTCCCTCCCTCCCTCCCTCCCTCCTTCCCTCCTTCCTTCCTTCCTTCCTTCCTTCCTTCCTTCCTTCCTTCCTTCCTTCCTTCCTTCCTTCCTTCCTTCCTTCCTTCCTTCCTTCCTTCCTTCCTTCCTTCCTTCCCTTCCCTCCCCTGCCCTCCCTCCCCTACCCTCCTCTGCCCTTCCCTTCCCCTTTATCTTTCCCTTTCCCTTTCTTTCCTTTCCTTCTTAGAATGAGCTTCACACTGTTGTGCATTCCCACCAAGTCCCAGCAACAGGGTCAAATGCACAGCCTCTCGCACACTCTGAGTCCCCATTTACTCCTCTCTCAAGAGGGCAAATGATGCCGGTCTTTTCCTAAGTTGTCATGTAGCATGAGTGTGGGAAATGTGTGCAGCATTGGATAGCGATGATTCGGAAGGTCTTGTATGTTCTCATTTGTGAGAGACAGCCCAGGGAAATGCTAATAACAACTTTCCCTGCTCAGGATCGGAATGTGCAATTAGTTACTCTTCTAGAGGGCAGGGCTCGGGGTGGGGGGTTGCTAAAAGGCAGCCACTATGCTGGGGAAATTCGTGGAGGGCAAAGGAGACTCTCAGCCACAGTAGCCCCTGAGATGAACTCTGCAAAGGAAGACCGCAAGAGCAGAGGGAGAGGGAAAGCAAGAATCAAACTGTCTTGTTATTCTGTCTTCCATTCTGAAGTCGGAGAGCTCAGGACAGCAAAGTTAGGGCGGGGGGCGGGGTGGGGGGATGAGGAATGATTAACTCAGCCCCGAGGGTTGTAGTCACAAAGTAGCGCCCCAGCAATGATTGTGTGCAGTGAGTCTGGGAGCCACAGGCATTTCCATCCTTCTCTGTTGTATTTGGTTTCATGTTATTTCCCTTCATTGTATTGGATGCTTTCATTTTATCTCTCCTCTGTCTATGCAAACATTCTGAAAATAGAACTACACTCATTTGCTGGCTCTGGTCCGGCCCTCCAGTCACTAATTACTCTCATCTTGCAAGCGAAACTCACCTATTCTCTGTCAAAATATCTCCAAGTTTTGGTCTTCCATCCTCCCACCTCGAGAAAGATGGACTTGCCTATGCTCTGGAGAGGCAAGATCCACTGAGAGGATGTCCAGATCCTCTGAGGTCTGTGCTGGCTCACTGCTTCATAGAAAAGCCCTCTCTGACCTCCCAGGCCCCTCTCTCTTGCCTGGACTGTGTTCTGACCCATGAGGAGTTCCTCAACACTGCAAAAGGGCATCCTAACCTGCAGGTCCAAGGTGTAGACCCTTTGCCACCCTCACCCATCAGGATGCTGTAGGCGGCTCCCATAGAAATTAGTCACACATTTGGGAGAACTATAGCAGGAGACTGAGCCCTCCCCACAGGAGGCTTGGGTACATTTGTCAGGAATCCTGACATCTTTGGTACATGAGAGTCTGCACAGCTGGTGGAGTGAGTGATCCTTTGGGATTCCTCGCTTTGTGGAGAGTGGGGGGCACCGCAGGGGAGGGCCAGAGTAGGACCCACTACAGTGTGAGAAGTTCCCATGTCTAATGGCAAAACTGGCATCAAAGATCTCGATTTTGGAGGGGCCTTCCCTTCCACCGCTTTTTCCGAAAAGAACAAAAACGAAACCCCTTTGACTCCATACACAATTATAACATTGGACTAAGAAGTGGATGTTACTGATTAGCACCTGAACAAACTGGCATGACTTTAGAAAAACTACTTTTGGACTGGGAAGATAGCTCATAGGCTGCAGTGCAAGGTTTGCATGCTAGAGTCTGAGGTTCAATACTCTGTATCACTTGGTCCCTTGAAAACTGCTTAGAGAAGTGCACCGGCAATCCCGTGTATGGCAATGGGGGGAAAATGATGGAAAGGGAAAGGAAGGAAAGGGGAAGGAAGAAGGGGAAGAGGTGAAGGGGTAAGAGGAATGGGGAAGGAAAGGAGGAAGGGGGAAGGGAAGGAGAAATAAAAGAAGAAAGGAAAGGGGGAGCAGAGAGGGAAGAGGGAGAAGAGGAGGAGGGGAGGGGAAGGTGAAGGAGGAAGGGGAGGGCAAAAAGGGAATGAAAGAAGGAAAGAGAGGAAGAAAGGAAGGTTGTTTTTCTCTGCGCTATGATTTCCTCATCAATGAATTTACGGTGTTGAGCTAGCTTCTCTGGAATGTTTTCCACTCATCTAAAAAGAATTTCTTGCTTGTATTTGCATCAATTCTTGATAATTCAATTCCAATCTTTGGATTTCACATAAAACCCATGAGGGGAAGTAACTTTAAAATATGTGATATTGTTTTTTATTTGAACAGTTTCCTTGTGTCTTTTGGTCATCAAGGGGGGAGGAAATTTTGATGAGGTGGTGCCAGGAATAAAATATTTGAGTTATATTGCTAATCACTTGTACTGAGTGGTTGTATAATGTGGAATTTGAATATAAATTCTTTCTCTTTTTAGTCTAAAAGGTAACCATGTGAATAACAAAAATCCTCAAATGCAATCAGAGTTCATTTAAATGTTAATTTTAATTTTTATTTACCACTTGGTCTCCCTGCTGAAATATACATAAGTTAGAGCAGCCTCAGCCTGATTCCTGCTGCCTCTATGCCCAGAACTCACTCTTGTACTAATGGTCGTTTCCTGTGATTTATTTCTCCTGTGTATCCCCTTTGTTATGAGAGAGGAGAAAATGAATTTCTTTGGAAGTAGTATTAATCTACCTCTGCACACATCAAGGTACAGAAAATGAAACACCAGCAGCCCTCCTTGAGAGTTTCAGAGCTGTACAGATAAGGAAACTGAATAGGAAGATGATAGGAGGAATTCTAACTTTTAAAAACCTGGTTTGAGTATACCCCAAAGTGCGGAAAAAAGAGAGCAAAAAAGACCAAAACTTTTGGTCTTGGGCGTGCTTGCAGCAAAATGACAAGGACAATTTCTTAGGTTGTTTTCTCTTTCGAGTGAGTGATCCTATTGTCAAGTGACAGGTGTGCAGCGGGAGTCTCAGCCCCTCCATCACTGACGTTTGTGTGCTGGCTAGTTCCTAACTGAGAGCCTGCCCTGTGGATTCCAGGACATTTAGCAACTCCCTGGTCTCTACCCACAATGCATCAGTAGTTCCTTGTTAAAGGTAGAATTGTGTCAGCATCGATTCACATGTGAGAGTCCAAACTCCTACTATCTGAGATTGTAATTGGAGTTTAAAAAAAAAAAAGAAGCAAGTGTTGGCAAGGAAGTGGTTAAAAAATTAGTCAACTTCTTTTGCTACAGGTGGGAATGCTGGTTCAGCCTCTATGGAAAACAATATGGATAGTTCCCCCTCCAAAAAAAAAAAAAACAATAACTAAGAATAGACCTAGTGACCCATATGACCCAGTGATTCCACTCTAATATACCAGTTCTATTCAATTAGGGCATGGTGTAATGACTTTATCTTAGCCTTGAGTCCCTCTGCAAAGGTAGTCAGAGACAGGTGCTGGAGTTTAGGATGTAAGCATAGCTTCTCTGTTCCTCTCATCTGGGGAAGGAGGGATGTGGGGTGGTCTGGTCTGGTGATTTTGATGCCAGTGGGGAGCCCTGGGTGACTTATGTCAAGCGTGGCAGAGAGAGGTGGCACCTTGAGAATGAAATCTGCTGCTTTCTCTCTATCCATCCATGCTACCCTGGAAATAGCTGGGGAAATCTAGAACTGTGAACCTTGCTCCTTACAGGAAGGGAAAATCAGTCTGAGACCTTACCTGCCTTTCACGTGCCTTTACCTCACAGTAAAGAATTTCAGGAGGCAAGCAGGGAAGCATAAGGAGGGAGGAAGCATATGGAAGGAAGGAAAGAGGGAGGGAGAGAGAAAGGGAGAGAGGGAGGGAGGGAGGGAGGAGTAGGAGAATAGAAGGAGAAAAAAGAGGAGGAGGGGAAAAAAGGAGGAGGAGGAGGAGGCGGAGGAGAAAAAAGAGGAGGAGGGGAAAAAAGGAGGAGTAGAAAAAGAGGAGGGGGAAAGAGAATATGGGCTTCCTGGAGTGGAGAACGAACCCCAGCATACATCTCAGCATTAGATATGAAAGTATCTAATTAGATAATTATAATTATTAAATATCTATTAGATATAAAAGTATCTCTCAAGAGGAGAGATGCGGGTGACACATGTGCTCAGGCACTACATGCGTTTGGCAGCAACGCCTGGGCACAGGCAGCACATGGGCTGAGCAGCTTATGCCTGCACCTCCTTTCTTCCAGTTGACTTTTATAGTGTTTCTCCCAAGCTGCCCGTGAGGGGCTTTCTCCCTAGGTATGAGTCCATTGCTAGGGTGGTTGCTAAAGAAGTAGAGTTGGGAGCAGTTGAAGGTTTTCTTTGTCTTTTTTTCCTGACCTTTGTTCCAGCGGGAACTTCTCTGGGAGGGGGGTTCCAGCCTCTCTGGGTCTGCAGTGGCTCCAGGTCTTATCATGCCTGAGTTCCTGTGCCCACAAAGTGGGTCCTGACAGTCTTTTGGCCAGCTGGTTTTATTATGTCTCAGGAATTGACTGTCATGGGCAGCCCCCCTCCCCCATCTACCTGCCAACCTGCTTCAGTTTCATGGGGGCATGCTCCCAGATATTGCCGGCTGTCCCTAACATCCAGGAGAGATGTTTGGAGCCAGTTTTCTGTATTCTTGAGGAGAATCAATCCTTCAGTTTTAAACTTTGGGCTTCCAGAACTGTAGCATGATATATGTGTGTGTTCATATTTATGTATGTGTTTATATTTATATTTGTTATGTGTAAACAAATATAAATATATGTTTATATTTATGTATATTATGTGTATATGCATATACTATATATACACATAGATATTTATATATTAACATTTTTTTTACTTTAACTCACTCAGTTGTGATTCTTCCACCCCAAAGAACAAATAGAAATATCACTACGATCTTTATGTATTTGTGATCTTATATTGTTCACTGTGGCATAACAACAAAATGGATTTAATCAGTGTTTTGTAGACACTAGTGCTTACAAAATCTTCCAGTTCTTTAAACCTCTTTTTCTGAACAGCAACATATAGTCATGTACATGTACCTATAGTTCCGTATACCTATATGTAATTCTGTGTAATATTTTGCTTCTTCTATTATAAGAACTGCATCCATGGCAATGTGTATCATTTACTACATACTTGAAACACCTTGGGCAAATCCTTTATATAATTTTTGAATCAAGCTTCCCTGTCTTCAGGGAGAAATATAAATGATGCCTACTTTGTCAATCATTTCTAGAATTAAGTAAGATACTGTGTGTGGGACTTGATGCAAAGCATGTGTCAAGTGCTGGCACAGGAATTTCCTGCTTGATTCCTTCCTTGCATCCTTCTGTAAATCCCTAGGTGTCACAAGAGATGTGAGTATTTGTAACCTGCTCTGAATCTTTGCTCTGCACAGAGCCAGCTTCTGTAACTTGTTTTGACAACCCCAGGTAATGATTTGTCATTAAGAGCTCCAGTTGAAGTTTGACCTCCCAGGCAAGTTTCCATGGTTTCTAAGACCTCATCTGTAAACAGCCCTGAAGATAGGAAAGAACCTTACTTGAAATTACCATTAGGGCCATACTTGTCACCCTGGGAAAAGCTAATGGACAGAAACATATTGATGTGTTAACAGTTTGAGACCTTTCCCCTAAGAAAACCTTTTAGCTAGGCAGGGTTCATTCACCTTAATTAAAAATTATCCAATGAACACGTCTCTTTCTATCATGCTGTGGATGCACAAAGAGTTCTTCTTTTTAAAGGAAATTAAATTAAAGAACTCATCCTTCTTCAAATAAATCCTTTGTTTGCTTTATTAAGCAGAAAAGCCTGCTGGCTATTCCTTGTCAATTAAAGGTGGATGTTAATTAAAATGGTGATGCCAAAGCACTCCTAAGGACTCTTCTGCCTCCTGGGACCCTTTTGTTGAAAATGACCCTGAATTGCAATTGTGACATATTATCTACAACTTGACCATTTGGTACCTACATTTACTATGTAAATGTTGTGCAGCTTTCTTTATTCTTTTTCAAATAAGGAGACACCTTCTTAGAGTGATTTAAACCAGGCATACAGTCCTAGGTCATATCCTGTCCCTGTCTTTTTGTTTCTCTCTCTCTCTCTCTCTCTCTCTCTTTTTTGTCTATTCACAAGCTAAGAATGGTTTTGCTTTTAAATTTACTTTTATTTGTGATGGGGTTGGCCTTGGGCCACACCCAGCTGTGTTCACAATAAGGCGCTAACTCTGGTTCTGTGCTCAGGAGTCACTCCTGGCTGGGCTTAGGGGACCATATGGGTTGCCATGGATTAACCCCCTTGAGCTACATGAAAGCCCGTCTCTTTACCTACTGTACTATCTCTCTGGCCCTGTTCTTATTAAACATTTTAAAATAAAGGCACTATTATTCAAGTTGGGTTTCAATCATGCAGTGTTCCAATACCAGTCCCACCACTAGTATTGTCTTCCTCTATCATAAACCCCGGCTTGCATCCCTGAGAGGTACATTTTAAAGTTCAGTTGCTGCTCTGATTTTATATATTTAAATGATTGAAAATAATCAAGCTAACATTTCAGTGCACTGACAGTTTTTATGAAATTGAAATTTGCATAGATGTGAGTCAAGTTTCATTGGTTCACAGCCAAAGCCCTTGGTGTCCTTATTGTCTTCAACCCTGGTTTAAGAGTCCCATGACTCTGGAGCTCATCTTGAGGTCCTATTTGGACAGGTGTGGATGCATCCATCATCCACACATTTGCTTGGATCCTAGCATCTTTCTCACATGACTGCTTAAGCACCAAACATACAACAGCATGTGTATCCTTTATGATGTAGGCAAGTAGGTAGGTTGGGAAAGCCTCCCCCCACATGATGACAATGAAATTTCTGGGAAGGAAAGTTCTAAGGTTGACCCACCATGTGGATACAGAAAATAAGACCTGAAATAAGAATTTCATCAGTGGACCCTGAGGAGATTGGACCCCTCCCCATGAAGGTAATTCCTCTAATACCCTCAGACCTCTCCCTTAATCTGATTAACTTCAGTGATTCAGCACAGAGAAGATTTCAGAACATTCCAGACCAAGACATCGGAAGAAGTAACCCTATAAAAGCCACCTTGAACAAAGGAGGTACGTGCATATGCTGCACAAGTCCATGTCCTACTTGTACCCACGTGGCCAAGCACATGTGTCACCCGCATCTCCCTATTGAGATGGGTGCATTCATGCTTTTATGTCCAATGCTGGGATGTGTGTAGCATTGGACACTTTTCTCTGTACTTGGAGAAGCTCGCATTCTTTTGAGCACGTTACTCTCTCTCTCCCTCTCTCTCTCCCTCTCTCTCTCTCTCTCTCTCTCTCTCTCTCTCTCTCCCTCTCTCTCTCCCTCTCTCCCTCCCTCCCTCTCTCTCTCTCTCTCTATCTATCTATCTTTTACTCTCTCCCCCTTCACACCTTCCAAAACCTCCAAATAAAATCTGCTTTACTTCACTCCTTGTCTACTTCTAAAGTTCTTTTCTGCGGGGCAAGATAAGAACCCCAAAATCCCAGGTAAGGCCTGGGACTGGTTTCTCCTTTTCTGCGAAGAGCAAATCCTCGTACCAGCCTGAGTCTGTGGCTCCCCAAGACATTGGGCAATGGGGATCAACTCCCATGCCTGGAAGACCAAGCAGACTTCAGGTGTGGCCTGATGGCCACCTGGTGCGACTGGCAGGGCTCAGGCCTGCGCTGAGCAGGGCCTCATTGCAGATTTTACTAGTCCCAGTCTTCCCAGCGGGTCCCGGGTGGCAGAGGCTGAGTGGGAGGGAGAAGGTGACCGTCTTTCTCTCCTCCCGACTCACATGAGCCACTTGTCTGGTCCACCGGCATCAGTTACAGGAGTAAGGCAGGACCATCAATAATATAAACTTATTTTCCTTTTTTGAGTAAGTGATCTTCATTTACTGAGCCTGATTCTATGGAATCAACTTGTACTTTTCATACATGCATTATCTCCCAGTCTTTCTCCTAAGTAAGTGGGTGGGAACGTTTGACCTGTGGGCCATATAAGGCCCCTGAAATCTTGTGATCTGGCCTGGGTACATCTCATCAGCTGCCCACAGCCCATTTTCCTATATTGTGTGGTCTGCAATGTTGCAAATATCCAAATGGCATTTGTCAGATTAAAGGTCCCCTATCCTTATAAAGGGAGAGAAAGCCAGCTCTGTGCCCTGTTCTACTCCCCATACAGTCCAGGGAAGTCAGAAGGTAAAGCAGTATGACAAGAGATGCAGGGTGAGGTGAGAATTCCCTTTGCCTGCAGGAGGTTTCCTGAAACTACCTTCCTATACAACTGTTCTCAGACATCTCTGACCACATCTGTGGAGAGAGTTAATGGCATGTCCCAATTGTGTATCAAGGGTGCCCTGCCCAGAGGGGAGGATAATAAAATTACCATAGGTGCCACAGGATCTAAATGTTAGAACTGATTCTAAGCAAACTGATGAGGGAGATGATGTATGATTGTGCTAATATCATACATGTACTTTCAGGATAGTACATATCCTGGTACTACCCATCCTAGGCACCCAACTTCACTGGGTGACCTCTGGTTTTCCAGCTACCTTTATGGGCACTAAAGTTTTGGACTTTCTCAGGATCAAATCTTGTTACCCACATCCTCCCATGCTTCCTGCTGTCCCTATGCTGTTGGCATCGCTGTAGCTTAGTCCTAATTTTTCTGTACAGATAATATAGTTGATATTACATTCTCATAGCTTATGAAATTGGCATAACTGTGTGACAATAATGTTGATGGATAGACTATAGGGACAGTTAGTATAAAAATGTATAAAGCAATATATTTCAGAAATTAAGTGCATGAGCTCTGAAATCAGCTACCTGGAATCACATTCCAGCTCTGCTACTTGCCAATTGTCAGCCTTTGGCAATTTGAGTCATCTTTTGCAACTTGGTTGTCTCTTCTTCATGCTGGGATGATGAACCTCTGGTGGAAGGGCTTTGAAGAGTGAGTAATGCATAGCACCCCCTACCACAGTGCCTGGCTCAGAGTAAATGTTCTTTAGGCGGAAATTGGTAACAGTAGGGCTGGAGCAATAGCACAGCGGTTAGGACATTTGCCTTGCACGCAGCCGACCCGGGTTTGATTCCCAGTATCCCATATGGTCCCCTGAGCACCGCCAGGAGTAATTCCTGAGTGCAAAGCCAGAAGGTAACCCCTGTGCATTGCCGGGTGTGACCCAAAAAGAAAAGAAAAGGGAAAAAAAAGAATAAATTAAAAAATTTTGTAACAGTGCTATTGTACTTATAGGATCAAAGGTTTGTTCCCCACCCCATCCCCATTCATGTGTTCTGGAGTATGTAGCACCTGGATGACTTAGACTTAGGAAAGCTATAGGCACACCTATGCCCTTCCCTAGCAACATACATATTATTCATCAGCTTCAAAGACTTCCCCTTTGAAGAGCCTGGTGTGTCAGCTTTGCATCATGTTGCTGGGGCCACATGTTCCTCTTAGCATTGCTCTTTTCTTATATCTTCGTGAAATCAAGTGACCCTCCCCACACTTCCCCATTTTACTCACATTTAATAAGACTTAGTTTGTGTCATCATTGTACTAGGATTTGTGAGCATCAGAGACAGAGTTGGTTCTATAGTTTAGTTGGAAGTTGACAGATAATCAAATATACACGTTTATTTATTTTTTAAAACCATGGCATTGATCAAATGCAGATCCTCACTAAGGCAAAGAATTTACCTTTCCACCAACTAATGTCTGTAGTACAACCTTACATTAATTTTGTTTGTTGTTTCTCTTTGGGCCATATCTGGCAGGATCAGAGCTTAATCTTAGCTCTGGGCTCAAGGTTTGCTTCTGGCAGGGTTGGGGGCCATGTTGAATTCTGAGGATCGAATCTGGGTCCTCTTCATGCAAAGCAAGTGTCCTGCCCACTGTAATATCTCTCCCCAACTTACAACTTTACATTTTAAAATACTCCTCTGGCTACAATGAGAATGGGTAGAATGCAGTGAGGAGGTAGGGATACCCACAAGAAAGCTTACACAGTCTTTAATAATGAGTTGATAGTGGAGCAGAAGGAACTGTTGCAGGAGAGAAAGAAGCACACCTGGCAAGGGATGACCAGATAGTACATGTAGAACACTGGGTCACCTGTTGGATGTAGAGATATAGGTATGTAGGAGTAATGTTATGGTTTCTAGCAAGTAACTGTGGGGGACAAGGAGGCCAGATTATTGGCAAAAGATCTGAATTACATTTGAATGATTGAAAGGGTGTCTGTCAAAATATAATCTCTTGACATCAGAGGATTCTATATGGCATGTTCAACTTGAACATGTATAGTGAGAAAAGGCATCCCTAAGTCTCCTGTTACACATATGCATGCACATGTAAGAGTTATAATCATCCTTTAAATTCTGCTGTCATAAAAGCAATATTGTCTCCTTTCTAGGAGCATATGAGAGAGGATTGGCTATCAAGGAGCAAAGTCAAGGATGCAATGCACTTTCCTCCAAGACAGGATTAGAGATGCTATTTCAGGGTCAGAGCTATAGCACAGCAGATAGGGCACTTGCCAGCGACTCACCTGGGTTTGATCTCCAACATATGGTCCTCAGAGCCGGCCAAAAGTGACTCCTGAGTGCAGAACCAGGAATAACCCTTGAGCACTGCCAAGTGTACACCCCCCCCCAAAAAAAAGAAAGCCATTTCAAGTCCCTACTCACTATCCCATGACTATTTTATGTAAATAAATACTTTTAAACTGTTCATGTGTGTATATGTACATGAACGCACACATTTGTGTGTGTGTGTGTGTGTTTGAGTGAATTGGGTCCCTATCAGAAGATAGGTTTTCTGAAAGCTCTGAAGTATCTTCTAAGTCTTTGAGATGCTTCCTCTGTTTTTTTATTCAGTGATTCCCAGTGTCTGATGATACTTCTATTCCCCCAGCAGTCACATTTGAGTTTGCCATTATGTTAGAACAAATCCATTCATCTCTGAGAACCACAGTGGTTTTTTATTTTGCTCTCATTGCGATTAGGTAATTAGTAATTTTTAAAGTTTATTTTTGTCACTTTTATTGAGGTGAAGTTATATACAATAAATTAAACAATTTCCACTGCAGTAATCAATGAGTTTAACAAGAGCAGAAACAAAGTGTAACCACCTCTATAGTGATATTGTAGAATTTTCCATTATCCTGAGTTCTCCCATGCACCTCTACAATCTTATACTTTTCACTGTCCCTGGGCGATGGCAATCCTTGACCTGCTTTTTTCTATCATTACAGATTTTTCTGATCTAGAATTTTTATGTCATTGAAATTATTCTTTCTGCTAAATTTTTATGCCTATAATCTCTTTTTATAACATATTTCTTTTTTCTTTTTTTAAAAAATTTATTTATTTTTTATTTATTTATTTTTTATTGAATCACCATGTTGAAAGTTACAAAGCTTTCAGGCTTAAGTCTCAGTTACATAATGCTCGAACACCCATCCCTTCACCAGTGCACAGATTCCACCACCAAGAACCACAGTAAACCTCCCCCCACCCCCCCGCCCCCAGCCCCCTACCCCACCTGTGTAGTTGATAAATTTCACTTAACTTTCTCTTTACTTTGATTACATATAAACAAAAAAACTCACTATTATTGTTTGGAGTTTCCTCCCCCCAGAGTCGGACCTGCTGGAAAGGAAACATTTGATAAGTTGTTTTCCATTGCTGAGAATGAGGAGATATGAGGTCGTGTGGCCACAGTAGCAGCCGTGAGGTCTAGATTTCTGTATTTTAGTATTTTAGTGACTAAGTCCAGAGGGCTTTCTGCCAGAGGTTGCATCATTGCTAGCTTGTACCTCTGCTACTTTATATTCCACATATGAGTTCAATCTTTCTGTGTCTGTCTCTTTATTTCTGACTCATTTCACTCAACATGATACTTTCCATGTTTATCCACTTATATGCAAATTTCACGACTTCATGCTTTCTAATAGTTGCATAGTATTCCATTGTGTAGATGTGCCAAAGTTTTTTTAGCCAGTCATCTGTTCTCGGGCATTCGTTTTTTTTTTTTTTCCAGATTCTGGCTATTGTAAACTGTGTTGCGATGAACATACAGGTGCAGATGTCATTTTGACTATACTTTTTTGCTTCTTCGGGCTGTATTCCCAGGAGTGGTATTGCTGGGTCAAATGGAAGCTCAATTTCTAATTTTTTGAGAATTGACCATATTGTTTTCCAAAAGGGCTGAACCAGTCGACATTCCCACCAGCAATGTAGGAGGGTTCCTTTCTGCCCACATCCACACCAACAGCGGTTTTTTAAAAATTATCATTTAAATTTTTAAAAAATTTTATTCTTTTATTGAATCACCATGTGGAAAGTTACAAAACTTTCAGGTTTGTCTCAGTTATACAATGCTCAAACACCCATCCCTTCACCAGTGCACATATTCCACCACCAAGAATCATGGTATATCTCCCCCCTTCCCCCCACCTCCCCAGCCCCCCACCCCACATGTGTAACTGGTAAATTTCACTTTATTTATACTTTACTTTGATTACATTCAATATTACAACAAAAAATTCACTATTATTGATTTGGAGTTTCTCCCCCCTAAAGTCGACCTGAACAGCGGTTGTTTTTGTTCTTTTGGATGTGAGCCAGTCTCTGTGGTGTGAGGTGATATCTCATAGTTGTTTTGATCTGCATCTCCCTGATGATTAGTGATGAAGAACATTTTTTCATGTGCATTTTAGCCATTTGTATTTATTCCTTGAGAAAGTTTCTGTTCGTTTCTTCGCCCCATTTTTTGATGGGGTTAACATATTGCTTTTGAAAGTGACCCATGTGATTGCTTGTTAACTGTATCCTGTTTCTTTTTCTGCTAAAATTCTACAGTACAATTATATCACATCTTGAAACCCATGGTCATGTGGGTTGCTTTTAGCTTAGGCAGTTATAAATAAAGCTATCCTTGACATTCACATCCAAATATTCGTGTGGAATTTGCTTTCTTTTGATACCTAGGAGTAGGATTGCTGGTTAACAGAGAGTAAATATGTTTGAACTTCTTAAGAAACTATCAATTATTCTACAGTGTTGTTCTAACATTTTACTTTCCCTCAGCAATATAAGAGGATTTTAGTTTTTCACATCATCTTCAGTACCTTTTAATTAGGGCCATTTCAAGGAGTGTGAAATTGTATCTCATAGTAGTTCTGATTGGCTTTTTTGGTAATGGTCATTGATGTATACTTTTACACATTGTTTTCCATCTTCTACGCACTTTGATGAAGTGTCAGTTCAAATATTTTTATCACTTTTAAGCCCCATGTAATTGAATTTTAAGAAGGCTCCATATATTCTGGATGCAAATCTTTCCTTCTGGTCTGTGACTTGCCTTTGCATTTTCTTACCAGTGTCTGTTTTCAGTTCTTCAATGAAAATTGTTTTTCAAAATTGATGTGAAGGTCTTGATGCAAAATAAAATAAAACTATTTTAACTGTTTAAATAGTTCAACTGTGTAATGTACATTCACATTGTTGTGTAACTAATCTCTAGAATAGTACTAATGTCTT
This sequence comes from Sorex araneus, assembly GCF_027595985.1. Classification (NCBI taxonomy): domain Eukaryota; kingdom Metazoa; phylum Chordata; class Mammalia; order Eulipotyphla; family Soricidae; genus Sorex; species Sorex araneus. The sequence goes on along the minus strand of NC_073306.1, from coordinate 58,943,431 downwards.
TTGAAGTCCAAAGGTATTTTATTTTAATGGAATATAATTTATTTTATATTTTACATATATTTTTTCTTTTCAGAGGGTGAGATTTGGCCCACACCTCAGTGCTTGTGGACTACTACTGGCTTTGTGTTCAAAGGTTTTCTGTATTTTATGCTTCTAAGTAAATTTTGTCTAACTGGACTACTGAATTCAAGGTCATTTCTCCTGCATTTTTTGGTGGAGGGTTCGTCATTTAACTCTTACATCTAGGTACATGATCTCTTTTGAGATAATAATTTCATCTCTGCTATACAATCTATGTTCAATATTTTGTTTAGGAATAGCAGCTATTTCACAAAGACTATTTTTCTCTATTTGATTATATTGACTTTGTTGAAAATTACTTGATTGTATATACGCAGATCAGTTTTTGGATACTCAAGTTTTTCTCACATGTGTGAATATGTAGCTAACATATATTATAGAAAACTTCAGTATTTAGTAAAGCTTCAAATTAAGTCCAATGAAATCTTTTCTTTTTCAGAATGGTTCCTGCTATTTTATGTTCTGTATTTCCATTCTAAAAATAGTTTATGAATTTCTCCCTAAATGTTTGCTGGAAATGTGGCATAAATAATTAACCTTCATCATCATCATCATCAAAACAATATTAGTCCTGAAGTAATGAGCATGATTTATTTTTAATAATCGTAAATAACAAATGAATATATGCATTATAATCATATCCCTTTTAAAGTTCTAAACAGTATAGAAATAAAGTAGAAAAGAGAAGCTCGGGAGCTGGAGAGATAGTACAATGGGTATGGTGCCTGGGCTTCATTCACAGCATCCCCAAGGTCCCCCAGCTGCTAGTAATGAATCCTGAGTACAGAGCCAGGAGTTATCCCTGGCCACTAGCAGGTGTGCCCTCTCCAAAAGACAAGTGAACAAAGGGAAGCTCAGCCATCCCAGTCATATGTTTCAGAGACTCAAATATATAGACAGATATAGATGCAAATGTATATACCTATATGCTATTAAAATATATTATACTATTCAATATGTGCATTAAAACTGTTCTGCAACTTTTAAAAAATTTACTTAATATATCAATATATTTAACAACATATGTACTGCATTTTATAATATATTTAGTGATATTTGTAATATATTTAACAATAATATGTAATTCTAACTCTATGTCCGAGACTACAACATTGTTTTTTTAATCTTTTAAAAACTTTATTACTTTTCCCCTTTGATGGCCTTTTTTTTTTCGGAGTAGAGTGGACATCTGGCAGTGCTCAGGGCTTGTTCCTGGCTCTGTGCTCAGGAATCACTCCTGGTGGTGCTTAGGAGATAATATGAGGTGCTGGGAATCAAAGTGGGGGTGTAAGGCAAACTCCCTGCACTATCTCTCCAACACAACTTTTTCTACCTTGATTACTTCCTTTTATACAGATAAATTATATAGTAAGCTATTCCTCAAATATAGTAATACATATATATATATATATATATATATATATATATATATAGTAAAATTGGACTGGAGCAATAGCACAGGAGTAGGGTGTTTGCCTTGCACGTAGCTGACCCGGGTTCGATTTCTCCATCCCTCTCGGAGAGCCTGGCAAGCTACCCCCGCCCACACGGCAGATCCTGGCAATCTATCCGTGGCATATTCGATATGCCAAAAACAGTGACAACAAGTCTCACAATGGACGTTACTGGTGCCCGTTCGAGCAAATTGATGAACAACGGGACAAGTGCTACAGTGCTATAATAAAATTAATCCATATATATATAAAGTATTTCTCTAATATAGTAAAACTAAAACAAACCAGCAAGTAGAGAGTATTTTTTTAACGGATGAGGATATTGAGACACTGAGATGAAGTGGTTCTCCCACGTCTCTTCTGTCTGCTCTGATCCTACCAAGGGTAGCATGGAGGGACTTGTGGGTGGTTCTCTCTCACTTCATGGCCAGTCTTGGCAGAGGAGCTCTAGGGACTGAAGTGAATGGCGCAGTTGGAAAGAGCTGCGGAAGTCTCAAATGCTTGAGACTTTATTTTATTTTATTTTGGGGGGTATATTTCCATCAACAGGTGCTGCCCAGAGATGCAGGCAGGTGCGTGTTTGTCAGTGTGCATATCATTACAACATGCCAGCCAACCAAAAGCATTTGGTAGACTGGGAGCACCTGTAAGGACGATTAGAGGTGGCCCTAAAAGTTTCCATCCCTCTTGGAGAGCCCGGCAAGCTACCGAGGGTATCCCTCCTGCACGGCAGAGCCTGGCAAGCTACCCGTGCCGTATTCGATATGCCAGTAACAATAATGGTCCTCATTCCTCTGACCCTGAAAGAGACCCCAACATGGCAGCGTTGGGAAGGATGAGTAAGGAGAGACTGATAAAATCTCAGGGTCGAACTAGGCTGCCAAAACAAAGACCAACTGGATTCCAAGGAATGTCAAAAGAACGCCTGGCTGCCCACCTACGAGATGGTCGGACTTCTTCCTCAAGGTCCTGAACAAATGGTTTGATGCTCTTTGTCTTCCTGGAGCGAGCAGAAGCCATTGGCTATGCTAGCATTCGACAGGGACAAATGGAGACGTTACTGGCACTCGCTTGAGCAAATCGATGAGCAACAGGATGACAAGTGATACAAGTGCTATTCCCATAATCAAATAAATCTAGTTTTCTTTCTTTTTTTTAATAATTTTATTTATTTATAAGAGAGTCTCTTGCCTGCATGCCTGGCTGTCTTACCCGGGGCCCCTCGGAAGGGATGGGTTCCAGCTTTCCTTCCCGCCCCTAGCAGAGCTCCAGGCAGCCGAAGACCACAAGAACCTAGCCACAGCCATGCTCAAGGCCCCTCTCCACACCTTTAGACAAGCCTCACGCATGAAGGTGCCAGCAGAGGAACCCAGGTGTGTGTAATCCCACCAACAGCCAACATCCAGAGACTTAAAAGCAAGCTCCTAGAAGATATCTTATAACCTTCTTCTTCCTCTGGGAGAAACTAGCAAGCTACTGAGAGTTTCCTGCCCACATGGGACAGCCTCTCAAGCTTCCCATGGTGTATTTATATGCTAAAGCCAGTAACAAGCTGGATCTCATTCCCCTGACCCTGAAAGAGCCTTCAATGCTACATTTTTGGGAAGGCTGAGTGGAGAGAGGCTTCTAAAATCTCAGGGCTAGGACGAATGGAGAGGTTACTGAGCCTGCTCGAGAAATCTATGATCAACAGGATTTTGTGATTCGTGATTTATTTATTCATTTATTTATTTAGGGGCTGGAGTGATAGCACAGTGATAGGGCATTTGCCTTGCACGCAGTCAACCTGGGTTCGATTCCTCCGCCCCTCTCGGAGAGCCCAGCAAGCTACCGAGAGTATCTCACCCTCATGGCAGAACCTGGCAAGCTACCCGTGGCATATTCGATATGCTAAAAACTGTAACAATAAGTCTCACGATGGAGACGTTACTGGTGCCTGCTTGAGCAAATCGGTGAGCAACGGGATGACAGTGACAGTGACAGTGATTTATTTAGGCTTTTTGGGTCATACCCAGCGATGCACAGGGGGTTATTCCTGGCTCTGCACTCAGGAATTACTTCTGGCAGTGCTGGGAGAACATAATGGGATGCTGGGATTTGAACCCGGGTTGACTGTGTGCAAGGCAAAAACCCTACCTGCTGTACTATCACTCGAGTTCCTAGTTTTATTTCTTATTTCCAGCTTTTATACATGTTTATTTCTTCTCTTGCCTCATTGCATGCACTCTACACACCTTAGAATAGGGGAAAAAACGGAGACACCAAGCATTTAGTCTTCACCACTCTGTGTTGTGCACTATAAAGTTTAGGCAGAGGTGTTCTCTTAGGCTGAAAAATTCCTTTTTATACTGAATTTGTTGAGAATTTTAATGAAGCATGGGTTAGGGGCCAAACCTAGGTGTGTTCAGGGGCTAGCCTTGGTTTAATATGCATGCAGGGGTCACTCCCAGTGGTACTTAGCAGACCATGTGGTGCAAAGAATCAAACTCAGGACTTTTCCCTACAAAGTATGCTCTCCAGGCCAATGAACTCTCTCCCAGTCACCCTCAAAATGAAAAAATATCGGTATATTTTTTCCTTCTATGGAAATGGCCCACACATCCCTATTTGGAATATACACTTTGCTTTCTTCTTATCCGCTCTGGAAAAGTTTGTATTCTCTTTTAAGCACACATCTCTCCCTCCTTCTCTCCCTTTATTTTCTGAATAAACTTGTTTTACTGAAAAAAAAAAATCTAGGAGACTGGAGAGATAGTCCAGTGAGTAGGGCACTTGCCTTGCACGTAGCTGCCCCTGCTTCGATACCTTGCATCCCATATAGTTCCCTGAGCACTGAGCCCTCGCCTCATCCACTATGAGTAAGCCTTTGTGTGCCACTGGGAATGGAACAAAAAACAAAATAGTCTTTTTCTACATTCATAGAGATAGTCACATGAGTTTTCTGTTAATATGAATGAATTACATTGATTCACATTTCAAATGTTGATCCTGCATCGCATTTATGGTGTTGCTCTCACTCAAAAATAAAATAACTTTGAATACATTGGTGGGTTTTGTCTGTTAATATGAAATATTTTTGCATGTGTATTCTTCAGAAATGCTGGTTTGTGTTTTTGTTTGTTTAAATTTTATTATCTGTTTTTGGTATTCGGGTAATGCTGGCCTTATAACCTAAACTGGGGGTGTGTGACCCCCTCTCCTCTCCCCGTCTCTCTCCACTCCCTCCACTCCTCCTCCCCCTCCTTCCCCAACCCCTTTCTCTCAGGCATTATTTCATTCTCAAATGTTAGGTAGACTTCACCAGTCACCATCTGGACCTAGAGATTTCTTTGGGGCAAGTTTTTTAGCTCCTAATTTCATTATTTGAGTAAAACTAGCACTTTGAAGTGTATTTATTTGGGGGTGAGCTTTAGTAGTTTCATTCTATATATTGGTAGTATGTGTCCTAATTACAAGTTGCTAAAGGGTTTTTGGATTTTATTGATTTTAACAAGAAAACAACTGTCAGTTTCATTGATTTTTCTGAATTATTTTTCTCATTTATATTTTATTTATTTCTGATCTTTATTATTTTATTCTTATCTTGGGTTTGAAATTTTTTTAAAAAAACCTTTTGTAGCTTATTAAAGTAGAAGCAAAACTTTTTCATATTATACCTCTTTTTTTTTCCTAATAGCATTTTCTCTCGGGCACTCCATTATAGCCAGAGGTAGAAGGTATACCTATTGTTTATATTGCATATGTCTATGTAATTACTGATAAAATACACCAATGATTACATATATTACTAGAACAACATTTAAAAAATGCCAAGGCATTTTATAAAGTCAATATTTTGTTAATGTCAAACTCAACCATTAGTGCTTTTTCTGTTTCAGCAGTTCTTAACTTTGTGGGTTTATGAATTTATTAGCAAATTCACGGACCTACTCCTTTGAAAAATAGAAATGGTCATATATACACAATAGCTTGCAAATTAAGAAATACAAAATAATCCCTAAAGAACCATGGAGAATGTTGTGAAAAAAATCATACTGCATTATCAAACTACTTTAAAAGGGTTATGGAAACATTCAGCATTCTCTGTGGCAATTACTGTTAGTATTACTGTCATCATTATCATTTATAATAGCTTGTTGGTGATTTTTAAGATGTAGTGGTTAGTTCTTGTTATATTTTTCTTTACTATAAACTTGTACATGCACATTTGATATCGGCACATGTATATATGTGCAGACATTACTTTTGTAAATAATTTGTAAAAATTATTTATCATAGCTTAACCATCTATTTATGCTGAAAATATAGTTATCATATATATTTTTTTCCTTCCAACTTTGTGTTTTTTGGTTGTGTAGCCATCCAACACATTTATACAATTTTTGCATCGATTTACAAGTATAATGCTATGTAATGTACTTTTTGAAATTCATTTTTCTGAGCTATTAAAATCAATAAAGATGCAATTTATGGAATAATCTTTTTTAGGTATATTTCTGAACTACTTGCATTTTCTTATTCAGTATTGGCTCTGCATGCTGTTTGATAATGCAAGAGCTTCTCTGAGTTTCTATCTGGCCAATTGTTTGTTTTTCTCCCATTTTCCCCTCAATGAGCAGAGTAGATCCCAGGACTGCTCTAGTACCACATCATGCCACAAACATGCTATCTCCTTCTGACCTACCTCTGTGCCCCTTCTCTTGTCATTTTTTCTGTGCTTTCATCCCATAACCACTCATTTAGAATTCTCTTCCCTGCCCTCATCAAGACACTAAAATTCTCCCATGCTTCAGATTCAGTTTGGGGTACATCTCATTAGGAAGACATCCCAGCCACCTGCACCACCCATTTCACCACCCAGTTATGGCCCTGCTCTTCCAAAAGTCCTGAACCATGAACTCCTGTGTTAGGTTTCTCTGAATCTAATGTCAAAAGTCTGTGTTTTGACTGTGAAGGCGATTATACGCTCTCCAAAGGGTAAGTTGTGATATGTTGCTTGAAAGCAACCCTTCTTCCAGTAATGTTCTTTATAGATGATACTAAGTACTTAAGAACTCTTTTTGATTAGTTAATGTACTTTTGATTTTGAAGCCACATGTGGAAGTGTTTGGAGAAACATGTGTTACCAGCAATCAGACCCAGGGCCCCACACATGCAAAACAAGAAGCACTCTCTCACTGAGCCACATCCCCAACCCTGAATTCCATTTTTCTGAACTCCTTCCTTCTTGGCTCCCACTTCTCTTCCTGAGGATTTTGAAACAGTTTGCATATAGAAACTCAATAATACATCTCTCAGAGAGAGCACAGAATTATACGCCACAGCCATGCCTCCAGACCCCTCGTCAGGCTGTTTCATTCAGTGCAACCTGAAGTGGGGTGGGTGAAGCCCCTACCTATCCCAATGGAGTCAATTCTGGCAGCCAGAAACCCCCAGAATTCAACCACCACCATTCTCATGGCCACTCTCCACACCATAGAACGAATCTCACCCATGAGTGAACCTATTCCTGGACATCTCGTACTTTACACCACCAAAATACCAAGAGTAACACAGCATGTTTGATGGGGTTTAAAGTAGAAGGCAGCCAATCTTAGGGGGAAATATGTTTAAATATGGTTATACACACATATATATGCATATATATGTGTGTATATATACATATATACATGTATGTATATAAGTATATATATATATATATAAGTATACGGGCTGGAGCGATAGCACAGTGGTAGGGCATTTGCTTTTCACGTGGCCGACCCATGTTCGATTCCTCCGCCCCTGTCAGAGAGCCCGGCAAGCTACCGAGAGCATCACACCCACACGGCAGAGCCTGGCAAGCTACCCGTGGCGTATTGGGTATGCCAAAAACAGTAATAACAAGTCTCACAATGAGAGACATTACTGGTGCCCGTTCGAACAAATCGATGAGCAATGGGATGACAGTGACAATGACAATATAAGCATAAAAGGCTCAACCTTTAACAACATGTTACTAATCTCTTATAGCAGGGTTTAATGGCTCCTGGGTGAAATACAACAATCTTCATACACTTTCCTCTAAGAAATCTTTTTGATAATTTTTAGCAGATTATTCATGATAAACAATACAAAATAAATTATTTCCGTTCTTCTTTGGGCACAAGGGTTGGAGCTCAGGATTAAAACATCCGAAATATGGTGGTGGGAAGGTGTAATGGTGGTGGGATTGGTGTTTGAAATATTAAATGTAATTCAATATTGTGAACAACTTTATAAAAATAAAATTAAATTAAAATAAAGAAAAACTATACAAATAAAGTCCAGAGACAATTGGAATATATTCAGACATGACTGACAAGATTAGAAAAATAATTCAGGTGTTTTATAGGGCAATTTGGAAGATTCTATTAATATTATAATGATAATAATAATTCTTCACCTGTGTGCTAGTCCTGGAGAAATGCAGTTAGATGAGTCAAAAATATAAGGACAAGAATTTCCCCTGATGCATTGTTTGTGATTGCAGGATGCTCAGAGAAACAGTCCAACAACTAAATATCTGTCAATATTAATATATTTAAATTAACTAGGATATATCCATAAAACATCACTATTCAGTTGTTTGAAAAAAAATGAGATTATTCTTATGAACATAGTAAGACAATACTAAATTTGGGGGTAGATTTTAAAAAACGATTTGAATTACTATCACTAGCTTCTCTCATAATTTAAAAAAAATACCATAAAACCTATGGAATTTTTTATGTGCTTATATTTATGGGCTTTTTATAGTTCCTTCTATAGGAACTGAATGCTGTATGGTGCCGAGATTGTAGACAAGTTAGCAAGCAATTGGATGCAGGCAAAATTTATTTCTAAGAATCCTTAGGATAAAGCCAGTTTAGAGGGGGGCAGTCTTTGTTCATAGTGTTGAGTCAACTTCATTTTATTTCCTGTTTTGTGGAGCAAAGTAATGTTTCCAGATGAAGATGACAGCTAGCATGTCAGGGCCACACAGTGTCCAGCACAGAGCAAAAAGAAAATGTGTCTCTAAGATGCTCACAAGCATGACTGGTGCTCGTAGCTGAGACTGAAAGGTGTTTCCCAAAAGAGACATCTAGGTGTTCAGGTCAGGAAGAGAGATGTGAGACAGTCTCAAGCAAAATGGACATTTAGCATCCCTACCTCACTGCTCGTGGTATTTTCCAGCTGTTCACTTCATTACACAATGAAACATGCTTCCCAACATTTCTCAGTGCCCGATGTAGGCTGGACTCCCTCTGACTGAGAGTCACAGCTGTATGCCCTTTGAACTCAATGGCTGTTGTTATTGTCAGTTCTCTTTATTCAAATAGGACATTTTTTCCCTCTTCCCCCCCACCCATCCTGCGTAGTTGAATTTACATCAATATATACATAAAGGGTATTATATTTTTTTCGCCCCAGTTTGGGGAACTATAAATGATATACATCACTAAATATATTTGTGGCATACAGAATGATGGTCTGACATACATATATGAAATACTTATCAAAAACTTTGATGGGTTGGGGATTTTCCCACTCTTTCCCTACATGCTTTTCCTGTAGGGTTTCTCAGAAAGTTACCTGGCATTTTTAGAAACACCAATTACTAGGCTCCTGTCATAGAGATTCAGATATGGTTGTCTAAGGTAGGAATCAATGTCTTTCCTAAAAATCCTCACTGACACTTTCAATCAGGTAAAAATGTCATTAGAAAGATAAAGATTTAGAAACAGAGAAGGAAAGTTGCTGTGAAAGGTAAACTTTGGTCAAGGTGGGACTAAGAAAGCAGGCACACTTGCAGGTACAGTGAGTGATTATAGAATAGACTGGCAAAAAACAAAAAGGGAGAGAATCTAGTTCAGAGACTATTATTTCGAGGAGAAAAAACTCCCCGCAACTCCCACTAGTCTAGGGAATAATGTCACCAAGTGAAAAGCCATTGAGTGAAAAGACACACTTTTTTTCTCAACTATTTTTTCTATTTTTTTAAAAAACAGTTTTAAAAATGATTTTTTTATTGTATCACTGTGAGACAGACCCTCACAAAGCTGTTCATGATTAGGTTATAGTCATACAGTGTTCCAACACCCATCCCTCCACCAGTGTACATTTCCTAGCACCAGTGTCCCCAGTTTCCCTCCAAACATGCCTTCCTGCCTCTATGGGAAACTGTCCCCGTTTTCTCTCCCATCATGTTTTTTCACCCCCCCCCCGCTTGCCTCTATGGCATGCATGGCAGGCAATTTCTCTCTCTCTCTCTCTCTCTCTCTCTCTCTCTCTCACACACACACACACACACACACACGTGCGCACACACACATTTTGGACATTGTGATTTGCAGTACAGATACTTTTAACACTCAGTTCTTGTCCAGTGTGATCATTTCCAACTACTATTTTCATACTGGTACTTTCTGCATCTTACCTACCCTCTGTCTCACATACACTTGTGGCTGATTCCTGGCCCCTGTTTTCCCTAGCCTTTTTCCTCCACTTTTTTGCTGCCTGGAATGTTAGCATGATGGCAGGTGTTCTGACAGCTATCACAAACCATAAAGTAATATTGAAAATAAAATCTGTATAATAAGATGGGTGAAGGTGAGAGGAAGAAGAGACAGAAGAGACTAGGATTTCTGTCTACCTAAAAGATATTGCTATTATACAAATAGGGATGAAAGTGAGCAACAATTCCAGTTATAGAAGTGTGTGCATATGTATGTGGGAAAGCATGCAGTGTTGATAAGAGAGAGAAATTTCTTCAGTAAGTATCTACTTTGTTCTTTATTTTGTGAATGGAACCTGGATCGTGGGATATCTCACTGCCTCTCATATCCAGTCAATTGGCTAAACCTGGTCCTTCAATGTGGTCCTCTTGGCCAGCAGCTGGTGCTAATGCCCAGCGAAGTTGGATTTTTTTTGAAGCCATAGGTAAATTTAGACAGAGTTGTTAAATAAGTTCCTCAGATGAGTCCATAGCTTACTTTTCTGGTCTTCTTTTCAAAGTGAAATGATCTCTTTAGGGAATGGAGTTAATCTACTAGCATAGTGACAATAAAGTCAGCACAAGTAAAAGTAATGTCAACTAACATTGATTGAGTGAATCGACCACTTTGTAGAGTTCTGCTTATATTATCCCATTTAATCCTCTCTACAATTTTACAAATTTGATTTCATTTTTTAGAGGGGGTGCATACCTGACAGTGCTCAAGACTTACTCCTGGCTCTGTGCTCAGGGATCTCACCCAATGGTGCTCAAAGGACCATATGTTGGTGCTGGGGGTCAAACTCGGCTTGGCCATGTGCAAGGCAGTACCTTATCCACTTTACTATCTCTCTGCATTTGCTTTCTCTGATTCCTATTTTACATAGAAGTAACTGAAGCTCAGAGGTGTTAAATTTGCTCAGGCTTCCCATCAGGAAAGAACTGGAGCTTCTAGCACACTCTATGCTCCAGTCTTACGTGCCAAGCTCTCACTTCACCTCCTGACAGCTTTATAGTCTGCTATTTCAACCTCTAGGTGCAGACCAGTCTGTCTCTGTGAGGGTATGGAGTGTGGCTAGCTGGATTTGATCTGCATATTGAAACCTCCTTGCAAACAAAAATAGAGCTTTGGACTTGAAATTAAGTAGGTGATTAAATGGATTTTACTTTGCCAGTGGTTAAATTAACCTGTACAGTTATCGGATATTCTTTTGATGCTGAGTCTCTCTTTGCCTTAGAAGGCAAACGTCAGTGACAACTATTGCTATGTTATGTAAATGACCACGAGGAACTGGGTTGCTGTGGGCAACCAGAGAGTTTGAGGAATTGGCTCTATCCTCTGCCTGTTTTTGCCTCTGGCTTTCCTTCAAAATGCCCTCCAGCATTGCCTACCCAGATGTATTACCCAGTGTTTATCCTTTACCTGATTTGCTCCTTCCTTATTGCTCTAGGGTTTGGACCATTTGGCTTTCCCTCTTGAAGCCCCATTTGAGACTGTGCCTTTAAGTTCTTACAAATGACTCAAGCATTCTGGACACTGCTGAGCTTCCCTCCGGCTCCCCAGCTGCCTCATTACCCAGCGCCTGTCTTTGATTTACTTCAATTTATGATCTTTTGCTTTTACCTTCTGCTTGCACACTCTCTGAGAATAGATCGGGTGTTTGGGCGGGGGGCAGTTAATTACATTACATAAGTGTCATGTAATGTGTAACCGCACATGGAGTTCAAATGGCAGTGGGGGAGAATTTTATATCTGCACATGGTGGGCGGGGGTGGGGGTTATCATCTTCTCTTAAGCTGGGGTTCAGAATTTCTGGCCTGAACTCAGCCTTGTGGACGAGATAAGGCTCCTCAACCACACATGTGATTTGGTTGGGCCTCCTCCACTTCACTAAGAAAATGGCATCAAGTAGTTCATGTAAAGTTTGGTGAGTAGAGTTGAATACAAGGAGAGTTTGCTAGCCTACTAGTGGGTGTTCCTCATATGTTAGACTTCAGAAATGTAAAAACAGAAGAGGAAGTGAACCAAATACTGAAAAGCCAAAGGTTTATACTTTCTATCTTTCTGCCTTCCTACCTTCCCTCCCAAACCTCCTTTTCTTTTGTATTCTCTCTTTTAGCTTTCTATTTCCAGAATGAATACTATCTGTGAGTGGTTAAGGAATAACAGAGTAATATTAATGTGAAATCCATTTTTAATAACCAACAAAAATAATAGTAGTACAGTGGGTAGGGTGTTTGCCTGGCACGCTGCCGGCTCGGGTTTGATTTCCAGAATCCCATATGGTCCCCTGAGCACGGCCAGGGGTAATTCCTGAGTGCAGAGCCAGGAGTGACTTCTGAGCATCGCTGGGTGTGACCCAAAAAGCAAAAAAAAAAAAAATAATAATAATAATGGTAGTGATTACCACCTCTGCTCATAAGTCCTGCTGTCTCATCAATTGCTAACAACTAGATCCCATAAGTTCCAGTATTCCATGCTCTTCTGTATTGGTTTCTTTAAACCCTGCACAAACTTTAATACACAATGCTTTGTTAAAGACATAAGGTAGACAGCTGAGTCTAGCTTAGAACCTGAATAATATAGGAATAGTAAATAGATTTGACGATTGAAACCCAGCAGCCCAACTCCAGAGCTGTGCTCACAGATAGGGGGGTTTCTACGACCACCCCAGGTGTGCTGGTTCACCAGGAGAACTCATGGATCTAGTATGCAGTTGGTCTCATTTCATGATTTACTGAAAGTGAAAGAACACAAAGCAAAATTATCCAGGGAATAGGTCTGTGAGGAAAAGTCTGGAAGAAGCCTAGATTTGCTGAAGCTTCTAAGAGTCCTTCCAGGGCAATTCCACTGCACATACTTAATACTCCAGCAACAAATCTGATAACAGTGAAATGCCGACAACTAGACATGCTTCTTTGAGTGTCAGAGTCTGGGTATTTTTATGGAGGACTGTTTATGAAGGTCTCCCTTGACCTGGCCCATATTTAGATTTCAGACTTCTAGAAGGAAAGCAGTTTTTGCAAAAACCAATTTGTTTACACAGCTAGTTTAAGCAAATAAAATAACCTTTACCACTTAAAAAATGGAGTTCTTTCCAAATCTAAGTTTCCAGAAGCCAGACAAGGGCCACCTTTGATGCTGGCCTTTTAAGAAGAGAGACACACACTTTCTATGGTAATTCTTTCATGCCAGATCAAAGCCACTGTGCCAACGTTAATTAAGCATTCAGTATGTGGAAAAATAACAATTGCAAAATAACATCAGTTATCTCTTTGATGACATATAGGTAAATACTGCTTTCATCTTAATTTTTGGCTGAAAAATTTTAGTTGTATTATGTTGTTCAAGATGACACCAGCAGATATCTGATGAAAGCATGATTTGAATCCAGGTTTATCTGACTCAAAATTCTATTAAAGACTGGTGGGGGAAGGAAGAAAGAAAGGTAGCATTTTAATAGTAATTATTTCCAGATTATTAATGGAGAATCTCTAGTTTCTTCTTTTGGCACTCATCTAATTTTTCACTATTCCGTGTATCTTGTTCAGTTATATTATCAAAAAGCAATTTAATGTAAAAATTCTGGTGAGTTTTCTCTAATATATAAAAAGTCCGGTTATAAAGACAAATTAATTATTAGGAGGCAAACAAACTTTACAAAATTACTTGAAGCCAGCTTGTTCTCTTAAGCAGGTTAACCATGTTCCTTGCAAAGCTGTTTACACATCAAATTTGCTTAGCAAAATCTTTTTTCTTAGACAGGGCAAAGGTAAACTTCAGCTCAGCCCCAGCTGAATGTGCCTGGAGGTAACATTCTTGATTAATAATTATGGCAGGTCAAAGATCCATCTCCAGCAATCCTCAAACCTCCCAAACTAGGCAGGTACTTTAGATCATTTTTAAAACCTTAAGATTAAAAAAGAATGGAGCTTCATTCTTGCGAACTTTTGTGAGAGAGGTCCTGCTGTCATACGGATGGGATAATGTTTCATGATATTTCAAAAAATTAGTCAAGGATATAGAAAAAAAGAACTAGACCAAAAGCAAATATCCAATAACACAAAATCCAGGATTCTGGGAAAGCTACATTCGGGTCCCCTTCCAATATCTTCACCCACTAGGTCTCCCTGCGCTGATCACAGGAATCATAACTTGGTGTCAGACAGACAGGAGTGTGTGAATTCCTTTACCTCTCCTTCCATGCTCTCTGTGCATTTACCTGTGGGCCTTGTGTTTTGCAAATCCCTGCTGTCATCTAGAGACTGGTGGCCATTGCATTCACCTGGGTGCCCCACCTGGTCTGGAACTCTCAGATCCCTTCTTTGCAATTGGGGTCTCCCATCCAGGTGCTTTAGGGACCTTGTGATGTGAATTCTGTGCATCTCGTGGAAGATGAGACAGGCTGGGGGAGGGGAGGGGGGGGAACTGGGGTCATTGGTGGTGGGAAATGGATACTGGTGGAGGGATGGATATTGGATCATCGTAATGACCGAAACCCGATCATGAACAGTTTTGTAACTGTTTATCTCATAGTGATTCAATTAAAAGAATAAAAATTTTAAAAGATAAGCACCTTCTCTTTAATCTCCTATGATCTTCCCCTTGTTTGTGTTTGAGACTTAAGCTCTTCTGAAAAGGCATTGAATTAAGGCTCATCACAATGCTTTCAATGATTCTGGTTCTTTAAAGACCTTATCTCCACGTGTAGTTTCACTTTATGGTCCTGGAGGTTAGAACTTCAATGCATAAATTTGGGGAGCAGGAACATGCAGCAGCTGTTGTGACCCACTACACATGCATATATTTTAGTAAGACCAACTGATGACTTTATAGTTCTATAGGTTACAACCCAATCCTTGTTCTCCTATTACAAAATTCCAGGTTTTGGAAAATCATTTCTGTAAGATCTTGGTAGCATTCATTTCTCTGCCTTTTCCAGGCCCTTAAGTGCTCCTTCTTCATTCTTCAAAGGCAGTAAAGCATATGAATCCTTCTTGCATCACAACATTCCAGCTTCTTCCACAGTCATGTGCCTCACTACTTTCTAGCCCCTCTACCACTTTTAAGGACCCCAGTCAAACGACTCTACCAAGCTCAGTGATACTGCTGGAACAATCTAGAACCTAGCTTTGTGGGTCATGACCCTTCAAAGGGTAACATAACTGAATGCAGAGGTCGTTTTAAAATAAATTCCATATGTTTTATTATCATAAAGTTAAACAATGAAGGGGAATATGGAGCGATAGTACAGCAGGTAAGGTGTTTGCCTTGTACATGGCCAACCTGGGTTCTATCTCTGGCATCCCATATGGTCCCCCAAGCACCACCAGCAGGGATTCCTGAGCATAGAACCAGGAGTAATCCCTGAGTATCTCCAGGTGTGGGTGGGCCCCAAACTGACAAGTAAATTAATAAAAGAGACCCTGTCAGTTGATTAGCAACTTCATTTCCTGCTGCAACTTGAATTGACCTTTCTCATGTAATCTATTGTGCTCTCAGATTCTGTGGATTAGGACATAGACATCCTGGGGAGCTAGTTTTCTTCTAAGCACTCTCTCATAACCTAAACAGCAACATTCAACAACTCCATGTTGATGCTTTCCAAATGGAACAAAGAGCTCTTCACTTGGCAAGCCGACATCAGACAAAAATACCCGATTGATGTTGATCTTTACAGGAATGCCTATGTAGGATTGTGGAGATTTCAGGAGAGATAAGCCTCACTCACTACTGAATAACAGATGCCATTATGCTAAGGAAGTTGAAAATGGTGTATAATTCAGTGGAGTAGGTGAAGAGGGAGGAGTCCCAGGACAGAGCTGGTGTAGGAAGCAGCCCCTCCAGGAAGACCACACACATCTCTGCGCCATCAACCCTTGGCTCTTCCCCCAGCCACACTGTGCAAACAGGATTTCTTCTCCCGAAGGGTAAATGAGTCTCCCTAGCTAAGTTGTTATCCCCTTTGTTTCTGACAATTTTCCTTAGGAGCATTTTTGATATACAAGTGAATACATCGATGGGGAGAAGAAATATTTTCTGCCATCTGGTTGAAAAAAGGTGTGGAAAGAACATTTCCCTGCTCTTGCTGTCACCGTACCACAGAGCCATTAGAGCAGGAATGAAAGGAGAAAGGCCCTGGAACCTCCTGATCTTAGTTGGCATACCACCACTTTTGTGGTCAACCTAGCACCTGAATTCCAGATGCCTCATTACAAACTGATATCACTATTGCTATGTACCTTTTCTTATATCAGTATTTAAAAACAATCAACCTCTCTATTGTAAATAGAAGCTTCTACAGAAGCTTTTACCATATTCTATACACCCAGCAATGCTCACGGACTACTCCTGGCTCTGTGCTCAGAGATCAGTCCTGACAGGATTCGGAGATCATATGGGCTGCCAGGGATGGAACCCAGGTCAGTTGTGTGCAAAGCAAGCACTTACTCACTGTACTACATCTCTGGCTCCAACAGTTTACCATTTTTAGAGCAGATAATTGACTTTTTGCCCTCAGGGAGAAATCATTTGTTTTGTGTTTGTTGACTGAATCTATTTCATCCCTACTGCAATTTTTTAAGATTTATATCAGTTTTTCTTTTGCCCTCATTCCTGAAGCTATTTTATTCCCTTTTAAGGGTGGAAGGGGACAAGCATATGTATTTTTTTGATAAATTACCTTTGTCCTTGAGGTCTGATGTGGGGTATCATTTGATCTATGAATTAAATATCTCTTTTCTGTGGGCTGCAGTATTGTTTTAACTCTGGTAGCATTGTGATTCTGCATTTCATATGATATAGTATGTTCTTTTAATTTTTAGTATTCTTCTATGGGTCAGTTTCTGTGCTAAGCAGAAAACACAAATTTCTGATATCAAAAAATGGGGAGAAGAAATGAACAGAAATTTCCTCAAAAAATAAATACAAATGGCCAAAAGGCACGTGAAAAAATGCTCCACATCACTATTCATCAGGGAGATGCAAATCAAACCAACAATGAGATATCATCTCACACCACAGAGACTGGCACACAGTCAAAAGAACAGAAGCAACCAGTGCTGGCGTGGATGTGGGGAAAAAAGGACTCTCCTTCACTGTTGGTGGGAATGCCGACTGGTCCAGCCTTTCTGGAAAACAATATTGACAGTCCTTCAAAAACTAGAAATTGAGCTTCTATATGACCCTGCAATACCACTTCTGGGAATATATCCCGAGGATGCAAAAGAGCACAGTAGAAATGACACCTGTACCTATATATTCATTGTAGCACTGTTCACAATAGCCAAAATATGGAAACAACCCGAGTGTCCTAAAACAGATGATTGGTTAAAGAAACTTTGGTACATCTACACAATGGAATACTATGCAGCTGTTAGGAGAGATGAAGTCATGAAATTTGCTTATAAAACAATAAACATGGAGAGTATTATGCTAAGTGAAATAGTCAGAAAGAGAGGGACAGACATTGAAGGACTGCACTCATTTGTATAGAATAACATCACTTGAGGCTGACACCCAAGGACAGTAGATACAAAGGCCAGGGGGATTGCCCCATAGCTGGAAGACTGCTTCATGAATGGAGGGGAGAAGGCACATGGAATAGAGAAGCGATCACTAAGAAAATGATGGCTGGAGGAACCAGTTGGGATGGGAGATGCATGCGGAAAGTAGATAATGGACCAAACATGATGACCTCTCAGTGTCTGTGTTGCAAGCCATAATGCCCAAAAGTAGAGAGAGAGTATGGGGAATATTGTCTGCCATGGAGGCAGGGGGAGGGTGGGAAAAAGGGGATATACCAAGGATATTGGTGGTGGGGAATGTGCACTGGTGGAGGGATGGGTGTTTGATCATTGTGAGATTGTAACCCAAACATGAAAGCTTGTAACTATTTCACAGTGATTCAATAAAATTTTAAATATTTTATTTTATTTTATTTTTTTTGGTTTTTGGGTCACACCCGGCGATGCACAGGGGTTACTCTTGGCTCTTCACTCAGGAATTACCCCTGGCGGTACTCAGGGGACCATATGGGATGCTGGGATTAGAACCCGGGTTGGTTGTGTGCAAGGCAAATGCCCTACCCGCTGTGCTATCGCTCCAGCCCCAAAAATTTTAAAATTTTTTTAAAAAAGAAAAGAAAACTGGTGGAAAGAGAAGGAAATCACTCAATCACATGGGAAGTAGAATGAATGGTCACACAGGAAACAGTTCAAAGGAAGAAATGGGTTCTCCTGAGTGTGTGCAGTGAAAGGACCAACCCTACCCAGGGGTGGAGACTGGCAAGAGATTAGACAGACTTTCCATTTGACTATGGTTTACTGTGTGAACAATATAGCACTGTAGCACTGTCGTCCTGTTGTTCATCCATTTGCTCGAGTGGGCACCAGTAACGTCTCCATTGTGAGACTTGTCGTTACTGTTTTTGGCATATGGAATTTGCACAGGTAGCTTGCCAGGCTCTGCCGTGCAGGTGAGATACTCTCGGTAGCTTGCTGGGCTCTCCAAGAGGGAGAGGAACTGAACCTGGGTCGGCCGTGTGCAAGGCGGGTAGGGTGTTTGCCTTGCATGCGGCCGATGGGGTGTGAGCAATATAAGCAGAGAAAATCCACAGAGAGAATCTGTGTGCAAGGACCCTGCAGGAAGTAGTAACAACAAGCAGTAGCAACTGCTGTTGCTTTGTGTGTTTGCTTCCTGACCCTGGTAAGGTCAGGAATATGGGGTGCCAGGGATGGAAACCCTTTATTTCTGGGCCTTGGAAATCCTTTATTTATGGGTCTTAGCCATACCCCACATGGATATCATCACAAAGTTCCTTGTTTGTTTGTTTTTTTCAAGAATAGCTTCACCTGGGCACCTTTGTCCAATAGTGACTAAGTAGAACGCAGCAAAGGAGATAAGCATCTCCTTGGTTTTCTCAGTCTGCTCCTTGACCACTTGTTCTCTCTCTCTCACTCTCTCTCTCCTTTCTCTCTCTCTCTTTCTCTCTCTTACACTTAAGACAATTATATAGAGTTCTGTGAACTGGTACCTATTTATAATAAATTATTATATCACTGTATCACTGTCATCTCGTTGCTCATCGATTTGCTCAAGCGGGCACCAGTAACGTCTCCATTGTGAGACCAGTTGTTACTATTTTTGGCATATTGAATACGCCACGGGGAGCTTTCCAGGCTCTGCTGTGTGAGTGAGATACTCTCGGTAGCTTGCCGGGCTCTCCGAGAGGGGTGGAGGAATCTAACCCCGGGTCGGCTGCATGCAAGGCAAACGCCTACCCGCTGTGCTATCTCTAGCCCAAATTATTATGTAAATAATATAAATTATATATTGTGATTCATTTAATAATCAAAATAACAACATTATTTTTATTATAATTTAGGTATTGGGCTGGAGTGATAGTACAGAATGTAGGGCATTTGCCTTGCACGCAGCTGACCCGGGTTCAATTCCTCTGCCCCTCTCGGAGAGCCTGGCAAGCTACCGAGAGTATCTCGCCCACACAGTAGAGCCTGGCAAGCTACCCATGGCGTATCCTATATGCCAAAAACAGTAACAACAAATCTCACAATGGAGACGTTACTGGTGCCCGCTTGAGCAAATCGATGAGCAATAGGATAACAGTGATACAGTGATAATTTAGGTATCATGGTTACAATAATGTTAACTTTTATGGAATTGGTATAGAAAGTTATTGCACCTCACTACCACCAAAGGGATAGTGACTGTTTCATGATTTTGTCTCTCTCTATGTCACAGATTAAGAATTGGTGCGTTTTTAAAGGACTTGTCTGAAGATTCATTCAGCAGATGTGATGCAGTAGTGTTGTATTCTGAAAGCATAAACATTAATACTACTGGAATGCATGTTCCCTTAATAATAATAAATAATGTTTATACTTACACTTCTTAGAAGACCCTTGGGTGCCATGAACACTTGTTCATCTCGCCTCTAGTGCAAGTGTACTTTTCTAGAATGCCAGCTAAGTCACATATCCTCAAAAGAAACTTGTGAATAATTGACATTAGGTTGGATTTGAAGTGATGATAAGGGGACTTTAAAAAATTAAAAAAAAATTTTTTTGAATCACTGTGAGGTACAGTTGCAAAGATTTCATGATTGAGTTTCACTCATACAATGATTGAAACCCTTCCCTACCACCAATATCCCCAGTCACCCTCTTGCCACCCACACTCCCCGCCCACCCTGCCCCTGCCTCAATAGCAGGCAATTTTCTTCTTAAACTCTCTTTCTACTTTCGAGATTTTGGTTTACAGTACAGATATCAAGAAGCTATCATGTTTGATCCTTTGTCTACTTTCAGCATGTATCTCCCATCCCAAGCAATCCCGCCAATAATCATTGACTTAGTGATCCCTCCTTCTCTATTCTATCTTTCCCAACAGCCGGGGGGACCAGCCCTTGAGACAGGCTTTCAAACATGGACCAATCCTCCCTGTCCTTGTCCTTGTCTCTGCTGTCCTTAGGTGTTACTCTCATACTATGTTATTTTATATTCCACAAAAGTGTGCAGTCATTCTATATTTGTCCATAAGAAGGTATTTTTAACCGAAGGAGTCACCCTTGTCTCAGCCCTTTTTATCAGTAGTATTTGGCATAAATTATTTGAAAATTTTAGGCTCAATGATATAGCCATCTGATATTTTGGAATGAAAACCAACAGATAATTGGAAAATGAAGCGGACAATGCTTCACAGTGAACTTTCCATCCTACCAGAAATGGAATCAGAAGGGGTAGCTCAGGAAGAAAATCCCTAACCCTTCTCATTTGGAAATCTGAGTTTTTGAGGATTCTCCAAAACTCCTCAATGAAGAAGTCAACTTGTGTCGGACCCAGAATTCTTTTCCTTTCCTGTGTTTTCAAAGAAAATAAAGGAATGTTGTCTCCACAATCACCAGGCGACCCTAGAAAATAGATTTAATGGCAGTGGGAGACACAGGGGCTTATCCAAACGTTCTTACCAGTTTAGAACTTATAGTGTCTTAGAAAGCTAGCCTGTGTCTATCTGGCGTTGTTTAATATATTTTCTCTAATACCATCCATACCTCGGGGCTGGAGCAATAGCACAACGGGGTAGGGAGTTTGCCTTGCACGTGGCTGACTCGAGTTTGATTCCCAGCATTCCATATGGTCCCCTGAGCACTGCAAGGAGTTAATTCCTGAGTGCATGAGCCAGGAGTAACCCCTGTGCATTGCCGAGTGTGACCCCCCAAAAAAATAAATAAAACCATCCACACCTGTATTCTCAGCCTTCCCTCTCCAACCAATCCCTTCCCTACCTTTAAAGGTTGTTTTCTTTGATTGTCCCAAGCTCCTGTCTAACTCAACCTTCACTTCCCTCTCTTTCTATTCCCTCCTCATGCATACTATTGATTTTCAGTAAGAGCAGTTCTGAGAGTAATTACTGTATCACTGTCATCCCGTTGCTCATTGATTTGCTCGAGCTAGCACCAGTAACGTCTCCATTGTGAGACTTGTTGCTACTGTTTTTGTCATATCAAATACACCACGGGTATTTTGCCAGGCTCTGCCGTGCGGGCGGGATACTCTCAATAGCTTGCCGGGCTCTCTGAGAGGGGCTCTGAGAGTAAACTGATTTTAAATCTCCATAAAGATTTTGTAATTCCAGGATTGGTGTTTTTGCTGGTGCTATGTAGATGAACCTAACAGCATCTACATTTGGTTGGATCCCTGAGTGTATTGGAAAGGAGAGTGGTGGGGGCTGTTTTAAGACAGGGAGTTTTCCTCTGGAAGTCCTGAAATAGGAAATGTGCCACTCAGTGTATGTGTTTGGCAAACAAGAAGAGTAATTCTTCCCCCACCTCACCCCGTTTTCTGCTGACACTCAGTCATCTCTCTCTCCTTCCCTTCTTCCTTATTGCTCCTGCCATCACATCTTCACTGAATGTACTCAGAAGGGCCTATTGCATGGATGGCTTGTTATTATTGGAGATTTTTCTCCCCAGTTTCATCTGGAGCCAACATGAGAGGGGTGGCACTGTTTGAATCTAAGAGTCTTTCCCTGTCAGTCACGTCACCCTCCAATGTCTTCTTTCAGCCTCTGGACTTAATGAGAAACAAGAACAATTAGGACATTAACCTGAACCAGCAATGGTCTTGTATCATTGATTATCAGAGATAATCACTCATTTTCCACTAGCCCAGGATATTCCTTATTTGCTTAGTTTTCTTGCATCAAGATACCTCTTTACTGCATGAAGATGAAATTGGAGTAACTTCCTGTGCAAGCCTTAAAGGTGGGCGAATGGCTGAGAAGAGACTAGAAGGATCAGAGGAAGTTTCAAGGAAGAACAGATGGCCTGAGGTTCCTGGGTCAGTGCTGCAGTTCTCTGATGAGCTTCCATTCAAGGGCACTCTGGTTGATTTCTCAAGTTATTGGGGTGTGAAATGTAACCATGAGTTTCCTTAACATGGGTGGGTTGAGGATCCTGTGAAATATTGTGGGCGGAAGCCCTTTTAAAATGGAATCATGGCATATAGACTCGTGAGCTATTTGTGCTGGGCTGGGTGCCCCTGGGAAAACATGCCCAATGGGGACTTTCCATGTGGGAAAGGGAGCACAGTTCTCTGTAGAAGCGGCTGCTCACAGAATCTAGGCAAACCCTTGGTCTGCTGGATCACATACCGACCTTATATGCTTGAACAGATAAATTTTCTTTCTGGGTCTTACATCCAAAGTAAGGGAGTTGGATAAGATTTCAAATACCCTGTTTCAGGTAAATTTCTGAGTCTGTCTATATTTCACCAAGCTACAATTTGTCTTCCTTTGATTGCAGGGTGACTATATTCATTTGAAATAGCTTACAGGGGTCTCCCCAATTTCAAACACAATGCAGCTTCCAGTTGTGTTTGGACTTGGACAGGTCAAGTCCAAGTTCCAAGTATGCATGCATTACCCACTGTCACTTCTTCCTGCCCCAGACATTCTAGCCACGTTGAACTCCATGAGCTCTGGAAGTTTTCTATGATCCAAGGATTCTGTGAATTCTACTTTTTCTCCCCTGGAACTTCAGTTGTACTTTTCCTTCAGTAGGCTCTAGTTTATCCCTTATTTTTGGTCTCCGCTTGACAGTCATTTATTTTTTTCTGAGAAGCTTTCTCACCACCTCCTCTAAGTCAGGGACAGCCTCTTCTTCCAGGCTTTACAGTTTTTACTAAAGAATAGTGTTTCTCTATATAGGTCCCTACCCTCCTCCCATAGCTTTACCCCCCCTCCATGCACAAATCCCGACACTGTGAATCATAATCTGCTTGCAGGATGGAGCTGTATTTGGCTTGTGTGGTGTCCCCAGCAATAACACAGTACACGGCATGTGATAGATAAGCAATCAGTACTTGTCACCTGAACCACTTCTAGAAGGCTAGGCTGTTGCCCACAGCATCCTGCCAGACCTAGCCCCCTCTCTGGAGGTTGACAGTGGGGTGCACAGTTTGGATGCTCTCTGGTCAATTGATTTAGGTTATTTCTGAATGATGGTCATTCCACTTTCTTAAATGCCAACTATCTCCCAGTGGGTGAAATTGACTACTGTGTGGGCCCTATGCTCTCAAGTTTCTCCAAAGTGACCCTTTATCTTTCACAATGAGCTGGGAATCCTGTGGACTCCCCTGTTGGTTGCTTTTATTTGGAAGCACCACGTTAACACTCCACCAACCATGCTCATCCCATTTTAGATACATTCTGGCAGGCTGATTTCCTGTTCCCATTCAGTCAATCATCTTCCTCCTTTGGCAGGAAGGAGAACACACAGCTTTGCATGCGCCAACACCAACATATTTCTAGTTCTATCAAGCATGGCTGGATTTGTGCTGCACGTGCCATAGGATTTTAAGATGCTTTGAAATGTGTGTGCGTGTGTTTCACAGCCAGGACGATGAATCTTCACGCTGAGCAATGAATGGAATATGGCCAAGTCGGCATCTGTGAATTGTTCCTGGCCTTTGGCCTTTAGTTAAGGAGCAAAGTCCTTTCACATGGTAGGAGATATGTAGCACTGCCTCGGGGCTGTGATGCAGAAAATGCTAAGGACCTAGTACGAGAGGTCACTGGATGCTGGCATGATGATTTAACAAAAGGAATCTAAGAGAAGCACCAGGTTCAGGTTCAGGTGATGAGATTTGACCAGGTGTTCCTAGTCCAGTTTTTGTAGGAAAAGATTCACAGGAGGAAACAAAGGGAACTTCCTAAGGAGAGTTTGCCAAGGGTTAGACTATTGGCCTTTAGCATTGGTGATTGTATGTATTCCAAACCCTTAGGATACTACAAAAACAAACCCTGATCAAGTCCACTTCCCAAGGACTTAGGGGTGTATGTGCATGTGTATGTGTGTGTGTGTGTGTGTGAGTGTGTGCTATATGTGTGTGTGTTGTGTGTATATGTTGTTAACTTCCTCTTCCTGTGCTTCTCAGCTTGTTGTGAAGCTTTAGCACACGCCTCTAAAGACTCGTAATCTGGTTTCTTCCTTGTCATTTTTTTCTCGGCTAAAATCCATAATGTCCTTTCTGCTATGTCAAGAGTGATTTTGACCCTTATCCTCCTTTCTCCACGCTCTGATATTTTTCTTCCATTTTTTCTTGGAACATAAATTTGATTTCCTACCTGCACAGCCCAGTATGAACCTGATGGTAATTACTCTAATTTGCAGCTCCCTCAGCGAGGCGTTGGGCAAAGACTGGAGTCTCTAAATTCATGCAGTTTAAACTCTTCACCTGCCAGCCCCTCTCCTCAAAATGTCATTTCTTTCAGAAAGACTTTAACATAAAGTAGTTGCTGCACTAAAGTTTTATTTAAGTTTCTCTTTATTTTTCACATGGCTGTGAAAATCCCTTCTAAGAGGATGAAGTGCTCCCCCTCCCCCTGTTTTCATTTTAGCTTATGTTAATTTTTCTCTTTCCTTGCCATCCAATTTTGTTCTCTTCAATTCTGTTCTCTGCTGGATCCTGGTGTTTCACTCCACATATTGAGCTACCAGAGCAATAATATGTTATGATTAATAAGTGGCTTGATGGGCAGAAAAAAAAAGCAGATCTCATTCATTGCATCGGTAGTGCCGTACAAATTTGCTATTTTTTTTGAAAAACGGATTTAGTCAGCAGGATGATTTCTGTCTAGCATTTTGGCCCTTAACTTCCTGCTTCAGCTGGATGTTCCATCTCTCTTCACCTGCAAACTCCAGGCTTGCAGAGCTCAAGAGTGGGTTCCAGGAAATGCTGAACTTCCTTTCCAGGCCTTGGCACCTCCTGCTTTTGGAGACTGCATCCCACACCACATAAGAGACATTACTGAGCAGCCTCATGACACTTTAAATGCCATTGAGGAGAGCTAGCGCAAGATTTACACTTGAGGAGTATGTGTTCAGCTGCCATAACAGATCTTACTTTGTCCCAGAACTTCTCCTAAGCACAAATGAATATGACTTACTGACAACTTATAACAATGCCAGGAGCCCGGTGCTCTGGTGATCTAAATAATTCTTCATTTTGTTGCCCTCTCTTGTATGTGTATCCATTTCTTTTATTTGCAAGATTTAAAATAGAGTATTTCCAGCTATGGGGCAATCCTCCTTGCCCTTGTATTTACTGTCCTTGGGTGTCAGCCTCATGTTATGTTATTCTGTGCTCCACTGGTGGAGAGATGGGTGTTAGTTTGATCATTGTGTGATTGTAACCCAAACATGAAAGCTTGTAACTATCTCACGGTGTTTCAATAAAAAAAAAAAGAATATTTTTTCTAGGTTACAATAAATGTTTGTTATGTTTGGAGGTCATACCTGGGGATACTCAGGGCTTACTCTTGGCTCTGTGCTCAGTGATCATTCATAGTGGTGCTTGGGGCACCATGTGTGGCGTTGGGGTGGAATTGGGTTTGGCTGCATGAAAAACAACTGCCTTCCCCCATGCTATCTCTCTGGTCCCAAGGTCATGTGATGCTTTTCACTTTGAAATCAGAGGTTCTGGTTCTACTTCTGTGGAGCATTTGAAATGAGGTCGATCAGTTCAGGTCATCTGATGAGGACATAGAAAATAATAAATGTATATCTTTCTAGTTTCTTTTTATATGGACAACTTTCCAGTTTCTTTTTATATTAATTTGGTGGTGGTGCTGGGAACTACCCAGCGCTACCACATGCAAGACAAATATTACCACTGCCTGACATCACTCTAAGGAAAATACAGAGGTGTGGAGAGCCTGCGGGCTGAGCACGTGTATGGGCCTGGGTTGGATCCTTGGCACTGACTAGTTCACCCCCCACCCTGGCACCTCCTGGCATGCTTTTCAGTACAGAGCTGGGGTTAGCTTCAAACCCTACCCATCCCAAACAAATTTCACCTTAATTGATAATTGGGCAAACATTTAATGTATTGCAATATTGCAATGTGTAAATGGAGAAGCATTCTTACTGCTTCTGGTATTTTTATTTTATTTTATTTTTTATGCTTTGGACTGGAGCGATAGCAGAGTTGGTAGGGCGTTTGCCTTGAACGCAGCTGACCCAGGTTTGATTCCTCCGTCCCTCTCGGAGAACCTGGCAAGCTACCGAGAGTATCAAGCCCACGTGGCAGAGCCTGGCAAGCTACCCGTGCGTATTGGATATGCCAAAAACAGTAACAACAAGTCTCACAATGGAGACGTTACTGGTGCCCGCTTGAGCAAATCGATGAACAACGGGATGGCAGTGCTACAGTGCTATTGTTTTGCAACTATTGATTAAATTGATTAAATTAATTAAATACAATTAAATTTCACCTGCTTTTGTTTTCTTTTACTTTTGGAGGCTTGGAGGAAGGGCACCTCCCCAGCAATGCTCAGATCTGGGCATCCTTCCTGATAATACCCAGCCTTACTCTGCAGGCTAGAGCACAATATTCAGGTCAAGTGGTTCTGGAGGCCACCAAGTCCACACTAGTGATGTTTAGAAGACCCCAGGACTACACATAGCAGCTCGAGGGATCAAACTGGAAGCTTAATGCATGACACTGCACTCCCGTTCTTTGGACTCTTATTTTAAACCCTCTTTTACTGTTAAATGAGATTACTAAAAAATAACAGTTGCATACATGACTCACTCCCCCGACACAACCCTACTATACACTGTTGCCTTAGACATCATTCTAAAAAGTACTAGGGTGCTATCTTGTGTACTAGCTGGGTTCTTCCATATCTGGCTATACAGCAATGTCATTCCTGCTTTGAGATCCAGTTCTTGCCCCATTTAATAAACACCAAGGGTGCTTATTGCCCCCTTCTGGATGCTGAGACCTAGGGTCAAACAAGAACATGTGGAAGATGTCTTAAACCCTGGGAATGCATATGAGCCCACATGGATCTTATAGGAGGAGGAAAGGGGTTGTGCTGAAGATATTCATGGAAGGATGGGACCTGCATGGTAGCTTCACGTCTCTGAGGATTCTGTAGTGCTCAGAGAAGAGCAAGTTGGGAGAGTTGTTAGGGTTTCATTAGGAAACCTGCAGAGAAGCAGACCCAAGAGGTGCAACTGGGAAAACACCATTTCTATGGCACTGTCCTCAGCATCCAGCATGGAGCCAATAAATGGGAAGACGTTGAGCATCTACTGGGCAGTATCTTGTGGCTCTCTGGGTTTGAGGGAGAATTGCCATGAGTTGGGCTCCCCCTTTCCCTACATCTTGGGGAAGAACAAACCTCAGAACTGGTTTTGTGGAGGCTTAAGGACATTTAAGGGAGGGAAACCTTGTCTCCCAGTTCAGCAAGCTCTTGGGAGCAAGCAGCTGGAAGAGGGTCTTTGAGAACAGCCTCCCTACGGAGCAATCCATTGCTTAGAAATGTTGACTACAGGCTTTGGGATCGAGCAGGCCCTGATATTCAAGGCTGCCTCCAGGCCATGTGCCAGCAGCCCTGAGCTTGGGTCCACCTTCAGAACCATGGTAACTAGGTCACATTCATGCCATGCAGATAACACATGGGGTGATGAATTTTTATGTTTCGGGGACTTTGAGGTGCTGGGTCTTACTAAGTCTCTTCTGGAGTGGGATTTTCACCCTCCCCTATTCACTAAGAGAGTTCAACATGACTTTGTTCATTTATGGTATTGGGAAGGAAGTGGGTATTTTCTGTTTATTTGGGGGAGCATATCCAGCAGTGCTCAGGGGTCACTTCTTCTGGTACTGTGGTGATCATGCAGTTAGATCACGCCTCTTTCTCTGCTGTAACCTGGAGCACCCCCTGAGCTTTTCATTGTAGAGAACTAGCTCATGTTCCCATATCCCTGTACCTCCAATTCTCCATCATTTTTATGCGGCCTCTTCTATATTCAATGCTTTTCCTTCTCTCCTCCTCCCATCCCAAGCACCCCCTGCCCCCTTCTTTCTTTCCTCCTGTGTTTTGTGACTGACCTCTAATGATGAGAACAGTTCAGTCGATCTCTCTTCAAAAACCAAGTTTAGGTAGGAACCGTCAGCAGAAGCTGACCGCTGGAGATGGTGACAGAGTACCAGCTTAGAGCTGGTATCAGCATGTTTTTTTTCTTTTTTTTTTTTTGATATAACATTTATTGAGATCTTAAGACAGACTAGGAAACTGTCATTTGCTCATACTAATTCCAAGAGGTAGGTGCTATTATTAGTTCCATGTATAAAAGCAAGTAGGATAAACAAGTTGCCTTGGTGTTTGAAATGTTGGAACCTGGAATCAAGGTGTACTGTGTGTAACCCCACATCTATCACTGCTCTTCCTGTCCCACATCTATTGATGTCCATCCTGGTCTGCTCAGGCTGCCTACAAAATTCTGATGATTCGGGGTTGGAGCAATAGCACAGCTGGTAGGGCGTTTGCCTTGCACGCACAAGGCCAACCCATAAAAAGCAAAAAAAAAAAAAGCAAAAAAAAATTATGATGATTGGAGGTGGGAAAGTTTCGATAATAGATATTTATTTTCTCTAGTTCTAAAGTCAGAGTTCAACATTACTGTTCTGGATGATGCCATTTCTGGAGAGAGTCCAGCTCTAGTTTGTAGAGATCTGCGTGTTTAGGTGGTAGAAGAAGAGAAGACTCTGTTTTGGTTTGTTTTTAATCAGGTCACTTATCTAACGGGCCATACCCTCATGACCTCATATAACCTTATTTATCTCCTAAAGGTCCCTCCTGGTACTGTACCCAAGGATCACTCCTGTCCGGACTGGGTGCATCCTATATAATGCCAGTATCCAAACTTGGACTGGCTGCATGCATGGCAACTCCCCTACCTAATCCAGGCCAGGATGGTTGGGATTTTTGTGTATGAACTAAGGGGACACAGTCCAATGTCTAGAAAGGGAATTGTGTGGTGATTCAGCAGGTCTAAGAGGGAGGAGAGGAAAATGAAATTGAAAGTGGTCTCTCCCTTCAAATCCACCTCCCCTGGAATCCCAGCTTTATCTCTTTAATGAAATGACCTGAGCAAAGTCATCTAGACTCTCCACTCTTTGAATTCCTTTTCCAACAAATAAGGCCCCAATTCTTGTTTGTTGGTGGTGGCATGCTTCCCAAGGTCACTAAGTCCTTATTTCGGGGAATTCAATGGCCAATGAATGGTCAAGTTGAGTACTTAAATGTTAGCAAATTATCAAGAAACATGGGAAATTCCAGGCATTAATACCATGGCGGGTGGAAGGTGGGGAGAAAGTAACAGTAATTTGTCGCTGGTGTGCACTGCTTTTCAGTTCACAAAGAGTTTCAGGCTATAAGCTTTTCAGAGAACTAACTGCACCCAATGGGCTCAGGCAGGGAATACACAAGACAACAGCATAGTGAGTGAGGTCACAACGGGAAAGCCCCCTTTTGAGAAACAGCTGATAGGCAGCCATGATCTTCTTTATACTTTTCCACAGACTAAAATGCAAGACTTAGATGAAAACCAGCATATATTATAACCTGCCAGTGTCTAGACTCTGCTCTATCACTTTCTTTACACATAATTTTTCCCAGTTTGGAGGCCACACCCGTTACTCAGCGCTTACTCCTGGTTCTGTGCAGAGAGATCCCTCTGCCCTGTGCAAGGGGGCGGGGAGGCATCTGCCCACTGTACAATCCTCTGCCGTCCCATCTTATCCAATCCTTACAACAGGAAACAAATTTATTAGTATAAACAAAGGCCCCAGAGGGTTTTATTTTGTCTAGTTTTAAAAAACAGTCTAGATCAAACCTTGCAGTCAAGCTGCAGTATGTTCATCCTTGCCCCAGCTCTTCTTTTTCCATCAGGGACTTGGTTATTACCTTAATAGCAGCACAGTTTGAAGACTGTGCTGTCTTCATACCTTCTAACCTTCTTCCCCTGAGCTTCTTCTTTTGTCTTGCTTTGTGATTCTTAAACTTTGGATTGTACTTAACTTGATCTGCGGTTGACTCAGTGAAACCTTATATAGTCATTTATATGGGGAATTTTTGCCTTATATGCCGGCTATCTATATGAATCTTTTCTTAGGGTACATATTAAATTTGCAGGATATCTCAGAGCTCATCTGGTCAAATCTCCCCATTTCACAGATGGGAAGACCAGGAATATGAGGAATCAAATGGATCACAGTGGTTGCATCATGAGATAGGGACCAAGCTGGGATTATTTTTAGTAAAATTCAGTTGCTTTTATGTTAATTAAACATATGAATGGCAATTAGACTTGAAACTGTTGTGGTTTTTGAAAAACAAAAAGGTGACAGATTGGTTTTTGGCTTCTCTCAACAACTTGTTGGAAAAACAGTTGGTTTCAGACTTGCCAGGATAACAAGAGAGGCCTTGAATATCTGGGTAGTATGAAAAAGTCCATCAGAGTCAAAAACTTTTGCTAATGTAGAGATTTTCTGTCTTTCCTAGAAATAAACATTAAGTTATCTACTACTATATGAATGGATCTGGATATAATGATGTTGAGTTTTAGAGCGATAGACACAGAATGATCTTTCTTATATATGGGATATAAGTAAGTAACAAAAGGAGCCGAACTTACAATGATGGTAGGATTGTTGAGGGAGGGATGTAAGACACTGGCTGTGGGAAATAGACACAAGTGGAGGATTTGGTGTCAGAATCTTGAGTGCATCAAACCCTATCATTAACAGTATTATAAATCATGGAGACTAAAATGAAATGAAAAGAGAAATAAAATAGATAATTGCACCTACCAGATTTATATATGACATAGTCTATAACTTTTAACCTGTGGGTTAAGTCGAGAAGCTGCAAATTGATTGTCCTTCTGAACCCTTTTTTGTAAATACACTCTCTCTATTTGCTTATTACTTTCTGGACTATCATGCGCTAAGCTCTAAAGTTTTTTTGTCCTTGTTTTTGTACAAAATGTACATGTATTATATGTTCTGCTTGATTTGAGCACCTGCCTTTGTTATGGCTGCCATTTGTTTTTGCTGCGGTTGCTGCTATATGACACACTTGTTTTCCTCTATGTTGATTCAAATGACTTGATGAGCTCCCCTTTAGAAGTTGAATGCTTCCTTCCACCTTGCGAGTTTCAAAAGCATAGTGATATTTTCAGGCAAAGCTGAAGCATGAGTGGTAGGCAGAGATGGTTTGAAAATCTAAACAAGATAACAAACATTGGGAACTTATGCCTAAGACCAAACAAAGCCGTTTTTTTTTCTTTTTTAAATTTTCATCACTATTTCTGTCACTACTTGGATATTCAGTAGTCCAAAGCTTACTTTTTGGCATTCTAATTCTTTTTGAGTGCAAAAAAATGGAATGCAGTGGTATTTTTTTTTCTTTCGCTGCATTCGTGAAAGTGTGACAGATTTTTAACAGTCAGGAAATGAGATCGAGGCTTCACGGGATGGTTGTCTCTTGCAGTTGTCAGCCTTGCTAACAAGCACACACCTTATATCAGCCCTATGGTCCCTTCCTGAACATCTGTGCCTCCAGTTTTTATCAATGGAAATAAATGCATTGTCTCAGAGACGAGTATCAGGGCAATATGTGAATATTCAAGAGAACTTTTAAGTGAGAATCCCAACTCATGAAAGAGGAAACTAGAGAGGAAAGGAAAGAAGAATAAGGGAGGTTTGGGCATTTCTTTGTGAAACGAATAGTCAATTCTTATAGAGTGGATTATTTTCTGCCTTGGTTGCTGCAATAGCCTTTGAGCAGGGCTACTACCTTCAACCATACCCCACATTCTTATTCAGTTATTTCTCTTAGGTTAATTTCCCCCAATCACCACGTTTAAGATGCCCTTCCTTACTTAAAAGTCAAATTTAGAGAAGGGTCATGATTTTCTTCTTGAGAGAAAAATTTCCTATATACCTATAGTCCATACACATACACAGCGTTCCCTCTTTGCACCTTCTCAACATCTCTTAACAGTGATATATTTATTACAATAAATGAGTCTATATCCATCCACTATTATCACCCCAAACCACCATTTACATCAGGTTCATTCTTGGTGTTGTACATTTTTGCATTTGAACAAATGTGAAATGTCGTGCATCTACCATACGAAGATGTACAGAGTACTTTCACTGCCCACTAAACCATCTGGGCTCTGACTATTGATCCTCTTACCCCCTCAGCAACTTGATCACTCAGCTCCTTGATCCTGGACTTCCCAGCTTTCAACTGGAAGAAACCCATGCCAGTGGTTTAAGCCCCTAGATCCTTGCTGATTTGCCCTTGTTTGGTTAGCAGCTGGATTTCCCTGGACTCACTCAGTGTATCACCTCATCAAAGAATCATTTATCTGTGTTCCTTCTTGTCTCCATAAACTGCAACCTGGGCAGGTTCAAAGCAGGATACTATTTCAGCATCATTTGTAATATCCTGCCACTTAACCTCAATCCTGAGCATAGAATAAACATGCATTAAATTCTTATCTTGGCCTACACTCGCCAAAAAGAAAATATCAATCTTTTCTTATTGTCTAAAATCTCTGGGAAAGGAAAACTAAATTAATCGGTGGCCTGATTCAGCCTAGAAGCCTCATCAGCCAGCCCAGGGGCACTGCCACATTGAGAAGTGACGAAACATGTTTTAGCCTCTGGTTTCTTCTGGATACCAACCCCATTTTTGGGTTTGTTCAGTCATCTATTCTCCCTCCAAAAAGTCTTTAAGGAACATCTACTCTATTCCCAGCAGGGAGAGCTGGTTTTGAAAGAGACAAAGAGACACTGGTGGGGGTAGGGGTCAGTATCATATGAGGGAGAAGGACAAGGGGGCCATAGGAAACAAAGTATACAAAGTGACATTGACTAGGCCCTGTGCTCTGAAGGGACTTCAATGTGGCTTCCAGTGGTGAGTAGACAGACTTTGGATAGGGCCTTTAGGGATGGCTGTGGTGAGATCTCTTGGCCATGGGAATATATGGAATGTGAGTCTCCTCAAGTGAGGTATTAGCAGGTGCTAAATCTCTAAAGGAGGTTTCCTCAAGCTCAGAGTTTGATAATTTATATTTGAAACTACATCATCCTTTGTTATGAGGGAGGTTCTCTTGGCTTTTATGGGGCGCTGGAGAGTGGGTGTTTTCTGAACCATACCTGGTGGTGTGGAGAGGCTCTTCCTGACTTTGTGCTCAGGGGTCACTCCTAGTGGTACTCAGAGGGGGTCATATGTAGTGTCAGGGGTTGAACTGGGGGTGACTACATGCAAGGCAAACACTTTAATCCCTATTCTAGGTCCCTAGGCCTGTATGCTGGGTTTTGGAGGAATTTTAGAAGCATTCCTGGCCTTTCTAGATTCCAGTAGTGTTTCCACACATCCCCACTAAAGTTGTGATATAAAAATAGTGTTTCACATTGGTAAAATATTTACCTATAAGAATTTAAAAGGTGACCCTTAAGAGATATATCCACATCTAAATCATTGGAACCTGTGTAATGATCCTATTTGAAAGGGATTCTTTGCGATATAATTAAGGCTCTAGGGATAATTTCATCATGATCATCATCTGGATCGAACCTGAAGACAATGGCAAATGAAAACAGAATAGATAATGGCTGAGGACATAGACACAGAGACTGGAGTGATACAGCCACAAGGAACAGCAGGACCAGAAGAAAGACAGAATAGTTGTCTTCTAGAGACATGGCAAGGAGAATGACTCTGCACTGACGTACCTTGATCTGGGACTTCTGATCTTGAAAACACTGAATCTATTTCTGTTTCATCTGTTTTTGAAGTAGGAGACACACTCAGCCCCATGGTATGGACCTGACAATTCAGAGCTCAGGACTGCTGGTGCTCAGGGCCACCAGGGCCATACCTCAAGGTACTGTGGGGAGGCTCCAGGGCCATACCTGGTAGTGGGATCATATGCATGGACTATGACTCGGGGCTTTGTGCATACTAGGGCATGTGTATGCCATTGGAACCATTTCCCCCAGCAACCTTTCTGTTCTTTCAAGTCCCAAGATTGTGGTGATGTGTTATAGTCAACACAGAAGAGTGATGGGGGGGACAATGGGAGTCATTGCTATTAAGAGTACCTGTTTTCAGGCAGGAGAGATAGAGATAACACTTTACACAACAACTTGGGTTCAACTTCGAGTACCCCATATGGTCCTACAGGCACTGCCAAGAGTGATCCCTAAATGCAGAGTAAAGAGTGAGCCCTGTGCAGCACCAAGTATGGTTCGAAAATAAATAAAAAAAAGAACCTCTGTTCTCAGGTGGGAAAGATTGGGGCAAATCTTAGTCATCACAGGGGCAGTTATAGTAGAGTGTTAGGGAGTGAGCCAGAGAGGAGGGTGGGCCAGCCGAGGTAAGGAATTAGAATTTATTGTACACTGGAAGGGTGTTAGCATTGAAGCTTTCAGGTAAGCCAGAGGTATGATCCAATTTCTACATTCAGTTAAGTTTATCTACCTAGTTAGGTAGATTATGTGGTAGAGAAAAAGTGAAGCTGGGATTCTTTAGGAGGCATCTGCAAGCAACACGGGTATAACTTTGGACCCTAGGAGTCGGCCAACAAGACCTTTCTCTCTTTCTGGGAGTTGTGGGGTGGATTTGACAGGAACATCCCTGGCAACACAGTCAATGTCAGTTATTTCAACAATTTGGCCTTGCATTTGATGTTTACTGCAAATTTGATAAAATGAAAGGTACCCCAGAGATGGTGAATTCATTGGTTTCGTGGGAAGAAAAAGAAAGTTTAAAGGCATGATGTCATCTATCTCACATCCACGTGCATATCTATTTTCAGGGGCACCCACGAGGTCTACTCCTATGTCCTTCCTCCTGTGCTTTTTTTCTTAGATAGAGCAGAGCCTGTGCCAATGACCTCATTGGAATTTTACCATTGTCCTGTGAGCAGTGCAGTACAAACATGTTATACTCATTTTATAAGGGCAACATAAATTCCTAGCAGGATGGTGAGGTGATTTAGCAAGGTCACACAGTTGTTAAGAGGCGGACCTGTCTCCAACTTTCTCAGAGCTCTCCACGGTATCTTAGGGAGCACAGCCATTGCTTTCCGAGTCTTCAAGTCATCTACCATTTCTTTGCCTCCAGCGACCTCTTTCCAACTTGAAAGTTTCCAATTTATGATTATATGTTGTTCCTTGCCCTTTAGGCAAGTTCAATTTCATTGTCCAGGCACAGAGCTATTTCACAATGAAGGCTGCAAATAAAAAGAAAAAGAAAAAGGAAGGGGGTTAATCTAGGACATGCTAGATCTGAGGACAATTTCAGAGGTAATGTGGGGGTCCATGAAGCCAATAAATGTTTTCCAGTAGCTGAGAAAAGCATTACCATTTACTGTTTGTGTGTGTGTATGTCCCAGTGAATGAATGTCTCGTGCAATATAAAAGTAAAAGTTCACATAATGCCAAAGCTGTGATAAAACCAGAAAGCTAAGAGCTTCGATACTAACAGTGACAGAATATTTCTCACTCAGGGGAAATTAGCCGCAGATGCTGTGCTTTCATCCATATCTGTATTCGGTGGGGAAGTGCTTTAGGGTCTTCTAACCTTCTCTTTTCATCCTTGATAAGAGAGAAAATACATTCTAATAAGTAATTGGAAATGCTATCACTTGCCTCTCCTTGACTCTGCCTTTAGAAAAATGTACAATTATTAGAGGAAAACTGTTCTTTGTCTATTTTTCCAGTCTACACATTTGATTGCAAAATATTTATCAAGTCCATCTCCTACATCCACAGGCATTGTGTCAAACTGGGGACACATTGGCAGAAAGAAGAATCAGTGCCCCACTTATGGAGTTGTTCAGTATATAGAGAAGAAAACTTTTGAAGAAGGTTCAGATGAGTCTGTTTTTGAACATTTTACATGTTCAGATGGACCCAAGTTAGTTCATGCTGCAGGGAAGTATGGTGGTGGTGTCAACCATGTACCAAATTAGTGAATTGGGGAGTAGGAGGAGAAAGAGCTTCAGGTAGGGCTGGCAGGATGGTGTCAAACATATAACTGAAAGTCCCCAGTTGGGCATTGGGGTGTGGAATGAGAGGCTGAAATGTCTCCAGAGTTGTATGGAGCTTTGTGGACATAGCTGACTGGGGAAGAAGCTCATGGTTACTCTTTGAATCAGGAATAGTGGGTGGGATGATGTGTTCCTTTGGGATGCTAAATGTCCACATGTCTACTCATGGCTTGGAGACAGTACAAAGCTATCTTTGCATTCACTTCAGCGGGTGTCTGAGGCTGGCTCTGAGCAAGTCAGTGATGAGCCAAGTGAAGACATTCAATCAGGGATTCTTCAGCTCTCTGACTTTAGTCACAATAGATTCAGGGCATGGGATGAGGACATGGATCAGTGCCAGTCCTTTCTCTTGGTCCTAGCAAGTCTTAAGCTATAGCAGTGCCTTCTCGGACAGCTCTAGAGGATAGGTTTCCAAGGTTCAAGTGTAGTGAAGTCCCAAGGTCTTGGTGGCCTGCAGAGGGCACTCTCACAGGGCAGATCCTCGAGTGTGTGTGTGTGTGTGTGTGTGTGTGTGTGTGTGTGTGTGTGTGTGTGTGTGTGGACTCTGGCCTCTGTGTGTGTGTCTCTAATTTCTTAGAAGGAAACCAGAGAGATTGAATTTTATTGTGCCTCATTTCAACTCCTTAAAGATTAAAAGGCCCCTGTCTCCAAATACGGTCACAGACTAAGGTACCTGCGATTTGGCTTATAGTATAGGAAGGTGCCTATACTATACTGGAGCGATAGCACGGCGGGTAGGGCATTTGCCTTGCAGCAGCTAACCTGGGTTTGATTCCTCCGTCCCTCTCAGAGAGCCTGGCAAGCTACGGAGAGTATCCCGCCTGCATGGCAGAGCCTGGCAAGCTACCCGTGGCTCATGCAATATGCCAAAAACAGTAACAAGACTCACAATGGAGACATTACTGGTGCCTGCCCAAGCAAATCAATGAACAATGGGATAACAATGCTACATAGGGCCGTACCACTGGGCACAGGAGCATAGCAATGGCTAAAAGATCTCTCCTTTATCCTTTGAAAAGTTGAGTCTGAAAGTCACCCAGAGAAGTGCTTTTCCCACTGCTTCAGGAAATCTCAATTTTCTTCTTCAACTCTATCAAAACACCTCATTTGAAAGTGAATTTAGTGAGTGAAACTCTCTTGCAGCTAGAAATACAACTCGTGAGAGCTTTAGATTGCTGCAAATTTACCATGCCATATTCTGAGGGATTTCAGGAGAAGCCATGGATAATAGTGATGCATTTGTCTTCAAATATTATTTGCATTGCTTCTCACTAACAAGCCATGAGCTCCTAAATTCTAAGGGTTTTGATTTGCTATCTTCACAGCCTACTCTCCATTACTTAGCCTGCATCTAGTAGGCACAGATATCGGTGGACTGAAATTTGCTGCAATTACATTCCAAGTTGAATGTATCTGCATCTGGAAACTGAGATATTCAAAAGGATCTTAATTTAAGCTGAGTCACACAGAAGCCTCATAGACCTGTGGCCTTTGAACCTCTGTATTTTGCTCTATCATCATCCACTCCCCTAATATCTGGTATCTTAGAGCTTGTCTAATGGACACGCCAATGACCCTAAAAATTCATTCAACTTGACAGTTCTTTTTCTTATTCTCAAGTCTAGGGATAATCCTTCAAGCTTCAGGCTTCATTAAATGGGATGTGAAAGGCAGAACGGCCAAGTGCTTCCCCTCCCCACAAATTCTCTCTACTTCTATTTCCCAATGAGAAAATTACCAAAAGATGATGTCTCTTGGCCTATTGCCCATCTGTGGAACCCTGCTGTGGCTTTGCAGGGCTGAAATCAGTCTGGGGTGTTAGCCTCAAGGGAAGGTATTCTTCCTGGAGTAACTTCAGCCCACCTCATCAATCCTCTCTGGCTCTTCTTATGACAGTATTACCAGCCTCTTCATTTTCCCAGCAGCACAGAAGAAAATGAAGGGCATTCATTGAGGTGGGAGGGAGAGAGAGAGAGAGAGGAGAGAGAGATAAACAAACAAACAGACAGAGACAGAGAGAGGTGGGACAGAGAGAGGGAGAAGAAGAAAGAAAAGAGGAGAGAGCATGTACAACTCTATCAATTTGTGAATTTACTGAAATGCTTTGGTGCCAAAGGAAAACATTTCATGATTCTGTTGTCTGATGGGTGAAACTCGAAACTCATCAGATCAAAAAAATAAATTAAAAGAGAGGCAGCCCGTCACTTTTTATGTATGCAGATAATTGAAAGTGAATAAATAGAGCAAGAAAACTATACATGTAACAGCATATGAGAGAGACAATTTTCTGCTAATGAATAAGATTCAGACTTTACCAATTGCATTCTATGACACTGTCTTTTCTTTCTCTCTTTTCTTTCTTTCCTTCTCTTTCTTTCTTTCTTTCTTTCTTTCTTTCTTTCTTTCTTTCTTTCTTTCTTTCTTTCTTTCTTTCTTTCTTTCTTTCTTTCTTTCTTTCTTTCTTTCTTCCTTCCTTCCTTCCTTCCTTCCTTCCTTCCTTCCTTCCTTCCTTCCTTCCTTCCTTCCTTTCTTTCTTTCTTTCTTTCTTCCTTCCTTCCTTCCTTCCTTCCTTCCTTCCTTCCTTCCTTCCTTCCTTCCTTTCTTTCTTTCTTTCTTTCTTTCTTTCTTTCTTTCTTTCTTTCTTTCTTTCTTTCTTTCTTTCTTTCTTTCTTTCTTTCTTTCTTTCTTTCTTTCATCTTTCTCCTTTCTGATTATAAGGGTTTTTTTTATTTGTCTGAATCCTCATTTTTTTCTCTGTCTCCATATAACTGGCTCTGATCATTGCACATTGTGGTCTCTTATAAATGTGGGCATGGGCTGGGGAGATAGAAAAGCAATCAAGGCATGTTACTTGCTTGCTGGCTAATCTCAATTTGATTCCGAGCACAACAAAATCCCCTAAGCACTAAGAGGTGTAATCCTGGAGGTCTCTGAGCATAATCAGGTTGTTCCTGGGTGGATTCCAGCATATAGGGCCTGTACAGTACTGAATCCTCAGGCCCTCACATTGAACCGCTGGCCCGGCTGGCTGAGAATTGCTGGGAATGCTGCTTGGAAGCTACATCTCAAATATAAAGAAATCACATAGCAAGACACGTGGCTAGAGTCAGCCTCCCAGCTCTCCCTGGCCACTTGCTCTCATCTATAATTGCTCGAGGTAACCAAGCCAGGCAGCTCATTCAGTATGCAAGGTAGGATGTTGCCCTTAAAGCAAAATCTTCTTGGTGTATTTTTCAGTATTAATAGGTCAGTGTTTTTTATTAAAATTATTCTGAGACTAGTTTATTTCCTGCTTTCTTGCTCATTTGGTTAATGCATGCTAATCCTGCAAAAATAAATATTAATGTAGCATGCCTTGCTAGAGCAGGTCTTTGGGGGAGATTGGTGAACCTGTGTATAACACATCTGAACTTCCTGCCATCAAGATGATAATCAGGCTGGCCCTGAGTGAAGCTACATCGTTAGGAGTTACTATTTTAATAGCCAGAAATCTGTGAATCCTCTCTTGACTACCTCTGGGATCAGCTGATTCTTCCTCAGTGACGGAATTCAGGGGGTCCCTATAGCAATTCTGAGTATTCTGACTCTCCTGCCAATCCAGTGAGACAAACCAGATGTCCTGTTGCTACCTCTAAGCATCAGGAATCCCAAATGGCAGAGAGAGGGAGAAAGCATGAGGAACACTGACTTTCCCAGAAAATGCCATTGGCAGAGACAATGCCTGGAAGGCCCTGTGACAGGAAAAAAAAGGAAGGAAGAGGAAAAGAAGTAACAATAAGTGTCATAATGAGAGACGTTACTGGTGCCCGCTTGAACAAATCAATGAGCAATGGGATGACAGTGACAGTGACAATGACCATCAATCTCAAACCATGGTTCTCAGCCTGAGGCAATTTCTTTATCTCTGGCAAGTGTTATAATTTTTCAAGATCAAGTTTAGCACTGTAGCACTGTCATCCTACCTATTGTTCATCTGTTTGCTCCAGCAGGCACCAGTAACGTCTCCATTGTGAGACTTGTTGCAACTGTTTTTGGCATATCGAATATGCCACAGGTAGCTTGCCAGGCTCTGCCGTGCAGGCAAGATACCCTTGGTAGCTTGCCAGGCTCTTTGAGAAGGACGGAGGAATCAAACCCGGGTCAGTCGCGTGCAAAGCAAATGCCCTCCCCTCTGTGCTATTGCTCCATAAAAAAATGAAATAATATAATGAACTATGAGTATCACTACTTTTTTACTAAACTACCTAGTTTGCTTTTTTTAAAGTAATCATTCAGTAGGTCAACACAGTCAGATCTGTAACTCCTTGAAGACAAGGCCTAAAAGGATTTTCCTAGAGGTTGAAACAACGATAGTTCCAGTCTGCCAGGGAATCTGCAAGACATTTGTAAAGGATCATCTCTCTGAATCTCCATAATCCCATGGTATAAATTTGCCTGTTGTTTTTAAGCCAAATATAAGGAAACTGAAGTGCAAAGCTATCAATCCTCCAAGGTCATGAGGACTCTATCCAGTGTGCGTTTGCACCCAATAGCTGCTCAGGAGCTCTGAGTCATTATTTTCAATCACCATTTCATCTTAATAAAAAGGATTAAGTCTTACAGGGCTAAGTAGACAGGCCTAGTCCCATCTCTAGCACCACACAGTCACCCAAGCACGACTGGTAGCCTCAGAGATCCACAAGAACTGCCAGGGTTGTGCAGGTAATCTCCAGCATCACAGAGCACCAAGTAACACCACATTCTAGGGTCTTTGGTGGGTATGGCCTTGGGACTCCTGAGCACTGCTTCAGAGACCACAAATGTACCCTCTCTCCTACATAAAATAAAGTCTGTGTTTTTTGCTTGGCATGCACAAACACCATCTCACTGGTGGATAAAGGTACAAATTCATGATAGTTTTCAAAACAAAGATAAGATATTAACAGCATGTTCTTTTTTCCTGAATAACTGAGAGACGTTGAGTTTTTTTGGATTCCTGACTTGTCTTCATGGTACTATTCAAACATATGAGTCTTCAGCTTCTGTTCTCTCTGCTCACTTGTCATTCATTACACAATTTGATTTGATAGCAAAAAAAAAAACTGGAAAGATAAGCTATTAGCTATAATTAGATTTTTGGCAGAGGGTTGAGGGAGGAGAGAAAACAATACTTGCTTAGCATGCAGCTACCTTCAGAACTACATATGATTACCTGAGTACCAGCAGGAGTGACCCTTGAGCACAAAATGAGGAGTCAACCCCAAGTACCACTGGGTGTGACCTAATACCCCCAACTCCTTGAAATAAATTTGTTTAAAAAATATTTTTAGATTTCACTGCTACCTTTTCAAATTTTTTTTGAGTTCCTGGCTTCCTTGCATGCACATGGCATGTGCACACATGTGTGCACTTACTAGATAGGATTTTATCTAGTTTTTACTTTTAGTGACTTGCAAAAGCAGGGCTCGTGCCTGGGTTCTTTCTGATTCCTTCCAACACCCCAAAAGGAAGTCTTGGACATACTATCTGCTCAGTAATTCTTGGCTGAAACCTAAGCAGCATATAGTAAAAATGTGTTTTGTTACAAAGGACACTGAATAATCATGGTGATTTAAAGTCTATCAACT
Source organism: Sorex araneus (assembly GCF_027595985.1). Classification (NCBI taxonomy): domain Eukaryota; kingdom Metazoa; phylum Chordata; class Mammalia; order Eulipotyphla; family Soricidae; genus Sorex; species Sorex araneus. Next base: position 58,901,352 of record NC_073306.1, on the reverse strand, counting down.
TAGTTGGTATCTGGTTCTGATTCTTGGCAGAGCTCTGGCTATTTGTTAAAAAGTTGACATTCTTCCTTGACTTGTATTCTGGCTACACGAGCTCTCTAGGGAATAAAATTAGCCTGCTGTCTGAAATGTTTATGAAAAGAGCTAAATTTAGATGATCAAAAGATTTCACAAATCCTGAAGCCCTTGAGGTTGAAGACTTTGATATTATTTACAAGATTTTTGAACTTCAAGGATTTTTCTTTAGAAAGTTCCCTTTGGAGGTATTGAGAGTTCCACTAGGATGCCATTTTAATTTCTCATTAATTTGTAGAATAAAGCAAGGTCTCATTTTTGGTAACTGAGCATTACTTCTGTTTTTCTCAGTTTGCCTATCCTTCCCTAACTTTTAGAGCAGTGCTGCCTTTAATGAAAGGGGAATTGCTCCAGAAAGAGGACACAGATCTATAGCTTAAATGTAATATGTACATTAATTCCTTTTTTTTTTAATTTATTGAATCACCATGAGAACAGTTACAAAGCTTTCCAGTTTAAGTCTCGGTCATACAATGATCAAACACCCATCCCTTCACCAGTGCACATTTTCCACCACCAAGAACCCCAGTATACCCCTCATCCCACACCTCTGCCTGCCAGTTTGTCAGAAGATTACCACTTTACTCTCTCTCTCCACTTTGATCACATTCAATATTTCAACAAAAGACCCACCATTATTATTTGGAATTTCCCCCACAATCAGACCGGCCAAAAAGGCATCATTAGATAATTTGTTTTCTAATGCTGATTATGAAGAGCATATGATGTTGTGGCCACAAGATTTTGGATTTCTGATATTTAAGTAATAAGTCTGGAGGGATTTCTGGCAAGAGCCGCTGGATTCCGAGATTGTTTTGTGTGCCTCTGGGATCCTGGCCATTCAGAAGCCGGAGGAGCAGTTCATGGGCAGCAACTCGGGGCCTGGTCAGAGTGGGGAGAGGTTAATTCCCATTTTGAATCAAGATGGAGTCTGCTTAAGAGATTCCAAAGAAATGAGCAATTGTAATTTTGTTCAAATTTGGGGAGTGAATAAAGGAAATTTTGAGAGAGAGAGAGAGAGAGAGAGAGAGAGAGAGAGAGAGAGAGAGACAGAGAGACAGAGAGAGACAGAGAGAGAGAGAAGGACCTTGAACTGAGGCATGCTTTTATCGCAGGTGGGGATTTCCGGGTGGCATATGCAAAGTGAAGAGGAGAGTGGTGGCTAGAAGGAAATCAGAAGCTTTGTCTTTCCCCACTCAGAAAGTGCCTAGGAGATTTAGGTTAGAACTGGACAATGTCTGTTATGAGCCCCTTATTATGGACTTTAATGTCCTGTCTGCCACATGTGACAATCATCAAACTGAGCCTAATGTCCACGTGTTCTGTGAGGCATGGAAAAATGATCCCTGCACCCAACTTCTTGGAGAATGGCAGACTCAGGCTGAAGAGAGGAATTGCTCCTTAGAGGAGAGTAGAGTCAGTTATCATCTCACCCAGGCCATTTGGGTTCATCTCCTTTCCCTAATAGGATTTGAGAAGTGATGAAGTATATATATTTTATTGGGGATATAAAGGGAAGTAATAAGGAAGGGAAGATAAGATGCGTGTCCAAGAGAGAACATGGGCAACTCCAGGGTGGAGAAAGCCCAGAGTACACTCACATCCCAACAATAAAGCATGAAAGTACATATCTCAAGAGGGGAGATGCAAGCAGCATGTGTGTGGGCAACACACAGATTTGGAAAGCACATGTGTGCCCTTCCTTTGTCAAAGTTAGTTTATATGCACTTTTCCCAAACTGCTCTCCTACCCAGTTCTTGGCTAAGGTGGCTGCCAAAGAAATTTAGGGCAGCTGATATCTTCTTTTGATATTCTTTTTGTTGCCTTTGTTACAGCATGGAGCCTTTCCTCCCAGGGTATCCAGGGATCTCTCTCCAGAAGCCTCCTTGCACTTGGTTTGGGGGAATTCTGTTTCTGTTTCTTGATAGCTTGCTGGGCTCCAGATATGGGACCTCTGTGCCAAAGGCCTCCATACCTTTGGGCTGGTTCAGGTTTTAGATGCTGGTCATTCCCAAAATACAATTTTGGTCATTCCCAAAATACAGGTTTTAGATGCTGGTCATTCCCAAAATGCAATCACCAGTTACCTGCCTTCAATACTTTAACATCAGAAAGTCCAAATATAAGTTTGGTTTAAATCATGTAGAAACAGATGTAATTTTAGCTGGGTCCTGAGCAGTGACACTGCTTGGGTGTCTTTGCAGGATGGGTGGAAGGACCAGGGACAATGGGTAGGAGTGGGGGTGGTATTAGTGTACATTTACAGCTTCAGAGAGAAAATCAGAGATGTATGTTAGGATTTAACTGTTGGGCATGTCAGTTTCAGGGGCAGGGGAATTGGTTTCTATCATTCACTCTCCAGGGAAAGTAGTATGTGGTGTGACTGGGAACACTACCTAGCTGGGTGCAGCTGGCCCTGCTCTGGTTGCCCACCTCCTCTCTCTGTAACTGTGGACAACTTATTTAGCCTTCAGAGCCTCTCAGATGTCTCTTCTGTATCACTGTCACTGTCATCACGGTCATCCCATTGCTCATCTCATTGATTTGCTCGAGCGGGCACCAGTAACGTCTTCATTGTGAGATGTGTCTTCTATATAGAAATAATGATATACTCACATTCCAGAATTAAAGAAAATGATATACATAAAGCTAATAAAGCTTTTTAATTCAGGTTAGTATTAAGAAACTATGGCTGGTTAGTATTATGAAACGATTTATTGGCAAGCATCTACCAAGAATTGTAAGGGGGACATTTTGCTGTAACATAGAAGATCAGCCACAAAATCCTCCTGAGGCCTGTTGATTGAACAGAATACTAGAGTAAAAGGCAAGTATAGATATCAGGGGGCTTCCCTAGGGCACTGTGCACCTAGGACAGGAAGAAGTGGGAGAGGGAGAAGTGAGTAGTGGAATACGGTGCTTTTTATACCCCAGCTGCTGTCTCCTGGCTCAGTGTCTGTAAGGGTAGTTTGTTTGTAAACAGAAATCTCCAAATTGCAACTCTTTGCCAGTCCCCTGCCCAAGTGGGAAGAACCTCTAATGAGCCAAAGCAATCGTAATTACTGCTGCAAGCTCTGCTGGGGAGTTAGATTGAGGACTGGGAGTGGAGAAGGAGGAGGAGAGGCAGCTCATTCAGCTCCTTTGACTACTATGGGGGCTGAGGAGTGGGGTCAAAGCAGGAATCACTAGGAGTCACGCAAAGCCCAGAGGGAGAGCCTCTGCCAGCCAAGTTTCTACTGCCTTCCAGTCACATTGCTTCCTTTGAAGCTCAGGGAGGATTTTTGCCCTTTGTCTTCTGAGGCAGGAACTAACTTACCCACCAGGTTTGCCCAAAGAATGACAAAGGCAGGAATAGCTGCCAGAAGGTATTAGGGAAATGCTTTTGTTGAAGAGAGATCTCAGCCAAATCTCCAAAGATTTTTTTTCTGAGTCCTTCTCCATTCTTTGGAATTTATTTGTCTGGGGTCATCCACTCTAGCTATGATTGGCAGGTTGGTTCAGACCCAAGGGTCTCCCCTGGCCTTTCGAAGTAGCCAAGAGCAACATTCCTGAAATCCAAAATGTGAGTTTGAATAAGAGGCAAAGTGTTTTCTCTGGATATGCAAACCAATTTTCTTTGGGCATGCCAGTGAGCTCCCTGGCCTGCAGTCTTAACTAGCCCTTTTGGGCTTGAGATCACCCACAGACTACTAGAACTGGTGAAATGTGGTGGCTGGTTTGATCTTAGTGATGTCATCAAGGGATACCTTTGCTTTCTGTATCTTTGCTGTGCCATCTTTAGACTGATAGCCAAAAGTTAATTTCAATCTATGAGTCATACACATTGACAAAAGTGGCTCATTGTTTGCAGTTAGAAAAATACCCTAGAAGTCTTGTCCTCCACCAAACTTTTTCTAGAGGCCTTCATTTATGCCCCATGCCTTATGCAAGTGTTGATTCTAGAAAAACTATTTACTATCATTTTGCAAAAGCTCAACCGCTGTGCTATTGCTCCAGCCCTGCTATAGCACAGTGGTTGTGCGTTCGCCTTTCATGTGGCAGACCCAAGTTCGATTCCTCTGACCCTCTTGGAGAGCCCGGCAAGCTACCGAGAGTATCAAGCCCACGTGGCAGAGCCTGGCAAGCTATCCGTGCGTATTGGATATGCCAAAAACAGTAACAATAAGTCTCTCAATGAGAGACGTTACTGGTGCCCGCTTGAACAAATCGATGAGCAACGGGATGACAGTGACAGTGATTATTTTGCACTGAGTGCTTGTATCCACCCCAAGTTTCAGTTGTTGAAATCCTAGCAGCCCCCAACACACTCTCTCTCTCTCTCTCTCTCTCTCTCTCTCTCTCTCTCTCTCTCACACACACACACACACACACACACACACACACACATACCCCTGTAGGTATTAGGAGATGATTTCTTTTTTTTTTTTTAAGTAAACAGATTTTATTTAGAGGCTTTTTGAGGGAAGGAGGAAGGGATAAGTGGAAGAGAGAATAATAAGAGTAACGCGATCAAGAGAGAATGCGGGCTTCTCCAAGGGTGGAGAGAGCCCCTACACACATCCTAGCACTAGAAATGAATGCGTGAAAGTACACATCTCAAGAGGGGAGATGTGGGCGACACATGTGCTCCGCCACATAGGAGCACGCAACACATGAGCTCAGGCAGCATATGCGCCAGAAGATGATTTCTTTGGGAGGTGAAAAAATAATTAGGCTGGGGCCCTCCTAATGGAATTAGTGTCCTTATAAAAGACGGATTATCACTGTATGAGGGTTGCAAATCACTTAAATTATTTGTTTTAAAATGACCAAAAGGAAAGAGTGAGAGAAAGAAACAGAGAGTGAAAATTGGGGACAATGGTGGTAGGAATGTATACTGGTGAAGAGACAGGTATTGGAACATTCTATGACTGAAACCCAATCATGGACAACTTTGTAACTGTTTATCTCATGGCAATTTAATAAAAAAAATTAAAAATAACCATTTGTTTTAGAATATTTTTTTTTTATTGTTTGCTATCAGTAAATGCTTGAATTGTAGGCCAATCTTATATAACTACACTGTCCCTGTCACTGTCACTCCGTTGCTCATCGATTTGCTCGAGCGGGCACCAAGTAACATCTTTATTGTGAGACTTGTTGTTACTGTTTTTGGCATAGCGAATACGCCATGGGCAGCTTGCCAGGCTCTGTCATGTGGGCAAGATACTCTCGGTAGCTTGCTGGGCTCTCCGAGAGGGACAAAGGACTAGAATCTGGGTTGGCTGCATGCAAGGCAAATGCCCTATCCACTGTGCTATCGCTCCAAATTTTACAATGGGTATATTGTCAACTAACTTGACAATAAAAATTAAGCTAATTTAAGATGATTAGAGTATTTTATGCATATCTTCTTAGAACACTTTTAGGAAAGTTATTAACAGGAGATACATATATGTATATGCATATATATTATAAAGATTCTCTAAGTATCTCTAAAATTAAAAGGTCAAATTACAAAAAAAATTATGACGGCAAGGAAGTCAGTACAGTGGGTAAGGTGCCTTGCATGGAGACAACTTGGATTTGATCCTTGGTGCTACATATTACCCTAGCATCACCTAGAATGATCCCTGAGTAGAAACACCTGTGTACATACCCTGAGCACAAGTGGATATGACCTTCCAACAAAAAGTGCTTATTTATTTATTTATTTTTTGCTTTTGGATCACACCCAGCGATTCTCAGGGTCACTCCTGGCTCTGCACTCAGGAATTACTCCTGGCAGTGCTGGGGGACCATATGGGATGCCTGGTACAAACCCTGGTGGCCGCGTGCAAGCCAAACACCCTAGCCACTGTACAATCGCTCTGGCCCCAAAAGTACTTAAGGTTTTAAAAAGTGAAAAATAAAAGGAAAAAAATATAGTAAAATAAGCCAGACATACCAGCATGCTGAACAGGAAACCAGAAAACTGGAAACTAAAACATTTGTGTTAAAATCCTGACTTGTTCTACTTATTAATTCATATGAACAAGAAATAGTCTAGTCAAGAATAAGGAAATTACTAAAGAGCTGGCGTGAGAATGAATCAAAACAGATACATTAGGCAAATATACGTAACTGATGCATTTACCAAATCATCACATCCAGATTTTCCGTATTTTTTACACAGTACAATTTATGAGTCACATTGTCTTATAAATGTTCCTGGTTTTTTAAAAAAGTTACTTACTGCACATCATAGAAAAATTTCTCAATTAATAAGGAGTCAGACATTTGTTGGGAAATGTCTCAGAAGCTCTGCTTTGCTCCTTTGGTTTATACAAGATGGCAGCTGTCTCTAAGAAAAGAGGTGGGTGCACACTTGCTTATTTAAACAACTCCAACTAAGGCCATTTCTGTTAGGAGTCCTAGTAGACTAAAATGCTATTCTAATGACTTATATTTTACCAATTCTCTGCTTTTTGATAGAGGGGGAAATCTGTATTTTTCTCATAAAAGAGGCAGTTTATGGAATAGATAAGGATTTTATAATTAAACAGATATTTTTGAATTTCGGTTCGCTCAATTCAAAAGTGTGATTTGAGGAGAGACTATTTAATCTTTTCAGTCTCATCTTGCTTACTCATAAAACTGGGATGATATGGGGATTAGATTTCCTCATCTCTGTGAGGTTACCAGCAGAAGTCCTGGCAACTAGACAGAAAAATAATTTTTCTATTAAATAGTTGCTAAAATGTAAGGATAAAAATAGTGTTAAGCATCCAGATAATGTTTCTATGACCTCCATTCCTTTCTCTTTTTTTTTTTTTGGCATTTTGGGTCACACCCGGCGATGCACAGGGGTTACTCCTGGCTCTGCACTCAGGAATTACCCCTGGCGGTGCTCAGGGGATCATATGGGATGCTGGGAATAGAACCCGGGTCGACCGCATGCAAGGCAAACACCCTCCCCACTGTGCTATTGTTCCAGCCCCCTCCATTCCTTTCTGATAACACAAAATATGTTTAGGGTTTTGGTGTGAGTGGACAGAGGGCACCATTTGTTTGTTTGATTTGGTAGCCTATATTTTCTTCCCATTTCTTGATTTAAAATTTTTTTTTTAATTTTTACATGAATCACAGTGAGGTACAGTTACAGACTTACAAACTTTTGTGCTTACGTTTCAGTCATACACTGATAGAGTACCCATCCCTCCACCAGTACCCATTCTCCACCAATGGCCTCAGTATCCCTCCCACCCCCCACACCCCTTCCCCCCACCCTACCCTGCCTCTGTGGCAGGGCATTCCCTTTTGCTCTCTCTCCTTTTGGTTGTTGTGGTTTGCAATGTAAGTATTGAGTGACGATGATGTTTGATCTATAGTCTGCTTTCAGCTTGTATCTCCCATCCCGAGTGAGCCCTCCAAGCATTCTTTACTTGGTGGCCCCTTCTCCATCTGAGCTGCCTTTCCCCCCAGCATATGATGCCAGCTTTCAAGATGTGGAGCAATCTTCCTGGCACACACCTCCACTATTCTTTGGTGTAAGTCTCACATTCTGTCACTTTATATTCCACAAATAAGTACAATCTTTCTATGTCTGTCCCTCTCTTTCTGACTCATTTCACTTAACATGATACTCTCCATATTGATCCATTTATATGCAAATTTCATGACTTCATCCTTTCTAACAGCTGCATAGTATTCCATTGTGTAGATGTACCAAAGTTTCTTTAACCAGTCATCTGTTCTTGGGCACTCAGGTCTTTTCCAGATTCTGGCTATTGTAAACAGTGCTGCAATGAACATATAAGTGCAGATGTCATTTCTACTATATTTTTTTCCATCTCTTGGATATAGTTCCAAACTTGTATTGCTGGGTCACATGGGAGCTCAATTTCTAATTTTTTGAGAAGCTTCCATACAGTTTTCCAAAAGGGTTGAATCAATCGGCATTCCCACCAGCAGTGATTTTCTTGATATTTTTAAAGAAAAAATCAAGTTCTTTTTAACTGTATTCATTTATTTTTATTGAATCACCATGAGATACCCAATTACAAAACTGTTCCTGATTGGCTTTCAGTCATACAATGTCCCAACACCCATCCCTCCCCCAGTGTACATTTTCCACCAGCAATGTCCCATTTCCCTCCCGCCTCCCTACCCCCAGCTTGTCTCTTTGGCAAGCACTTTCCTTCTTTCTCTTTTTAACTTTTTTAAAACACATTTTCATTGTTTATGCAGCAGCTCTTTAATCCCACTGTGTGTACCCGTGGTTTCCTAGTGAAATCCTCCCCCGATATTTCTGGCTTTTATTTTTTGGTTTGGTCTAGATATTTGGGTCACGCCTGGCAGTGCTCAGGGGTTGCGGTGGCCTCTGTGCTCAGGAATCATTTCTGGTGAGTTCTGGGGAACCATCGGGGATGCTAGAGATCTGATCCAGATCAGCTGTGTGCAAGGCAGAAAGTCCCTAGCCCACTGTACTCTCTCCCTTGGTTCTCCTGCTTTTCTTGAAGGCTTAGGCGTTGCCTTTCATTATAATGACTTTTCACTGCAAGTTTGTGCTCCCCCAGGTGAAGGGAGACTGGCTGGGTAGGCACCCTCTTTCACTGTGCCAAAGGCTTCCTCTCTCATCCTTGGCAGGCACAGGAGACAGAACTTTGTAGACTGATGCCTTTGGAATCTCTCCTGCCAGGAATGAGTGGCATGTGAACGAGGCTCTGCTCAGCAGTTCTGGGCAGATGCCCAAGCTCAGCTAGGATGGTCCCCACGGTCCTGGAGGAATGATGCCAAGAATCTGCACGCTGCCAAATCGCTCTCCACCTCGGGCGCCATTCTGGCCGCTTAATTCTCCTGCCAAGCTGTTTCGAGATCATTCTTTTAAACTTCCCCATAAAATTCCCAGAAAAGGAATGGGAAAACCTGGAAATTGCAGGGAAGCATTTGGATGAACTCCATTATGCTGTTGAGTGATTACCATTTGAAAACTAAAAATAGCAGCTGAGACAAAATGTGGGCTCCCCACTAGTGGTCTTACTGGCTCTCATGGCTGGACGCCTGGGGGCATGTGGGCACCAGGTGTCCGGTGTCTACCTGTTGACATGACCCCTCTGCCAGATTCAGACCTACAGGGCTTCACAACTAGTAAGATATGTCTTTGTCAAAGAGCATGAGTTCATTTATGAAAACTCCAGAGCACTGTCTATCATCCTGAGAGATGCTAAAGCCCTAAGGGTCAGTACAGGTGGAACAGATTTTCCAAGTAAATCAGCCCTTGAGCCTCAGAGATTTGAGGTCAGAGGGCAAATGACCTGGAAGTCCTATTTGTTTTTAAAAATTTAATATTCAGTGAGGTCAAGTCCCTGTCTGGACTCTCTGGCTTTAGCTTCAGACAAACTACAGGAAAATAGGAAGAAAAATAAATGCATTTGACAGCCTATGCAAGTGACGTGGTACCTTTTGTGTCCTGGAGGAGTCTTTGTGTTGGGAGGTTATTCCTGGGCAGGGATAATGGCATGTTGTTGTTTGCTATTGCTGCCCATTTCAGTGTTTTGGCTATTACCAAAATTACAGAAAATTGCTGGTTGGTGTTGAGTTTGAGGCTGTGAATGAAAATGTTAAGAGTTAGTGCTGGTGGGGGAATAGATAATTTTTTTTGTCTTTATTATTCACTCTCTGGTTGCAAAGAGTAGATTTTGATGGAATGGTCATTGGCCATCTAAATTTAACTCCTCTCCTACCAAGATTTTTTTTCTTCTCTTTCCTCCCTCCTCTTTACTCACCCTCTTTTCTTTTTTCTTTCAAAAACAAATTGCCATGCTTTAAAACCAGATGGAGGTAGATTTACAGGTTCAACCTAAGACCTCAGTGTATCCCCATCACAAACTATAATTCCAGTAAATGCTGCCATCCGCTGAGATGTCTAGCTGTGTCTGCTTGAAGTCTTTAAAATTTCCATTTTCAATACCTGCCTGTGCATTCACAGTTAGATGCGTTTAAAATTCTGATAAAAGACAGTCTAAAAATGGTTTAGCTCTAGCAACCAGGTTGTTGGTAACAGTAAAGGTAAATGGATGAAGAACTTGAGCTTCTGGGCAATGCCGTTTGAAAAATGTCAGCTTTCCTGCACGTATCTAGGCAAACTTTTTTTTTTATAAGAACCACAATGTGTCTTTATGAGATGTACGGCATACTGGTTTTACCTGCTATGTCGAGTGACTTTGCCTCACAGGAGAAAAATAGTGTCAGATTTGAACATTTATTGTATCCCTGCCAGGACTCAGAATGAAGGTAGTACTTGGGCCTGCAAGCTCCTTGGCCCCAGTATTGGCTGTTAGCTCTTGAAACACATGAAGAACCACTTCATCTGCATGCATGCCATCATGGGAGACTGAGGCAGCCCTGGCAGCTGGAGGGCCACTCATACTCATTTCAAATGGTCAAGTTTCCAGTTTTTACCCTGTGGCCCCTTGACTAGACAGCTAGACAGAACATGTTTTCTGAGTACTGGTGAGATAGGAAAAGTTGCCTTTTCATTTTTAGGTGTCACTTTAAGTTATTTTCCTGCCCTGAGTGCAGTGGACCCTTATTGCCTCTTAAGTGTTGACTGGTTTCCTGGTTGAAGTACCAGCAAGCTAGCAGGCTCCTGGAAGGACATATCTCAGTCCCAATTCTCAGTAATGATATAGGGATGGAAGAGTCAGTGGGGACTGTTGAGACCAGCCTGGGTTCATAGGTGGTTCTGGCTCAGTTTGCCCACCTCCAGTGTGGAAATGACATGGAATTCTGCCAGAGCCAGGCACGTTGCTTGGAACTTTGTTTCCTAATTGTGATGAGTCTCAGGAGAAATAGCAATAGTCATTTAAACTGTCAAATATCACTTGTATCATTTGTCATTCCGTTGCTCATTGATTTGCATGAGTGGGCACCAGTAACATCTCTATTCATACCTGTCGTGTTCTAGTGTAGCCCAATGGTGTTTGCTCACTCCAGGAACTTGAAGAACATCAAACCACTCATTCAGGGTCTTGATGAAGAAGTTTGACCATCTTGTAGGTGGGCGGTAAGGCGTTCTTTTGATGTCCCGTGGAATCCAGTTGGTAACGGCTCTAGTCCCAAGGTCGTCTCCAAATTGCATTACATGTCTGGCCCAATTGATTTTCAACACCTTGGCAAGCAAGGCAGCATCCCTGATCCTCGATCATCAATGGAGGTCAGAACTCCGGATTCCTTCTCTCACTTGAGTGAAATGTGCTACTCCAAGCATAGCTCATAGCTCTTTCGATTCCTCTTTGGGAGACCTGAATAGCATTCTTATCCTGTTTTTGTAGGGTCTCTTAGGCATATGTTAGTGCAGGAAGAATGGTGGAGTGGAAAAGCACCATTCCACACTGCTGTCTTCCTCCTGCATAGTTCTGGTGTCAAGTCGTTTGTCATGTTGAGTTCTTGACCAGGTACACATAACTGCTGCATTTGGAGATGTTTATTCCATTGAGAGCAAAAGGAACGTTAGGAACTAGTTAGTTTCTCATGAACATTGTCTTCATGATATTCAGCTGCAGTCCAACCTTTCCACAGTCAACCAGCATTCATGCCAGTTGGCTAATGTTTGGTGTTATTAGAACGATGTCATCAGTGAAGTGGAAGTGGTGTAGTTGCCGACCGTCTACCTTCACTCTCATTACTTCCCATTCTAGTTGTTGCATGATGTTCTCAAACATGGTGCTGAAGAGTTTTGGTGAAGTGGTATTACCCTGAGAACCCCTCTCTTTACATCGATGATCACTTCCTTGTAGAATGGTGAGATTCTAATAGTGAATCCTTAATACAGCTTACTGATGATCCTGATGTACTAAATTTGAATACCCCGTTTAGCTAGGGCTTCGATGACTGCTTCAGTCTCAACAGAATCAAAGGCCTTTTTTAAACCGATGAATGTTAGACAGAGTGGCATCTTGAACTCTCGAGAAACCTCATTGAGCTTGGTCACCTTGTGGATATAATCGATTGTGCTGAATCCTTTTTGGAACTTGGCTTGCTTTTATGGTTGTCCTTCTTCTAGTGTTCTGCCAATCCTATTCAGGATGACTCAAGTGAATAGCTTGTAGACAACAGACAACAGGCAGATCGGGTAATAGTTGCCAATGTCGTGGGTGTTTCCCTTCTTGTACAACAGGACAGTCCTGCTGGTTTTCCACTGGGACTGAACCTTGCATTCAGACAGGTAGCATTTGAAGAGCCGAGCCAGTGTAATGTCGAGTACTGGTGGTAGATTCTTCAGGTGTTTGGGTCTGATCTTGTCTGGACCAGGTGCTATATGCTTCTTTACCAATGAAAGGGCATATTGGATTTCAGAAGGGAGAATGCTGGGAACGACATATCCATCCTGCAGAATTTGATATGTGGGCAGGTGGACGTGGCTATCAAAGAGACCAAGTAGAAGTCATGGATAACCGTCTTCATTGCCCTTCTGGAAGATATAATAGATCCATCAGGATGTCAGAGGGCAGTCATCTTGGTCTTGCAGTTGGAGAAGGACAGGCAGGTGTTGCGAATACTTTTACCAGCTCCTGCCACATCAGCCAACACTGCTGCTCTCCTCTCTTTGAGGTCTTCCTTTATAGCTTCTCTGCATAGCTTTGCGAGCTTCGATGTTAGCTTGTGGTTGCCTGAGGTTCGTGCCAAACCACGTTGGTGAATGAGCTGGAGAGTTTCTGAAGACAGGCGTCTTTTTGTGGCTTTCTCACTCTCGGCATTCCTTGCACAGTCATGGAGGTGCTGAACCAGTTGATTGTATTCTTCGTCGATGTTGTCAATGAGGGTTTCTTCCCATATTGCCACAATAGTGCCAAAGAGCTTCCAGTTGGTGGTCGTTCTGGGAGCTCTTTTCTTAAACTTTGAAGCCCTTTCTTCCCATTCCATGAAGTAGAATTTTGCATGAAGGAGATGGTGGTCTGATCCCGTTTGGAATTTAGGGACAACAGCGACATTGGTCAGGCAAAAGCGTCAATTGAATATGATGTGGTCAATTTCATTGTGGAACTGTCCACTGGAAGACTCCCATGTCTAACGTTTAGATTTGACCTTCTGGAACTGTGAGTTACCATGATATAGTAATCATTTGACCACGACCATCCATAGTCAAATATAATATTGAAATTTTGATCATTTGGATTTTTTTGGGACTGAATGGATAACACAGCAGGTGGGGCATTTGCCTTGCTCACAGCCGACTTGGGTTCGATTCCTTAGTCCTTCTCAGAGATCCCGGCAAGCTGCTGAGAGTATCTCACCTGCACGGCAGAGCCTGGCAAGCTACCCGAAGCATATTTGATATGCCAAAAATAGTAACAACAAGTCTCACAATGGAGACATTACTGGTGCCCACTCAAGCAAATTGATGAACAATGGGACGACAGTGCTACAGTTCTACAGTCTCCAACTGATTTCACCTCTCCTAGAAAAACACTTTTAGCTCCAAGTAATAGTTTCAAGCAGTGCACCTCCATTTTTTTCTAGCAAACAGTAAATGCTGGACTTTGTTACATTTTGCTTTTACATATGACTTTTAGGAAATTTTTTTACTGTGAAATGGCTTTCATCCCATCCTATGGTGAGCATGGGATTTAACCCTTCCATCCTTTTATCCTCTCCACTAATGCCTCGCCACATTGTTCTCTTTCTCTTAATTCCACCAATACAAGGTCAGTGTATGTGTGTGTTTGTGTGAATTGCTTAGAGTTTCTGTAAATATGAGAATATGTACTTTATTAATTGCTATGATTGTCCTATTTGTCTTGCACAAATTTTGTTTTACCTAAAGTTTATAGTTAATTTTTACATAGTTTCAGTTTTCTGTGTGTTACCTATTACCAATACATGCACAAAGTCTCATGTCATTGGAAATAGCATGCAAATATGTTCAGGTGCATAGATAATCTCATTTTCTAGAATATAGGACTTCATTTTTCTCCTAGTCAACCTAGATTAGTGACTCTCTGAGTTTGCCCTTTAGTTGTTATGTTGGGATGCTCATTCATCAACACCTTTATTTCTGGATCTCTTTCTCCTGAGGATTTCTCTATTGCTCCTCTGACCCAATTTCTCCGGGCCACCTGGGTTATTATGACTTCCCTTTATTACTCTTCCAGCTATAGACTCTGTTTCCTGAGTCCCATGTACTTTTTAAAATGTTATTAAAGCACCGTGATTTACAAAGTTATTCATAGCTGAATTGTAGGCACGCAATATTGCAGCACAGAACCCACCAGGAGTGTCAAATTCCCTTCACAAATTTTCCCAGATTCCCTCTCATTCCCTCCTTCCCACCTCCGGCCTGCCCTTTTGACAGACACCTTTCTAAATTAGGTTGTTAAAGTTTGTGTCTCTTGATTTGTGCTGTTGATTCTATGGTTTGAGATATTGTATCTACTATTCCTTAACATGACCTTTGTACCTGATTCCCCTCACCTCTTCCCTTCTCATCTCTCTCATCACCCCCTCCCCTTCACTCTTTCTTCCTTTCTTCTCCCTATACTCTGGGCCAAGATTGATCTGGGGATCCCCCCTTTAAAACATTGCATTCCCTCATCCAGTTATTCTAAATACCACATATAAGTGATATTATACTGTGTTTATCTTTCTTCTTCTAGCTTACTTCATTTAACATAATGTTTTCCAGTTCCATCCATCTTGCAGTGAACTGCACGATTTCATCATTCCTTACAGCACTGTAGTATTGCATTGTGTATATATACCGCATCTTCATGATCCACTTATCTGTTGTTGGACATCTATGTTGATTCCAAACTTAGCCATTGTTCTGAGTGCTACTATGAACAATGACGTGAATACATCCTTTTGAATGGATGTTTTTCTGTCCTGGTGATAGATACCCAAAAGTGGAATTTCTGGGCCATATAGGAGCTCAATTCTAAGTTTACTGAGTAACCACCAAATTGTTTTCCACGGGACTTGGACCAGACAACATTCCCACCAGCAGTGGATGAGGGTTCCTTTTTCACCACACCTCGGCCAACAGAGATTGTAGCCAGTATTTTTGATATGTGACATTCTCACTGGTGTAAGATGATATCTCATTGTTGTCTGATTTGGATTTCTCTAATAATAAGTGATAATGAGCGTTTTTTCCCTCTGCTTATTGGCTGTCTGTTGACAGACACACACAGAGAAGTGTCTGTTCATTTCTTCTCTCCATTTTTTAAAAATTTATTTATTTTTAATTAGTGAATCACTGTGAAGGTACAATTACAGATTTATACATTTTTGTGCTCATGTTTCCCCCATACAAAGTTCAAGAACCCATCCCTTCACCAGTGCCCATTCTCCACCACCAGTAAACCCAGCATCCCTCCCACCCTCCCCAGTCCCGTCTCCCCCCACCCCACACTGCCTCTATGGCAGGGTATTCCCTTTTGTTCTCTCTCTCTGATTCAGTGTCGTGGTCTGCAATAAAGGTGTTGCGTGGCCATTGTGTTCAGTCTCTAGTCTACATTCGGCACGCGTCACCCTTCCTCCACATGACCTCCAACCACATTTTACTTGGTGTTCCCTTCTCTGAGTTGCCCAGAATGAGAGGCCAGCCTCCAAGCCATGGAGTCAACCTCCCGGTACTTATTTCTACTATTCTTGGGTGCTAGTCTCCTAGTCTATTATTCTATATTCCTCAGAAGAGTGCAATCTTTCTATGTCTGTCTCTCTCTTTCTTTTGATTGGGCTTTTAGATTATTTTTGTTGCTATTTGTGAGTACTTTATAGATCCTGGATATCAATCTTTATCTGATGTGTTGAGCACTAGTATTTTCCCTCACTAAGTTAGCTGTTGTTTAGTTTTATCCCATGTTTATTTTGCCATACAGAAATGTTTAAAGTTCTATGTTCCATTTGTTTAGTGTGGATTCTGTATCCTTTGCCAATGGCATGTGATGGTTGGAAACTCCTTTGAGATCTAGGTCTTGGAGAGTTCTGCCTATATTTTCCTCAATGTACTAATGTTTCCCATATATTTTTCTTTTTAATTTTACTTCTGGTTTACTGAAACATTCTAAAAATAACCTTTAAGTAATATGGGCTTTGCAATAATCATTCTAAACCTTTGTGAGTCCAAAAATATATTAATTTTGTCCTAAAGGGAGTTGACAAATTGTCAGTATGAAATTTTAGGTTGAAATTATTTTTCTCTGTAAACATGGAAATTACAGCTCCATGGTCTTCAAACATTCAAAAATGTTGACAGTGACTTAATATCAACTTGATTTTTATTCTTTAACAAATCAAAAAAAATATTTCCTTTGAAAGATCTTTGGATATTTTCTTTATCTAAGTCTTTTTTAAATTTTAAAACAGTTTTTTAATTTAGGTGTATGTACCTGGAAGTATGATATAATATTTTACAGTACAAACTATGTACCAAGTGTACTGGAGGTTAGATTTTTGTTGTTTCATTTAGTAGTGTGATGTCTTAACCAGTCCGAACCCCATATTTTTTGCTGCAAAATGGAGATAAAATACTAACTCCCTCTTAGATTTATTGATTTATTGAGATGATTAAATAAGTCATTATATGTAAAATTTTCAAAGTAGTGCTTGGCATATGGTAGGTTCTTATTAACCTCTGACTATTGTTACATTAGTGCCATTTATCATAGTCATTTCGTTAAATTTAAAGATTTATTTTCAGTTCTGTAATGTGAGTTGATATTAAGTTTTGGTTACTTTACTCTCAGTCTTTCCCATCCTCCTATTTTCTTTATCCATTACTTTGAACTTGTTCTTATTTGTATGTTCCCTGTTCTTTTCCTTAATTATTTTATATGCTTCAAATAATTTCAGATGTATTATGTTGGCATTCACACTTTCAGTTTCCCTGGGGTTCCCTGCCTCTACACCATGACTACCAGCATTGTTTCATTGTCACAAGACTCCCTCCACTCTTTATTGATTTACAATCATGGTTTTGGTGTATACAGTTACCGCATTTTACCCTGCTTGCTTTACCATGCTCAAGACCCTCTACCAATGCCTTTGTTATTTCTGGTCCACCACAACATTTCCCCATGGTTCACCAGTTACACTTAAGAATACACTTTGTATTCTTAAGTCTAAAATTCAGTGACCAGGGTTTATTATTAATTCATATAGCCCAGACCCTTGGTTTTTTTCTTTATGTACCAAAGAGGAATGAGGTCAGTCATCCAGAAGATTTTTGTCCTTCTCCCTCTGGCTCATTCAGCATGATACATTCCAATTCCATCCAGGTTGTCACAGAGTTCATGAGTTGTGTGTGTGTGTGTGTGTGTGTGTGTGTGTGTGTGTGTGTGTGTGTGTGTGTGAGAGAGAGAGAGAGAGAGAGAGAGAATGTGTGTGTGTCTGTGTATGTATGTGTGTTCATAGTATTCTTTTGTGTATATATACCATAGCTTTGTCTATCATTGGACAGTTAGGTTGTTTCATTTCATGGCTATTGTACTTAGTGATAAATAAACACAGATATGCATATGCATTTTTAAATTAGTGCTTTGTTTTATTTTGGGGATAGATAGTAAGTAATAAGTTGGATACCTGAATCATAGGGAGTTTTATTCTTATTTTATTTATTTATTTTTGTCATTCTTACCAAATTTTTATTTCTAGAACTCCTAGAAATATTGTCTATTCTTATTTTATTAAGAAATATTCATAATGATTTCCATAGAGTGGAGTGATAGCACGGCAGGTAGGGTGTTTGCCTTGCATGTGGCCGTTCAATTCCTTTGTCCCTCTCTGAGAGCCCGGCAAGCTACTCATGATGTATTCAATATGCCAAAATCAGTAACAACAAGTCTCACAATGGAGACATTACTGGTGCCCACTTGAGCAAATCGATGAACAACGGGACGACAGTGATACAGTGACAGTAATAGACCAGATGACAGTCCCAACAATAGTGAATGAGGGTTCCTTCTTTTGTCACATTCCTGTCAACACTGGTTATTTTCCAGTTTTTCTGAAATATGGCATTCTCACTGGTGTGAGATGTTATCTCATTGTCATTATTTTTACTTGTATTAATACTGATACTAAGTAATGATGAGGACTTTTTTTATATGCTATTGGTTATGCATATGTCCATTTCTTGGAGGTGTCTATTTATCTCATCTTCCCATTTGTGGATGACATTATTGGGTTTGTCGTTGCTGATGTTTGTGTGTACTTTATATATTTTGGATGGTAGTGCTTTAACTAATGTATTATGTGCAAATATCTTCTCCCAATTGGTAGGGAATCATTTTAATTTAGCCTGAGTTTTTTTTGACATGTAAAGACATTTTATAGTATCATTTGATCATTTTTGCTCTCTTTGTCTTTGCAAATGGTATAAAAATTTGTCTTTGCAAACAGAATCACTTTTGAGTTCCAGATCTTCACTTTCCAGTGTGCTCAGGTAAGTCCTAGAGTCAGGTGTTCTGTAGTTGGGGCTACTGGTAGAAATTAAAGCTCCCACACTCAGTCACTCTGTTACAGAGTTCTGCAGGTTATTGCAGGCTGTGGATGTGATATTGCATGGTCAATCCCAATTCTTTACACAAAATGTATTTTTTTCTCCCCTTTCCTAGCCATCATTTCTTGGGTTTGTTCAAGATTATGGCTTTTGATTTATATTGTCATGAAATGAGTCAGCTCCAGGCTTCTGGTAGGTTCCAATTCTTAATCAAAGGTCTGTACTCTTCTGGTTTTCCTCCCCTCATTTTAACAAAGGGGGGGTCAAGGAAATAAATAAATATTAACCTGTCCTCTAGCTAAAACACCATTATTTTTAAAAGCTCTGCTGAAGAACTGGAATAGAACATGACTGGTACTGTTATTTTTTAAAGGTGTGCATATTTGTGGGATTTGCCTCACTTGAGGAACTGACAGACTCAAGAGAGGAAAACTTATTTCCTTATGCTTAAAATATAATGTTCTAAAAATTTTCAGAAGTAGATTTTCTCTGTGATCTCAGGAGATGATGATACCACCAGCTCAGGGTTGTAGCAACAGGAGCATCACATTTTCTGCTTTCCAGCACTTCAATGCTTCTTGAAGCTTTTTCACATGCATCACTTTACCTTACAAGCACCGTATTTTCTCTAAGCACGATTATCTCTATTTTCAGCTAAGGAAATGCAGGCTTGCAGAGACTAAGAAATTGCCAAAAGTTACACAAGAACTGCCAACCACTGCTCTTGGGTGATTTTCACTAGACCACAGCTCTACCCCTCTATTTGCTCATGATTTACATAGCATTTAATTTCATTCATGGCATAGCTTAAAATCCATGGCAAATAACTTGTGTAACTTTACACAACACGGAATCTTCAGGTCTCAACTTAGTATCTCAAGGGCAATTTAATACTTCTCTATGGAAATCTAGGAGATTTCTAGAACAATGTAAGCTGCCTCTGTGTGAACCAGAACTATGTTTCTTCACTTGGCCTACAACAAAGAAAATTTGCCCACTGAACTTCCAACCCCATTTTACTATGAAATCTATACTTCCAGATCTGCTCTCTTGCATTTTGTTCTGAATTTTATCACCTGAGAAACTGTTCCTACAACTTGAATGTCCATTTTTATGTTAATAGAACTGGCCCTGGGAAAAAGATGGTATCAATACCAGGCCAGCATAAACCTATTATCAGAATCCATGTCTGGAAAGAGATAATTCCACATTCCCATTGCTTATCCTCAGACCATTGAAATGTAACAACAGGCTTTTGATTTCACATAGAGATAACTAAGGAGGCACAGCAAATGTAGACCTGCTTGTACTCTATTAATTACTGACATCAGCTCCATTTTAATTGTAATTAATAATAAACAATAGTAATATAATTGTGTAACCTAACTAATACAGATTCAGTGTATGCTTTATTTTAGTAAAAAGAAAACAAGTCATAGGTAATAACATCAAATAATGATAAATCCTAAAATTATCTCTATATATCTATATATCTGTATCTCTATCTGTGGAAGAGAGGACCAACTAGATATTTGTGTGTGTATAAGCACATATAGTTATTTTTAAATGTTAATAATATATTCCTTTATTACTTGACTGTATAGCTATGTGGACAGCTTAATCTTCATTCAGTTTAACTATATATTGTGATACTGCTGATACCAGTTTTAAATATTTTCCCATGGCATAAATTAATCTATAGCATCATTTATAATGTGATTACAGGACTTTATCTTCATTTACTAATTCTATCTTCTATTCTATATTAATACAAAATCTATGAGAGGAAGAAAATCTGAAGAATGTGAGTCGTTGAAATAGAGTGATTTCAATGGTCTCACTGGTCTTCTCAAAAGACACAAAACTCATAGCTTCTGATCATGCATGAACTTTTTTCAGGACACAATTTCTGAGCAGCGGTCCCTTTTCAAATCAAGCAAACATATGTTGGCCTGGAAACCAAGAAAATGTCTGATATTTTTGTGTCTGCCTGTCAAGAATTGGCTCTTATTCTTTGATCAATCTTACAAGTGAAATAACTAAGGGAACCACCACTTATTGTGTCTCTAGAGCTTGTGTACAGCACTCTGCATACCAATAAAAGCAGCAAACAACAACAAAAATATCCCATGTTTCCTCAAATCAAAGAGTTTCTAGCCTTCTCAACAAATCATCAGGCATGTCTGTCGACCAGGTCACCCCAACTCCTAGCCTACAAAGAAAGTGGTTATAACTTTTATTGTAGATTGGTGTTGAATTATAGTTCCAAGCATTTTAGGCTTAACATTGGGTTGTCCTTTCTCCTTCCACAGAGAGCTTAGGTTAATTAGAGTACAACAGCTAAAGTTCTCCTGGGGGTACAACCAATTCCACCAGGGCACTCCCAGTCCTCCATGTCTGTCTTTAACATCTGCATTGTGTTCTTCTTCCCTAACTGTTAGTCACAAATATCTATAAATCAGACATTGTAAAGTTAAATCTTCTGATGGCTCTGGATGTTGCATATGAATGAAATATTGTTTTTCTTTTTCCTTTATGCCCTTTGCATATTTTATTTTAGAGTAACGTGTTTTTTGTATAGACATAGGAAGACAGTTAATGCTCTGCTTTTGTAATATGGGGGTTAAGTAACTCTGAAAAAAATTACTTCTAGGCATCTGAGATATTTGCTTGACTTAAGCCTCATTTGTTCTTATATTGACTTACATCCCAAAAGGTGTGCCCCACCGGTGACTTGGATGATCCAGAGCAAGCCATAAGCTATGCTGGCTTCAACATGGGACAGCCTAAGGGTCATAAGAAGTATAATAAGTTTAGAGCATGGTCAGAACAGAACAAATTCTGTCAAGACCAAAAAAGAAGTAACAGGATAAGTACCCTGTTGAGATTAGGAAAAACTATCTGGCTTGAGCACTGTAGTCTGGGACATACAGTGCAATGTCCTCAGGAAAACCCCCCTGTACCATGAGTCTGGAGAGACCATATCTATATTAAGCTAGAATATAGATGAAAGTCTATATCTCTTACTTTTGTACAAAATGATTAGAAATATTATTAAGAAGTAAATTTAATATGATTGTTTGAATGATTTACCAGTAAAGGAAAGGAGAAAGCAATATGCCCCTACATGGTATGCTGCCCTTAGAAGGAATCTTGAGTTCTGGAGCCCCTAGGTAAAATTCCTTCCCTGGGTGGACCTCATACAAAACTTTCCCCTGAAGGAGGAGCTTTACATCTATTCATTGTTTATGTTAATGTTCAACCACACTAAATGTAATTGCTACCCACCTCCCAAATCTTCAAAATTTCTCTATAATAATCCTGATTGATCTGAATAAAGTGCCACTAGTTATCACCAGTGGACCTGTTCCTTTGTTCATCATTCAAGGAATAGTCTAGGCCCCAAATGCACCAGGGGACCCTGTTCACTGTAGAATGATGACTCAGACAACCAGCACCCAAACAGAAATCAAATAACTGGTGCCTAAACAGGTATGCCTCAGTATATCCTCAGATTGGGATAAATAGGCTATTGGAATGCAGAGGTGATTCACCTTTTGGGCCAAGGGCTAAAATACTTGACTCATCATTTATATAATCCACTGGCCACCCTAAAACACTTCAATGGGAAGAGCAAGAGGGAATTTTTGATATGAGATACACTTTGCATGGTCAGTGGTAGAAGAAAGTACAATAGAAATTGGAAGAAAAAAATTGGTTCATTTGTTTCCCATTTTTACTGGTTTGTGCTTTGCTTTGTTTTGCTTTAAGTCTTTTAATAATTTTTTTTCTTACAGCTCAGACTCCATTGAAAGTAAATAAATTTGTGGCCTCATTCCAGGGTCCTATTCATTTTATCTTTCTACCCTCATGGGAGGATTTATACCTATATTATTCTTGGTGAATGGGTTCAATTGTTACCATTCCTTGAAGCTGCATTTTACCCCCATATGTAAGGATTTTTAGAAAATTGCATTGGTGACTAATAGAAGATTCTGTTCTCTCCCATTTCCATTAATAGAAATAATTTCTCACCAATAGAAATTTTTGGACTGAGGTCTGAGCTTTGAGGTTTAGTGGATTCTTGGTAGTTGGTTGTGTTTTTTATTTGTCCTTGAAGTACATGGATATTTAAAACACTTTCCTTCTTTACAGAATCACTGTATCACTGTCATCACTTTGCTCAAATGGGTACCAGTCTCCATTGTGAGATTTGTTACTGTTTTTCCATATCAAATACTCCACGGGTAGCTTGCCAGTCTCTGCCATGTGGGCGAAATACTCTCAGCAGCTCGCTGGGCTCTCCAAGAGGGGCAGAGGAATTGAACCCGGGTTGGCTGCATGCAAGGCAAACTCCCTACCCGTTGTGCTATCACTCTAGCATTGGACAGATTTAGTATTCCTTAGATATAAGTCTATAAAAGAGTATGGCTAAAAGGGTATGGCTAATGAAAGGGTATGCCAGATTATTGAAGCAAAATACAAATTGTAAACTACTAAAGAATGGAACCTTTCTATTAGTCATCTATTATCCTTATTAAAATATATTAGGAGTCCTGAGAATAGCCCAAAGGCCTAAGAACATGTCTTGTCTATACAAGTCCCTGTGTTTTACAGCTACCACCATATGGTACCCCAACCAACACCAGTTTCAGCCTTGGTGACCCCCCAAATACCACTGGATCCAATCAGAGATGCATGGCAGAGCTCAAGCACCAAATTAAGAGGCCCACACTGTTGAATTGAGTATCAAGGCAATGGTCCCAGGGTCCTGGACTCCCAAGCATCATTGGGCGGGGGGGGGGGCGGGTAATCCCCCAATTATATTCTGAATAGTTTAAAACAGTAGTAGCCAATATACTTTCGCATAGTATATCTGGGGTTGGCCTCCTGGAGAACCCCCATTCCTCAGTTGTCTGGCTCACTGTTTCTTCTGAGGATGTGGTCATGACTTTGACTTATTTCACTGGAACCACTAGATCTTGGACTAGAGTAGAAAAACCTGCAACTCAAAAGGCACATTTATATGGCTGGTGAGTTGTGATCACTTAGCAGAAAATCTCAGTTCCTGGACACATGACCCTTTTCATAGAGTGGCTAAAGTTGTCACAATAGGGCAGTTTTCCATAAGAGCTGATCGAAGAAAGAGAAAGGGAGCCACAGTTATTTTTGTGATCTAATCCTAAATGTCCAACTGTGATGTATCTTCAATGTCCTGTTAGTTACATAGGTTAACCCCATTCATAATTGTGAGAAGACCTTCAAATGGGAATATACATGAAGGTGAGAAACACTAGATGTTCCTTAGGTCAGAGGCTACTGTAGACTACCTTCTGCCCTTAATTGTTTAATTCAAAAGATACCCCCTTTATTCCTAGCCCCCATACACCCTTCCCCCCATCACATTATTCCACTGACATCAGTTCAGAATCTAAAATCTTAGTGTCCAAATCAGGTATAGATGTTAATCTCTTCCATATGCTTCATTAGGACTATTTTCCTGATCCAACAATCTATGAACTAAAGAGGCAAATTATTTTCCTGTTATGCATATAATAGCAGGGCAGGATAATAGCTATTGCTAGTTATTTGTTCATACAAAAAAAATGCCAAGCACACAGAAACTTCTGGAGAATACAAATTCCAAAACTCTGTTGGCACAATTGAAAGTTCTCCATTATGTTAGGTTCCCGCCTTTTGCAAGTTCTTGGTTATCCCCTCTGACTCATATTTTACTTATACAAAAGAAAACAAATTTCTAGCTGTAGTTTCCATCGTCTGACTTTTGATAGTAGATTGCTGGTGAATCCATAGTCTTTGCCCTCAGCTCCATGCCCTTTAACTCTCAGGCCTTTATCTTCTGAACTGATAGTAGATCTGCCAATACTATTTAAAAAAAACATGTGAGTCTACTGTAAATCTCACTGGTATTTATTCCATTAAAAAAAAGTGACATTCTCTTTTAGTTAATATTTTGTTTGTTTTACATTGTTTTTTGTCTTGTTTTTGTTTTATTTTTGTTTTTGCTGAGAAACATTAAACTTCTTACAAGATGCCTTGTTTGATTTGATTTTTTGAATATTTGGTAGGCCTCATCTTATATATATTTTAAAAGTCTGAACAAAGGATTTTATAGTGATACCCTTGATTTATATTATATAATATTTTCTCAAGAGGACTCTGAATTTGCTCTTAGCTTGGGAACAGTTTCTAAATTGTAGCCCTGTTTGACATTTGGTGAGAAGTGAATTCCCAAAACCAGTGAATGAGTGTTGCTCTGTTTGCTTGTTTGTTTTAAATGGGTTTTCTTTAACTTCTCTATTTTTTAAAAAGTTTTGTTATTGCAGCACAAGGAAACCAGATACTTTCTTTAGAACTTTTACTACAAATCTCCTTTGCTCTTTTCTACAGCTAATTAAATTGATGTTTCACTTTTCATACCTCACAGGTGAAAGTGCCAAGGCATAGCAAGGATCCCCTTTCCTCCCCATTCCTCCAATTTAAAAAAAAATTCTTCACTTTCTCACCAACACAACTTTCTTGATGATTAACCAATTTTCAGCCACAGTCAAAATCTCATTAATATTCTTTTCTTGAGTTCCTTCAGCCTCTGACCACTTGCCTGAATTGAAAGTTAAACCACTATTCATGGTTTTTTGTTGTTGTTACAGTAGCAATCTATCTCCAGGCACAAAAATTGGTATCATTTTGAATACAGATTCATTATATAAACAGTAAGAATTTTCCGCCTCAAAATTGACCCTGAAACACAGTGGTTTAAAACAGTAATGAATCTTTAATTTCAAATGCTTAATGAATTTGGAAACCAGAATTGGGTTAGTTGAAGGACACTCTATTATCCAATCTCTCATGGGCTTGCAGTCAGATTGTCAGCCTGGGAGGATCATTTGAAGAGTTGATGGTAGTTGGTGAGTTCAGGTAACAGTTGACAGAAAGCTACAGTTTCCCACTATGTGGTCTGCTGGGGTATCTTCATAATGTGGTTGCTGATGTGTCTCAGAGTGGGTGGTCTGAGGGAGAAAGTATGGGGCCTTTTTGGATCCAGCTTTGAAAGCATTATTGTTATTTCTGCAAAATTCCATTGACCACATGGGTCAGGCTTAGTCAGGGTGGGAGGAAACTACCCAAGACTGTAAGTACTAGGGAGTGTGAACTCATCAGAATTCTCATAGAGTCTGGCTATAACTTTCATCTTTCTGGGCCATTAAATAATAGTAGGTGTTAAATCTAGCTTTCTAGGACTGGTACATTAGCAATAATTCTTTCAAAACATTGGAGATAAACTGTGAATTTAGAGGTAATCACTTATTTGGGGGGGCAATTTTATATATATCCCTAAATGATGTGTATGATGCTTTCTTGATTTTTATATTTATTTATCATTGATTAGAACTAAGGAAGATGAGTAGTTCTTCCACAATCCTCCTCCCCAGTAAATACAGATCCACACACAATTTCGGTTCACCAAATATCCAGCATTTATATTATGACCATGGAAATGTAAAACAGGGCAGTCATATAGTATAATTCATATTAATTCTTTTTTTTTTTTTGGTGGGGGTCACACCTACTGGTATTCAGGGCTTGTTCCTGACTCTCAGCTCTGGGATCACTCTCGATAAAGCAGGCATCTTACTCACTATACTATCCCTCCAGCCCCCTATTAATTTTCTATATTTGTTTTTAGTTTTAATTTAGAGTTTGTGACTGTATTTTATAAACAAGATTTATAAAATGTGCAAATAATCCTTTCTTGGTTTTCTTTGGTTCTCGCTGTAATTTATCTCCAAGATTTGTTCTTTACTCTTTTCTCTACCTTGTAAGAAGTGGATGTTGGGAGGTCAAAGTAGTAAACTGCTGGTTTTGCACTGCTTATAGCTAACAGTTGAAAATAATTTTTTATTAAAGAAATATTTTCAAAATGTTACTTAAAGCTAAAATTAGGCTCATTTGGGGCTTCTTGGCACTTTGGGAAGGACCAGTTGCATTAAGTACAGATTCGCAGCACTGTAGCACTGTTGTCCCATTGTTCATCAATTTGCTTGATCAGGCACCAGTAACGTCTCCATTGTGAGACTTGTTGTTACTGTTTTTGGCATATCGAATATGCCATGGGTAGCTTGCCAGGCTCTGCCATGCGGGTAGGATACTCTCAGTAGCTTGCCAGGCTCTCTGAGACGGGAGGAGGAATCGACCAGGGTTGGCCACATGCAAGGCAAACGCCCTACCCGCTGTGCTATCGCTCCAGTAGTACAGATTGGTAGGTAATACAAAATTACCTGTTTGAGTCCATTGGGTGCTTTGTTTCTTGTGGGTATGTTTTTCATTCCTGGCGCATTATGATTCATAGAACCCCTTACATTAGAATTACATACTTGCTCTCATTCTTCCATTACCTTGCAAGCTCCATGAAGACACATTATATCTCTGTCAAGTCTAACTGAGTATAGAGAGACTTGTTAACTTACTCAAGACTTATAGTTAGCAAATAGAAGAGCCACAATTAAAAATTTCAAAGCCTGACTTCTTGGGGGCCAGAGAATAGTACAGGGGATACTTGCAGGGGCCAATTTAATCCTGGTGCTGCATATGGTTCCCTAAGCATTGCCAGGAGTGAACCCGAGCATAGAGTCAGGAGTAAGACCTGAGCAGAGTGAGGTGTAGCCCCAAAACAAAAAAAATAAATAAACCAAACAAATGAAAGGCTGATTTCTAACCACAAGCCAGCATGTTTATTGACTAACTCAGTGCAGTCCTTCAAACTGAAAATCTAAGACTTTATACAACTCCTAGAAGCTGTTATTAAT
Source organism: Sorex araneus (assembly GCF_027595985.1). NCBI lineage: Eukaryota > Metazoa > Chordata > Mammalia > Eulipotyphla > Soricidae > Sorex > Sorex araneus. The sequence goes on along the minus strand of NC_073306.1, from coordinate 58,873,989 downwards.
TCTCGACTAGTAACAAAGGTTCATCAAAAGAAATCTTGTTTTCTATTTAATGCCCATCTATACTATGTATTGCTTTTGATCTTTTGATATTTTAATGGGTTTTGGATTTACTGTATTATCACTTTAATATACCACTATTTTAAAGTTCAGCAGGATACCACTTTACAAATAAATTCTATCTTTAGCATGGGCAGCCTATAGATTAATGGGAAGGATGAAGTAACCAGTTAGCCATACTTTTCAACAGATAAATTGGATTTTAAAAAAAAATTTCTATCTCGGGACAGAAAAAATTTCACAGGAGGGAAGTCATTTGCTTTACAAGCAGCCAGCCCAGGTTCAAAACTTGTACCCCATATAGTTTCCCCAAAGTTCTGAGCACAAAACTAAGATGCAGTAACACTGCCAGGCCTGTCAATCAAAGGGTAAAAACAAAAAGGGAAAAATTTTTTTGAGGATACAGATGCAATTTAAAATTTTTACTGAATACAAGGCCAGGAATTATACCTTTCTATTATGTAACTAGTTTTATTTTTTTTTATTTTTTTATTTTTTTTTTTGTTTTTGTAACTAGTTTTAGATATATCTGATGGCCCAGGCAAAGGTATTTTGGTTTGAAAACTCTCCTCTATTTTGGGATACCCGGAGGCTGAAATTTCCCAGCCAAACTCCATCTCCTTGTCTTGTTCTTTGTCAGATGAGGCAGAACAAGACAGTTCCACTCTGCTAGACAGTCAAGTTTTCCAATTCCTTCTTCCCTGGCTCGGAGCCCACCCTGGCTTTCATCTTAGAGCCCACCCCGAGCCCACCCCAGCACCATGCCATCCCATTCAAGCCAGGATTCAGGAAGGTTCTGTTTAGCATGCTGCTCGCTCCCCTAGATCTGCGCTCTTCACCTTGGCAAGGTCTCTTGGCAGGAAGCCTCCTGTCCACTGCTCACTTGGGTCTCTGGGAGTTTCTCAATGGCATTTGCATGCGGCTTGTGTCCTTGAGCTTCACCGTGCAGCAACAGGCCCTGCATCATAAAATGTCCATGGTCCCTTCATGTCCAATGTTTAGAGATTGCTGCCCCCCACAGCAAATAAAGGCACTTAGGGTGGTGTCTCTTGCCAGTCCTTAAGAGGAAAGAGGCCTCAGTCCTTAGACGTGGAGTGTTTCCACTTTTCTCTTTCAGAAAGGAGCACAGCTCCTTTCCTGGGCATCTTAGGTTTGGTGACATAGTTCATAGTTTACCATCCTAGGGAAAAAGTAGGACATGAAAATAGTTGGTGCTGTGATGAGCAGAATCGTGAAAATATCTAACAAGATCTTCCTAGTACCTCCTAGCACCTTCCAGAACCTGTTAACAGACACTCTTACAATGGTACAAAGAACTGACATCAGTGTGGGATGTGAGTCATACCTGAAAGAGAATTCTTGGCTTTTGAAGTAAAAAAGATAAGATAAACTAAAAGTTACATAATGCTGTTTAAAACAAGGTCATTTGGATGTTGTTATCATATGGTGCTCCAAGTATTCAGAATTGGACAAACATGGTTTGAATATCCTTTCTGCCCTAGAAATTCACTATGTGAATTTCTCAAGTTATTTTTGTCCTCAAGTTCCTCATCTGTGAAATATAAGTCATGAGACCACCCTCATCTGGGTTTTGTAAGAACTATAACATCACATACCATGATCCTAAAGCATGGAACAAGTATACAGCTTATATTCAGTAAACAGAACTGCTGTTTTTATGATGCTGGGAAATCGGTACTACTACAATATTACTAAGAGTAAATCAGAATTCTCATTATTATTATTATTATAAATGTTTCATAAATCTATACTATACTAGAATTACAACAGACTTCATAAGCCCTCTCCAGCATTTTAGCAATACTGATTTAGCTAAATTGACATGCTAATTGCAAATATTTTCTGGTATTAAAATGCATTCTGTGCTTTTATTACTTAGATTTGATTTGTTTATGGCTTTGCACACTGGGAAACATATTCAGATTCTAAAGTTCTTTAAATTTGACTTAAAACAATTATTTCATGAACAAATTAGAGTAAGTTGCACATTCTGTGTGAAGAACCAAGGGCCACAACCAAGAGCCATGTGAAAGAGGCGAGGCGAGATATTTCTAAACCTAAGGATTTTTTTTTTTTTGGTGGTGACTGGGTGAGATCCTAATCAGTGCTCAGGGGACTTGGTCACTGCCAGAGATACTTATTCAATGGGGTCAAATGCTTTGAGGATATAAAGCTATTTGAGCTTTGTGTACTAAAGGTCTTCAGGACACCTGAGTGGTAGTCAGGCCTTCAGAGTTGACTGAAGTGATGTAGGGTGATGCAGGGGGTCCCAGGGATTAAAATGGAGTGCTCTGTCTTGTACGTCCCTGGCCCTTGTCTAGATACCTAAATTGTCCTATTAAAACATAACTAACATGGGAGGGCTGGGACCCCCCAAGTTCTAAATGCAGGAAACTTGTTTGAAATTCTGTTTTATGTCAAAATTTCATGTGGCTTTTGCCCTGTGTTCCATATTTCATGTTTATTATCTGGTGGGCTTGTGCGATAGCACAGTGGGTAGGGCGTTTGCCTTACATGCGGCCGACCCAGGTTCGATTCCTCCATCCCTCTTGAAGAAATAGGCAAACTACTGATAGTATCCTGCCTGCACAGCAGAGTCTGGCAAGCTACCCGTGGTGTATTCGTATGCCAAAAATAGTAATAACAAGTCTCACAATGGAGATGTTACTGGTGCCCGCTTGAACAAATAGATGAGCAACGGGACTACAGCACTACAGTGCTATCTCACAGAAAAATGTTCCCCCTTCAATCACCAAGGGCAGTGGTGGGGAGCAGAGCACAGAAATCATTTGCATCTCAGCATGAAGGAATGGCAGTCTAAATTTTTTTTAAATGAGCCTAAGTTCTTACACAGAATATAAAGATAGATTCCAGGCACATCTGGAAAATGGAATTTAGAAAAATAAGGGGGTCAAAAAGAGCAGAGGTCGAGGTAGAGATCCAGGCTGGAATCAAGGGATGGAAACTTTAGGAAAGCTTAGAAAACCTATCAGCTATGAACCACATTGACCTGTCAAAGGTGTGGTGGCCTTGTGGCTTTATTTCAGGAAATTAATTGGCTCCAGGAGTATAACACGTTAGCCTCCTGCCAATAGGGAGCACGTTCCATCAGGACCACAGTTAGGATATTTAATCTTCTGTCCAGAAGGTTAACATGTCCTTGATTCCACTTCCTCCTCCCCCAGCCAGAGTCCATTTTCTCACTGGAGTCCTTACCGGGACAATGACATTCAAAAGAAAATCTCAGTGTTATGCCCAGGCAAGTTTCTGGCTATACAGTGTGTCTGAATCCATTTCTCACACTGTGGCTTATTGTCATGCATTTCCTAGCAACATCTATCTATTACACTGAAGTGGAGTTTGGCATCACTGGGAGACTGCATGTAAAGAGAAGACATAGAACAGTTTAGAGTTAGAGTCTGCCTAGGTGTTAGGTGTGACTACTTGCATGATGGAGAATTCTTGAGCTCCTAGTGGAAGGAGTCACTGAAAGTGAAAGCACCTATTATCTCTGTGCAAATCCGAACTCCTCTGGTGTGGGATTGCAGGAGAGTGCCCAGGGCGCAGTTCCAATGGAAATAGCTTTCTGTTCTGTTTCTAAAGGAACTGGGAGGGATTGGCAGGCATGCAGCATTTTTATTATCATAATGGTTAGAAACAATATCAATGACAGTCACAGGACTGCCGTTTCTTGAATACAAAACTATTGGGATCTTAGGATCTGTGCTTTATAGATTTCTGGGTAGTTTTAATGTGTTGCAATCTTCTACCCGGTATCCAGTCCAGCATAGAGAACCAGGAGGCCAAAGAACCTTCCATAGATTTGTGGCTATGTGGCTGTGTTGCTTTTGTAGTGAAGGCCAAGTTACAGATACTATTGAACCTCAGTTTCCTTGATGGAAAGATGGACTCAATAGGATTAAGAGTGTGATTTGTAAGGAGAATAAATGCAGACCAAATGTTGGGTGAAGTGCTATAAAATAAATATCAGCGATGGGTCTGGCACCATAATTCAGTGGGTAAGGTGCTTGTCTTGCATGTGGCTGATTTCAGGTTCAGCGCAGGCCCTATATAGGGTCCCCGGAGCCTCATCAGGAATGATCCCTGAGTGCAGAGCCAGGAGTAAACTCTGAGCTCTGCCAAATGTGGCCCCCAAACAAACAAAAATATAGTAACTGTCATTATTAGTGGTGATGGTGTTTCTATTGTTATCATCACATCCTCAAGCAGGTGATGGAAAACACCCACTAAGAAAATAGCATAGCTGTTATTCTTTGTCACTGTATCATTGTCATACCATTGTATGCCGATTTGCTTGAGCAGGCAACAGTAACGTCTCCATTCATCCCAGCCTTCAGATTTTAGCAGCCTCTCCTTACTTGTCCTTCCCAATGGTGTTGTATTGGAGGATCTTTCAGGGTCAGGGGAATGAAATTCGTTGTTGTTACTGTTTTTGGCATATCGGATACACCACAAGGAGCTTGCCAGGCTCTGCTGATAGCTGTTACTTGTGACCAAAATATACAGAGAGAGAGCGCCCATGGAATGCGAAAGAATATTTACCTAATACCCATCTGATAAAGGGTTAAAATCCAGGATATACAAGACACTAGTAGAATTGTATAAGAAAAAAACCTCCAACCCCATCAAAAAATGGGGAGCAGAAATTAACAGAAGCTTCCTCAAAAATTAAATAAAAATGTCAAAAGACACATAAAAAATGATCCACATTGCTAATCATCAGGGAGATGCAAATCAAAACAACAATGATATCATCTGATACCACAGAAATCGGTACAACAAAAAGAATAAGAACAACCAGTGCTGGCGCAGATGTGGGGAGAAAGGGACTCTCTTTGTTGGTGGGAATGCTGACTGGTCTACCCTTTTGGGAAAACAATATGGGCATTCCTTAAAAACCTAGAATTTGATCTTCCACATGACCCTGCAATACCACTTCTGGGAACCTATCCCGAGGGTGCAAAAAAAGCACAGTAGAAATGACATCTGTACCTATATGTTCATTACAACACTGTTCACAATAACCAGAATCTGAAAACAACCCAAGTACCGGAGAACAGATGACTGGTTAAAGAAACTTTGATAAATCTATACAGTGGAATACTATGTAGCTGTTAGGAAAGATGAAGTCATAAAATTTGCTTATAAGTGGATGGTCATGGAGAGTATTATGCTAAGTGAAATGAGTCAGAAAGAGAAGGACAGAGATAGAATGATTGCTCTCATTTGTGGAATATAATATAACATAATATGAAACTGACACCCAAGGCAGTAGAGACAGGGCCAAGAAAATTGCTCCATGGTTGGCAACCTGCCTCATGAGCTGGGGGAGAAGGCAGCTGGGATAGAGAAGGGATCACTAAGTTAATGATGGTTGGAGGGATCATTTGGGATGGGAGGTGTGTGCTGAAAGCAAATAAAGGACCAAACGTGGTAGCCTCTCAGAATCTGAATTGTAAACCATAATGCCCAAAAGTAGAGAGAGTGTGGGGGAAATTATCTGCCATAGAGACAGGGGGAGGGGTAGGATGGGGAGGATACTGGGTTCATTGGTGGGGGAAAATGTGCACTGGTGGAGGGATGGGTGTTTGATCATTGTATGACTGAAACTCATACATGAAAGCTTTGTAACTGCATCTCATAGTGATTCAATAAAAAAGAAAGGAAGGAAGGAAGAAAGGAAGAAAGAAGGAAAGAAAGAAAGAAAGAAAGAAAGAAAGAAAGAAAGAAAGAAAGAAAGAAAGAAAGAAAGAAAGAAAGAAAGAAAGAAAGAAAGAAAGAAAGAAAGAAAGAAAGAAAGAGAGAAAGAAAGAGAGAAAGAGAGAGAAAGAAAGAGAGAAAGAAAGAGAGAGAAAGAAAGAGAGAAAGAGAGAAAGAAAGAGAGAAAGAAAGAAAGATGAAAGAAAGAAAGAAAGAAAGAAAGAAAGAAAGAAAGAAAGAAAGAAAGAAAGAAAGAAAGAAAGAAAGAAAGAGAGAAAGAAAGAGAGAAAGAAAATAGCATAAATGTTATTGTACAATCTGGAAGCCTTGAGAAATAAAAGGTGTAAATAGTATAAAAACTCCTCAATAGGCACTTGCCTTAAGCAGGGTTCCCTTGGTACAAAAACCAATTTATTAGCTTAAGAAAAGGAGAAAATGGGCTTGTGAGGTAGCACAAGGGGCAAGGTGCTTGCATTATATGCAGATTACCTTATTCTATCATATACCCTGCCAGGGGTGAGTCCTGAGCACAGAATCAGGAGTTGGCCCCTGAGTATTGCTGGCTGTGGCCCGCCTCCCAACCCCCTCCCACCAAGCCCTGCTGCTCCACCCCCCAATCTCTGCCCTTTAATGTACATGCACAGAGACACACACAGACACACACATACACACATACACAGAACAGGAGGGAAAATATCATATGTCATTATGGTCAGGAGGCAGTTTGGTTTTGAGGTGAAATGAAACCATACATAGGAAAGATAGCAGGCAATGGGCTGCTCTGTGGATTCTTCCCTTTTCAGTCCCTCTCATCTTTTTGCTTCTCAAACTGCCTTTCTTTATGTAGGCTTAGACACTATAATATGTTCTGTATCATTCAAATCCCTACCCCCCCACACACATCACATATATGTATTCCTTTATTTGAGACCTCTTTCCAGTTTTAGATAGGTCTTATAGACTGGGAAGGGGCAGGAAGGGTCACAAGGGTGACAAAGTGAACTGGACACACACAGAGATCTATGAGAATAGACAGGTTGGTTTTCAGAAAGTGTCCATTGCTCCCATGGGAATTCTCCAGAGTTGTCCAAAATAACAGGTAGTCTTTGAGGGTCATATCAGGTCTAGGCCCTGCTCAGCACTTACAGGAATTAAGCAGAAGGCTCAGTTTTAATTCACGATGACAGCTGATTAGCATCACTAAGTGCTAACTCTAGGCCAGGTACTATGCTAAGTACTTAATTACTTTTAACTTCGCTATGAAGTGAACATAGATTTATCTCCATGTGACAGATATGAAAACTGGTGCCCAGAAAGGGGGAGTTATTTCCCCAATTTACACTGCTTGTAACAGAGGAATATCTGACTTCAAAGTTCACACATTTCAAAAATGTTGATCAGGCCTAATTTAGCCAACACCTTACCCATTTTCTTGCATGTTATTAGTACTTAATTCCTTTATGGTCTAATAATACTTCATTACATGGATATTCTACATTTTCTTTATCCATTCATCAGTTGACATACATTTGTCCCATTACACATGCATGTTTTGTCTTGGCTTTGTCATTTCTGCTGCATTATCAGTATGAATCTAAACTGAATCTATTTCTTACCACCAACAACTTGACCTCCTAAATCTCGAGTCCTTTGCAAATCTACTTGGAGGAGTCATTTATTATCATTTTGACCCCTTGACCTAAGGGTTTATTACCTACCTTAAAATAGTCCCAGGATATGTATCTCATATATTTATACCTTTTGCACAGTGCCAAGGGAACATAGAGTCTTCTTCTCATTTTGCCATAAGATAAGCTCCAGTTGTAGAGTTAATGGTCACTTCACATGCCAAGGACCGTTCCCATGTTGATTCTGGGAGAACTTTCTAATATCAACTATTATTTTAAGATATATGATCTTGAGTTGTTTATCCAACTTTTAAAAGATCTGTGACAAAATAGATATGACTTAAAATCTGACATTTTAACCAGAATAAAATGTACATAAATCACACGCTCAAAGGGATGATGATGATGATGATGATGATGATGATGATGATGATGATGATTAGTGGGATTTGGTAAATCCGTAACATTGAGAAACTATCACTTATATTGCCAGGATATTTTCTAGGAAATATTAGGAAACCCATTAAGCAGTCATTCCCACCTCTTTCCCTTAGTCCTGAGCTACCACTAACTTGCTTTCTGTCTGTGTAGATTTGCCTATTCAGAACATTTTAAATAATAGAACCACAAAGTTTGTAGCTTCTACTGACTGTTCTTCTTGTATTAAGCATAATGTTTGCAGTTTCTTCCATGTTATTAGTATTTAATTCCTTTACGGTCTAATAATACTCCATTACATGGATATCCTACATATTCTTTATCCATTCATCAGTTGACATACACTTGGATTATTTTCATCTTTGGCTATTGTGGAGAGTGCCGTTATAAACATCATAGACAATTGTTTCCTGAAACACCTGTTTTCAATTCTGTTGGTTAAATAGCCAAGAATAGTATTGCTGGTTCATATGGAAATTCTAAAATTAACTGATTGAGAAGCTGCCAAGCCCTTTTCTACAGTGGCTGCACCATTTTACATTACCACCAACAATGCAAGAGGATTTCAATTTCTCCACATCCTCGCCTCCAGCATCAACTTTTGACTTGCAGAATGAGTTTTATTATAACAACTGGGGGAAATACCTGAATTATTTAGGCTTCATTTATTTAATGAGATCATATTAAAGCAAGAACTGGAAACTTGTGAGCATTTTAATGCAAAATACATCACAGAATTTGAGATACATGGAAAGCAAAGGTTGTTTAACATGTAGGAATAAATTTGATCATTAGTTCATATCTATGGACCATATAAATGACAAGATCATAAAATCTGTGGAGCTTCTTGTGGGAAGACTGTGCCCTATGATATGATTCATTTGGTATTTTTTCTATAAAAAATGTACAATAGCCCATCTCAGTGACATCTGGACTCGTCAGCATAAAATGAGTGTTTAGGGTCATATTATTATTTCATGTTCTATACTTCATCTGATCTATAAAAACATAGACACAGTATGGTTAGCAGTTATTCTTATTCTGAAAACATTAAAAAATTTTATGTGTTATCTTCTAGTTCCGCTAATGACACAAAATGTTGAAACCATTTTCTTTCTTCTGCCAACCCATGAATGTGCCACACTTATCTGAAATCCAAATAAGTATTCATCAATATACAGTGAAATTCAAATGAGCACTTTATATATGTATATATATACACACATATATACACATATGCCTGCTATAGAACTACATGTTACTTCAAAATAACATGAAATAAAGTTAACAACACTTTATATTCAGATCCACCAACCAAAGAAACTTATTTTGTATGACTCAATAGCCCTACCCAGCTAGGTAAGAAAGCATATACACATCGTTCTTCATTTTGTAATCCATCATTCATTTTATGAACAATGTTCTCTGTTTGCAATTTTATAAACTGACTGTGGAAGAACCTGCATGACATCTGATTCCAGTATGATAAAGTGGTGGAGGAGACAAGGTAGAGTGAAGTTGAATTTTTCTTTTATTTTTTTCTTTTGAAAAAAAAATTTATTCAAATATATGTATACTACTATAACTACTATATTTAGAGCTAAAAACATTGATGAAGTGGAAAAAGCACTATTGGAACTTATGAAATGTGAATTGCCTAAAACAATCTATTGCTGCCTTAAAAAAAAACTATCCCTAAGCTAAGTAGTACAAAGGAATACCTTCTATGCTCATAGTGCAATGGGTCAAGATTTTGGGTTGTACAATGGGGAGGTTCTTCTCTGCTCAGAGTGTCTGTGGCTCTATCTGGAATGACTGGAGTAGGAGAGAAAGAGAGCTAAAGTCTTGGATCTGAGTTGTGGCATGTGGCTAGATCTTTGCAGCATGTCTTTCAGGATAGGGATGGTCAAGGTGACTTCTTCACTCAAACATCTGGAACCCTAGCTGACTGGATGGTTGGGAGAATGGAGGCTGACTGGGCATATCTCTTTCTTTCTTCACATAGTTTATGCATGTGGCTTTCCCTAAAGTATAGTAATCTGGGGATAATCAGAATTTCTTATTTGACTGCTGACTTCTTCCAGAGCACGTATTCCAAGATTATGAGTTAGATGGGTTCTTATGACTCAGGTTTAGAAATCCCAGGATGTGTCTTTCACCTCTTGACATTGGTCAACTCTGTCACTAAGGCCAGTGAGACTCAATGGGACAAAAAAAATCCCAAATTTAAGATAATCTTTAATCTGCCACAAAGGGAGGTAGACATTAAAGTAATTATTGCATAAATAACTACTGCAGTGAAGGAAAGTACAGGCTTCTTTACAGCAATCAGGATTTCTTGATTACAAACGACAGAACCCCAGCCCAGATGGACAAATTGAAAGAAGGGTATTTACCGACTTTCTTAATTGAGAAGTCTGTGACTGAATGTTGATGATGTAAGGACCTGGTCAAGAATCTCTTTTTCTTCTCTATAAGCAATATTTGCCTCTTCGATTTGGTTGATTTATTCTCAGGCAGCACTTCCTTAAATGACAGTATCATAGACCACCAGCTGTTTCAAAATTTTCACCAGTTTAAAAAATCTTAACTGAAAGAGACAATTAATCATACTTTAAGTTAACCATATTTAGCAATGGTTCTGGGATTAAGTCATATTCATCATGTTAGGATACATGTCCTCTTCTGTAAAACCTCCACTGTCAGGGTGATAAAATGGTTGTATGGGACAGTTCTAGACTCTGTGACCACCTCCATGGCCTGGAAATAGGTTACTTTTACTGGAAAAAGCAAGTGGGTTTTTGGATTTTTCCACAAACTAGAAATAGAGAAGTGGAAATAGAGGGGTACCAAATGGATATATTTATATATACAAAACCCTGCTATATAAGTCTAAAACATAGGTAACCTGCTGTGGAGCTTAGATCCATATATACTATTTTCAAATAACTTTGGGGAAAAGGAATGCTTGATGAGTATCATATCCATGTGTTTGAAAGTAGAGGAGGAGAAAGCTTGATGATGGTAGAAAAGGTGTCCTGAGCTATCCAGAAGTTGGTCTTGATCTCAGGTTGATCACAGGATGCCTCTTTGTTTCTCTTACACTTCCTCTCTATTTTCCTAGGGCACTTGCCTTGCACACGGCAGACCCAGGTTTGATTTCTCTGTCCCTCTCGGAGAGCCCAGCAAACTACCGAGAGTATCCTGACTGCACGGCAGAGGCTGGCAAGCTCCTAGTGGCGTATTCGATATGCCAAAAACAGTAACAAGTCTCACAATGGAGACGTTACTGGTGCCTGCTCGAGCAAATAGATGAACAATGAGAAGACAGTGCAGTGCAGTGCATAGTTTCCCTTATAGTTCAGTGGGTCCAAACCTTCTTGTTAAGATAGAGAGCATATAGACGAAGGATTTATAAATTCAGTGTCACTCCAAAGAGCCAGGCCCTCTGAAGTCTCTGCCATTTTACCTTGGCTGGTGACCATGCAAATAATTGATTGCCCTGTGAGATCTCTTAGAATTGCTTAGTTTATGGCTCCTCCATAATTGTTTACTATTGGATTTTTCCCTTTCAGGGTCATTCATATAGATTTTCATTCTACCCATATAATGGATTGAAAGTAAGCCAATGTTTCAAAGAAATCCCTAAACAGATTTTTGGAGATTTTTGCATAACTCCTTCCCCTTCAGCATTCTGGCAAATTATAACTGACTCAGCCTTTCTGATCTAATCACCAATTTAGGAAGAATGAAGAACTCTTTGGGCACACCTTTTGTCTGTGTGAAATCTAGACATCACTTCCTTGCAGAATGTTTGGTGCTAAGATTGAATTTATTTGGTTTGTGGACCACACCTGGCTATGCTCATGGCTGACTCCTGCTTCTGTGGTCAAGGGTCACTTCTGGTTTTCATTAAGGGACCCTATGTGGTGCCTGGGACGAGACCTGCATCAGCCACATGCAAGACAAGTGACTTATCTACGGAACTATACCTCCATTCTGTATTTTTTCCCTGTAGGATCATAATCCCACAAAAATCCCTCATTCTCTTAGTCTGTATACAAATCATTGCTTGTATGACACTGTCTCAATTTCCAGTTATTTGTAGCAAGCAGGCAATCTGAATTCTTGCACTTTCTTATGGTCAGAGGCAGAAGTCCTCAGTTATTTGGTTGCACATTTATTTTCTTGATGGTGATACATTTTTCATTCTTACATATATAGCTAGTAGAGTGACTCTGCAGAAACTTCCTAGAGTTTGCTTATTTTTGATTTGAGAATGTATATTTTTCTCAAAATTAGAGAAATTCTCTAAGGAAAAAATTTTAATTTAAGGAAATGTAAGGAAATCAATTTGACAATATTTATTGAACCAGTTCTACTTGCTACACTATTAGTTAGTAGTTATTATGCTAGTTATAATTGTAAAATAACCTTAGTTGAGAAAGTAGACAATATAATAAATAAGTGAAATGCTGACATCAATAACATGTCAGATGGCAAGTGTTATGTGAATCATAGAGATAAAATAATCCTTCTTAGCACACATGTGCCAATGATTGGAAACATGGCTTCTGTCTCTTCATAAACCTTAATAATAAGCCATCTGTTTAGAGACAAAGTAGCCAAGTATATTACCATAAATATAAACCTAATCTAGGGCTGGCCTCTCATGCCTTGTTAGTGTCTTTAATTTACACTATGACAAAGTCATCTTCAGGGTAGTATTATTTCTACTTTATTTGCTACTTTAAATGCTACTTATTTCTTTTCAGACACCCCAATGGAAGTGACTGCTCCATGAGGGTTGACATCATAGTTGGTTTTGCTCATGATTATGTCCCAAAGTACTCCAGAAAGACTTGACATTAGAGAGAGTTCAACAAGTATTTTATCTGTCAAGCACATATGTTGAAGAGATGTATGGTTGCCTTGGTTCCTTGATACCTGCTTGATTTTATACCTTGTATGTGCCCTCTCATGAGAATTCTAGACAATTTCTAAGTTACCTGTTATGATTTTATTTTCTCTTTCTTTGCAGCTGTGCAATCACTGCATACCCTAAATGACCAGATATCTCATTTTATTGTCACCAAGTCGAAGGCCCTGGAGGAAGACAAAGATCCTTTTTTACCTTCTGAGAAGGAGACTCTGAAGAGTTCCATGATATTGATGAGGCACCTCTTAATGGATGCTCAGGTACAGAGATCAGTACTGAAATTCTATATAGACAACAATATTTTCTTTGGCGTTCTTTTTAATTGACACTAGAGTTGTGGTTGAACTACCACCCCATTAAAAAAAAATTGCCATGATGATACACAATCCTGTCAAAGACATTCTAATAAACTGGGTAGTGGATTTCTGATTAGTTATTATTTGGGATTTTCTATTGAAACAGCTTGTTTTTGAGTCAAAGTAATGGGGCTTAAGAATAATATATGTGTTGTCTCTGAGGATTAACAGATCTCCCTTTAGCCTCGGAAAAGTGAGCCATTTGCATACAAATTTGGCAGGCATCAGAGTTGGCAGAGGCTTTGGAGCAGAGCAATACTTATCCCAAATAGCATCACTGAGTAACTAATGAATATTTTGGTACATTTGATGCACCACCAAGTAAGCGAATCAGCACTTTAAAAAAAATGTTAGCAATGAATTAATTACAGAAGGTAGTTAGCTCAATGCATGTTATTGTTGAGATGTTATTCCTCAAGGTTTCTCCTTGTGCACTATTTGATTGAAATATTTTAAAATAATCTAATCCTTCTGCCTCTGTTGGTGGGTCTCTCCAGATATGTTGTTAGGCGTTCAGAAACACCGGGTGTTTTTAAGAGAACTGATACGTCGTGGGTATGAGTGAAGCCAAACTCAACTAGATTTCATTGTCATTCCTACATCTTTGGGATCTGTTTAAAGCGTTTGGAGTTTGATGATTTTGTGTTAGTTTTCCCTGGAGCTTTCCTCCTGAGCTTGTTTTCTGTTCTACAGCAGAGAGGTCAAATGGCTGTCAGTTTCCTGCGTTGTGCAGTGTATTCGATTTTGAACTGTGGTGTCGATTTTGAACTGTGGCGCTGCTGCTTTCGTGTCTACCATGGTGGTGTTTTATGCTTTATTTTTTAAATCAATCCTGAAACCTGGATCTTGTACCAATAAGACTTTAACTGCCAGGGCTTTGTGAATTTCTCACCTGTCAATGTTTGAAGCCTTCCTAAGAGGTTTTTGTGCCCCTGGACTGAGATGGTCTACATTATGCAAAGCCTTCCTTTGTTATTCACCATTCTCCTTCCCCTTCACCCCCTTATTAAGGGCTGCCCATTCAGCTTCTTTCTCTCCGAACCTGTCTTGTGGAGAATGGAAGCTACAAGGGCCAATTTTAAAACTCAGAGGGAAAAAAAGGGGTGGGTAGATTTAGAACAATTTACTAAATAAAAGAAAGCAAATTGTTCTTGAAAAGGCCAGCTTTCCTCAATGCCTGAACTCAGTCCTATAGCTAACACCCCAGTCAAGGGAACTATCTAAATGAATCCTGAAAAAAACATGTAAACTCTGCAAAATTGAAGGGAATAAAAACCAATTCATCTTCCCCTCTCCTTCGCATATTAGTTGATGCATGTCTAGAACTAGGTTTCAAAAATGTTTGATGTTGCCAATGACATACCTTTCTCACCCTAAATGCTGAACTCCTTTGACAACATTTATTCTCGTGGTGTTGATTAAAATGTGTCTGTTGTTTTCTTTTTAATTGAAGGTATAAAATATCATATAATGTGGTTTTTGTGTATGAGCATTTTATTATCTCATTTCTCCCCTATCCCAAATCAGTGCTTGCCAGAATGCTCTCACTTAGTTACTGGATGAAAGGGACAAGGATATTGTGGCCATAATCCTCATCCTTGTCATATATTTGGAAAGGAAGGTGAGTTGGGATTTCTTGGTGGTAGGTAAATGGGGGAAGAGCGTGGCTGATCACAAAATTCAGACAGGAAGGAATTGTTCTGGGTTGAAACTACTCTCTTTGCCTCCCACTGTTCACAGATTCCACAACCTTATCTTGCAGACGAATATAGAATAAGGTGGGCTGTGATTAGTTTATTCTAAAAATACCACTCTCATTTATTTCCTTCTGAAACCATCGAGTTTGTGAAATGTTATTTGTAATTATGAGTCTAGGTCCATAGCTGAAGTCAATTAGAATTGTGTTACCTAACACCAAAGGCTCAGAGCACCTCTGAAATGCAATCTCTATAAGATTAGTATTGTGAAGCTTACAATGCAAAGGAACCCCATATTGGGGGCAGGGGGTGGCAGAGGTATCATGTGGTTTTGATTTAATGTAGTTACCTAGAACTATGTTCATTTAAATGATCTTTATAAAGTGCTTCTGGAAATTTGGTTATTTCCCAAGTATGTTTTTTGGACTCTGGTTCTGACCTCAATTCTAAAGATGAATGAGTGTGCATATCTCATATTTTAAGGTCATCAGTTATGAGAGGTCAACAGAATATAAATATAACTTCCATGTACTTCCTTTCATTAGGCTGAATTTTAGGATATTGAGAGATGTCTGATAGGATTATGTGTTGTAGAGTAAGCTGTTCAAGGGTGGTAACCACAACCCTTAACTTGGTTGGTATTATTATGGTCTGCTCAGTCCTATACCCAAAGGACTTTTAATAGTATTGGATTATGATGAAATACTCTGACATCAGCTTGCAAGTTGAATGAAGTCAAGCAAAAAGTATTCCAGAAAACCTGGAGGCTGCTTGGAGAGTGACTGTTTAAAAGGCATAATCGATTCAAGTCACATCTGTCTTGGAAGCAATAAATCCTGCTTAGGAGAATGTCAAAGGCAAAAGCATTGCTGGGCTATGAAATTCCACCTCTGAGGATTATAAAACAGTATGCACAGAGCAAACACATCTTCCAAGTATAATAGGGGTGCCAGCGATGATTGGCAGGCCTGACAATCCATCCCAGAGAATGGAATCAGGAAGAAACATCTTACATGGACAGCCCAGAAGGCCTAAGATTATTTATTCATTCCCCAAATGTTTCCAGCATGGGGGCATCTGAACACTGCTGCAGAGCACCTCTATTTGCATCCCATTTTCTTTGTAGTTCAGGGCCCCCAAATTCAATGAAGTGTACCATTCAGACTGCATTTGAAACCTGATCTTGTGACTTTTATTCCCGAGAGCTATATCTAAACCCAAACTGCCGACTCAGCCTCATAAGCAATTAGATTCATAACACCGAAGAGGCAATTCTTTCTGGTACAGATTAATTCTTTTACCCGTACTGTGTGACTCTGCATGCTAAGAGGGGTTGATTGAAGCAAATTAAATCTCCTATTGGCAGTTCTCTCCTTCTTTCCCCCTAAGACCTAATATCATTATTTATTAAGGTTGAACAAATGCTTGGGAAAACAATAAGATCACTTTGTTGGCAATCGGGACCTCCTCTGGAGACTCGGTACTAAAAGGCAGTGACTTTCCACTTACTGTGAAGGGCTCCTTCTACTGGCCACAAATATACGGTATCCCAGGAAAGGCCTGTGTTCCAAGCCTGGCAGCTCGTAGGGCTCCTCTTTCTGAAAACTGGTTGCCAAGATTGAAAGAGAGAACTTGTCTTAGGAGGCTAGGTCCATATCTGGAAATAAAACATACAAGTATTTAAAACATAAATAACACAATGATCATTCTTTTGTGGGTCTGGGCTGGGCCACACCCTTATGTGCTCAGATGCTATTCCTGGTTTGATGCAGAGGATGGATCATATGTGATGCTGGGATTTGAACCAACGTTGGTGGGTCCTAAGGTACCTTTTGTACTATCCTTGTGGTCCCAGTGATTACTTCTAAGCAAATCTTCCCCTAGAGACTGGCAAAAGTCAAATGTGAGGCAGAAAAAAAGGAAATGAGCCTTATCTTTAAGGCTTTCCTTTCCTCCATTCTCTTCTTCTCATCCTTGCTCCTTTGGCTTCCTTTTCCTTCCTTCCTTTCTTTCTTCCTTTCTTTCCTTCTTCCTTTCTCTCTCTCTTTTTTTCTCTCTCTCCCTCCCTCCCTCCCTCCCTCCCTCCCTCCA